>NW_028270143.1:59129875-59438564 GCF_037043375.1 Chiloscyllium plagiosum
TTGGAATTCTTTGAGGAGGTAATGAGCAGGTTTGATAGAAGAGAGCCAGTGGATGTGATCTATTTGGTTCTACAGATGGTCTTTGACAAGGTGCAGCACAGGAGGCTACTAAATAAGATAAAAGCCCATGGTGTTAGGGGAAAGGTACTAGCATGGATAAAGCATTGGCTGATTGGCAGAAGACAGAGTGGGGGGAAAAGGGTAATTTCTAGGATGACAGCCTGCAACCAATGGAGTTTGGCGAAGATCAATGTTTAGACAGTAATTATTCATGCTATACATTAACATTCTGGTTGAAGCAACTGCTGGCATTGTTGCTAAATTTTGAGATTTCACAAAGATAGGTGGAGGGACAGGTAGTGTTGAAGAGTGTAAAGGTTGAAGAAGAACTTGGACAGGCAAGGTTAGGGGCAAAGAAGTGGCAGATGGAATGAAGCATGGGAAAATCTGAGGTTACGCATTTTGGTAGGAAGAATAAAGGGTAGAATATTTTCGATATGGGGAAAGGCAGTGGTAATCTGAAACAAAAAAGGACTTAAGAGAATCCTGAACTAGGGCTCCTAAGATTAACCTCCAGATTCAATGGGCACTTGGGAAAGCAAATGCAATTTTGGCATTCATTTCAAGAGGGCGAGAATACAAAAACTGAAATGTATTGCTGAGGCTGGAAAAGGCTGTTGTCAGACCACATTTGGAATATTGTGAGCGGTTTTGAGCTCCAGTTTTAAGGAAGGACTTGCTAGATGTTCGAGGGGTTTCTGAGGAGGTTTTCAAAAATGATCCAAGGAATGAAGGGCTGCTCCCATGAGGAGTGGCCGATCGAGGACTCTGAATCTGTACTTTGTGGTTAGAAGGATGAAGGGGATCTCATTGAGATTTACTTAATGTCGAGAAACCTGGAAAGGATGGATGTGGAGGCAATGTCTGTACTGGTAGGACAGACTGTGATCCGAGGGACAGCCTCAGAGTGAAGGAATAACCCTTGAGAACTGAGATTATGATGAATTTCTTTCGCCAGAAGTTGGTGAATCTATGGAACACATTGCTACAGAAGGCTGTGGAGTTCAAGTCATTGAGTGTCTTTAGGACAGAGCTAGTTAGGTTCTTGATTGATAAGGGCATCAAAGGCTATGGTAGAAGGCAGAAATGTGTTGTTGAGAAAAACATCAGCTGCGCCTGAATAGCAGAATACACTTGATGGGCCACATGGCTTAATTCTGTCCTAAACTTTGTGGTCTTCCGAGTTTTCACCATCCCCCCCAGAAACCCACTCCAGTTACAGGTTCCGCCCCCACTCCCAGCTCTACACCCACACCAGATCCCAGCTCTCAGCCCTGCCAAGTTTTCACCATCCCCCCAGACCTCCCCCTCACTGAGGACGAACGATCAGTCCTCAACAAAGGACTCACCTTCATCCCAACCATGGGTAGCCATGGGCACACGTATGGGCCCCAGCTATTTCTGTCTCTTTGTTGGCTACGTAGAGCAGTTGATCTTCCGTAATTACACCGGCACCACTCCCCACCTCTTCCTCCGCTACATTGATGACTGCATTGGCGCCACCTCGTGCTCCCGCGAGGAGGTTGAGTAATTCATCAACTTCACCAACACATTCCACCCTGACCTTAAATTTACCTGGACCATCTCTGACACCTCCCTCCCCATCTCCATTAATGACAACCGACTTGACACTGACAATTTTTACAAACCCACCGACTCCCACAGCTACCTGGATTACACCTCTTCCCACCCTACCTCTTGCAAAAATGCCATCCCGTATTCCCAATTCCTCCACCTCCGTCATATCTGCTCCCAGGAGGACCAGTTCCACCACAGAATACACCAGATGGCCTCCTTCTTTAGAAACCGCAATTTCCCTTCCCACGTGGTTAAAGATGCCCTCCAACGCATCTCGTCCACATCCCACACCTCCGCCCTCAGACCCCACCCCTCCAACCGTAACAAGGATAGAACGCCCCTGGTGCTCACCTTCCACCCTACCAACCTTCGCATTAACCAAATCATCCGTCGACATTTCCGCCACCTCCAAACAGTCTCCACCACCAGAAATATATTTCCCTCCCCACCCCTTTCCGCCTTTCGCAAAGACCGTTCCCTCCGTGACTTCCTGGTCAGGTCCACACCCCCCTACAACCCACCCTCCCATCCTGGCACTTTCCCCTGCCACCGCAGGAACTGTAAAACCTGCGCCCACACCTCCTCCCTCACCTCTATCCAAGGCCCTAAAGGAGCCTTCCACATCCATTAAAGTTTTACTTGCACACCCACTAATATCATTTATTGTATCCGTTGCTCCCGATGCGGTCTCCTCTACATTAGGGAGACTGGGCGCTTCCTAGCAGAGCGCTTTAGGGAATATCTCCGGGACACCCGCACCAATCAACCACACCGCCCCGTGGCCCAACATTTCAACTCCCCCTCCCACTCTGCCGAGGACATGGAGGTCCTGGGCCTCCTTCACCGCCGCTCCCTCACCACCAGACGCCTGGAGGAAGAATGCCTCATCTTCTGCCTCGGAACACTTCAACCCCAGGACATCAATGTGGACTTCAACAGTTTCCTCATTTCCCCTTCCCCCACCTCACCCTTGTTCCAAACTTCCAGCTCAGCACTGTCCCCATGACTTGTCCAGACTTGTCCTACCTGCCTATCTCCTTTTCCACCTATCCACTCCACCCTCTCCTCCCTGACCTATCACCTTCATCCCCTCCCCCACTCACCCATTGTACTCTATGCTACTTTCTCCCCACCCCCACCCTCCTCTAGCTTATCTCTCCACGCTTCAGGCTCACTGCCTTTATTCTTGATGAAAGGCTTTTGCCCGTAATGTCGATTTCGAAGCTCCTTGGATGCTGCCTGAACTGCTGTGCTCTTCCAGCACCACTAATTCAAATCCTTCTGCAGCCTCCCTGCCAACTCAATGCTACCTATCCCTCTACCTATCTTTGTATTGTTTGAAAACTTAGCCAGAATGCTCTCAGTTCCTTCATCTTGCTTGTTATATAGTGAAAAGTGGTGGTCCCAACACTCAGCCTTGTGGAACACCACTTGTCACCAGCTGCCATCCTGAGAAGGACCCTTTTACTTCCACTCTTTCTGCCAGACAGCCAAACATCTATCCATGCTAGCGCTTTGCCTCAAACACTATGGGCCTTTATCTTATTCAGTAGCCTCCTATGCAGGACCTTGTCAAAAGCCTTCCAGATAGATAACATCTATTGGCGCTCCTTGGTCTAACCTGCTCGTTACTTTTTTTAGATTAGATTAGATTCTCTACAGTGTGGAAATAGGCCCTTTGGCCCAACAAATCTACACCGACCCTCCGAAGAGTAATCCATCCAGACCCATTTCCCTCTGACTAATGCACCTAACACTACGGGCAATTTAGCATGGCCAATTCACCTGACCTGCACATCTTTGGACTGTGGGAGGAAACCGGAGCACCCAGAGGAAACCCATGCAGACATGGGGAGAATGTGCAAACTCCACACAGACAGTCGCCCGAAGCTGGAATTGAACCTGGGACCCTGGTGCTTTGAGGCAGCAGTGCTAACCACTGAGCCACCGTGCTGCCCTGAAATTCTACCAGATTTGTCAGGCATGTCCTCCCCTTGATGAAACCATGCAGACTTTGCCCAATTTTATCACATAGCAGAAGGTGAGGATTGCAGATACTGGAGATCAGAGTCAAAAAGTGTGGTACTGGAAAAGCACAGCAGGTCAGGCAGCATCCAAGGAGCAGGAGAATCGACGTTTCGGACATAAGTCCTTCTCAGGTTGGTTCTCCTGCTCTTGGGATACTGCTGGACTTGCTATGCTTTTCCGCACCGCAGTCTTGATTTTATCACGTTTGCTTTCAACCTTTTTGCTTCCAATATAAATATTTTCTTTTGTAAGTACTAATCTGAATAAAGCATTAATTTGTATCAACTCCTCAGGAAGATCATTAATCAAGACCTACCACTTGATGTGAAATGTAAGACTCTCATATAGCATATCCATGCCTGTGTTCTTCATATCCGGATGTTTGACTGTTTAAAAGCAAACATTATTGCTGTGTTGTGGATTTTTGACATCCAGGTCTTGTAGTTGGTATTTAGGGTCTCTGGGCAACATCATAATGATTTTTTTCTGCCTGGCATAAATAACTGTTGGAGCAGCATACAAAGAACTTGAATCAATCTCAGGGTCAACTTCAATTCTGAGATGGTCTATCAATTTTATTGCTTTATTTGATCATGACATGGCATATTCACTGTGCAGTTAGTAAGGTAGTTTCAGGAGCTTGATCCAGTGGTAGTGAAGGAATGGACAATGATATGCAGGGAAAGCCAATGGTGGTGATGTTTATACTATACTTGTCATGCTTGGTGGTAAACATTGTCAGTTTTGAAGATGGCATTGAAAGGGTTTTGGTGAGTTACTGTAATGCATTTTGTAGCTACTCAGCCACCAACAATGACTTTTAACCTGGAATCTCCTCCACTGTTGTTGAAACTCATATCTGTTGCTGTCATCTTCACGCTCTTTTGTCAACCTCTCACTTGCAGCCTCCATTAACTACAACAGATTAGAGCTCCATTGTGGACAATCTCAAACGTCACTTTAAAGTTCTTTGCACTCCCATGTGGATAATTCCCATTGGCTTCCCATTCAACAGCGAAATTGTATCTAAATTTCTTTCCTTACCTTCAAGGGCATATTGAATTCATGTTAAGGGAAGGATTGTGGTAATAGTGAGCAAAGCTTCTGATTTAGCCAAGCTGAGGGGAGAGAGTGAGAGTGAGAGTTAGATATAAAACCTGAGTTTAAAAGAATATTAGAAGCAGAAGAGTTCTGAGCTGAGGTGGCCACGTTCCAGTTGTTGAAGACTGATGTGAATGGGGGGAGCCATACATTCTTTTTGCACTTTCTACTGCTGTGACATGTTTTTCTCCACCTTCCTCATTCTTGCTTTGCCATGCATCGTCTCACTGAGACCTTGCATTTGGCTGTTCCCTCTCGAATCATTGTGTTTCACTATCTGCTACCTGACTTTCAACAACTTTCTTTCCCATGAACATTGACCCAAAACAGAATCACTCCTTCCTTCCTTCCTTCCTTTTGCTCAGCAGCAGCTTTTGATCCAGTGAGGCTTTCAAAGACATGTTCATTTGTTGAGAACTCTAAATGTGAGTTAGAGTATGCAAGCAACTTCTGTTAATTCATGATTAAGAAAAGGAGTTCACATGAAGTAACTTAGAATGCAGAGGTGTAGACTCTATCGTTTTGATCTTCATAGAGTCCACAAATTTTTAGTTTCTTTGAAAACGGAAAATGCTGACATCTGCAAAAAAAGGAGTGAAGCCACAATGTTGATGGTGTAAACAGGAGCTGGTCGTATGAGGTTGTTGACCACCTATCTGGCTGTGAGACATGGACTGTCTTCAGCAGACACCTCAAGCACTGGAGCAGTACCACTAACGCTGCCTGTGCACGATCCTGCAAATCCCTTGGGAAGAAAGGTGCACCAACACCAGCATCCTCAACTAGGCCAACATCCCCAGTATCGAGGTACTGACCACCTTTGATAAGCTATGATGGGCTGGGCATCTCATCCACATGACCAGCAGGAGAATTCCCTAGCAGGTGCTTTACTCCCAGGTTTAATACCAGCAGGCGAGCCCCAGGTGGACAGATGAAGGGCTTCAGTAAAACCCTCAAGGCCTCACTGGCAAAATGCGGCATTCCCACAGATACTTTGGATGGTCTTGTGCCGGTGATTCCCAAGTGGAAAAGGAGAATCTGGGAAGACGCGAACACCTCAAGATTTGCAATTGGGAAAAAGCGGAAGCCAGGAGTAAACAGCCTAAGGAATGCACTGCATATAGTGAACACTGTAAATTATAGTCCAATCTCGCTCTCTCTCGCTCTCTCTCGCTCTCTCTCGCTCTCTCTCGCTCTCTCTCGCTCTCTCGCTCTCTCGCTCTCTCTCTCTCTCTCTCGCTGTCTCCGTCTCTCTCTCTCTTTTTTTCTTTCTCTCTCTCTCTCTCTCTCTCTCTCTTCCCCCCCCCCCTCTCTCTCTTCCCCCCCACCCTCTTTCTCCTCCCCCCCCCATTTATATTTGACCAAAAATACCAAGCAAGCTACTACTGTTGCTTCCAAAGGATCTGAATGTTGGACACTCAGCAGCGACCAGATGTAGAAGGATTTTGCAAATTCTCACTGTGGGAAACTCTCTGTTTCCCCATTGGCCTAACGTGTGCTTCAGCATCCTAGTGTTGTCAACTTTGTTTTATTTTTTTCACATGAGTAATGGAGTTTTAATGATATTATCAGAGCAAGTATTCTAAATCAATTCAAACATCCTGAGATTCCTATAGTACAAAGCCAGAAATATCTACCAGGGAGAGTGAGTATTCAGGTATAAATATTTTGTCAGGTCTTTTTTTGTTTGTATTATCTTTCTAAATTCCAAAATAATTGGATCAACAGCTTTTTTCACGTATCTCCTCAGGCATGCATGTCAGGAAACTAGTAGGACTAACAAATTTGCACAATCGACTCGGGTTCCAGCGTTCCTGCCATGGGATACAGTGTCACAGAATCATAGAGATGTACAACACAGAAACAGACCCTTCGGTCCAATTCGTTTATGCCACCCAGATATCCTAAATTAATCTCATCTCATTTGCCAGCATTTGGTCCATATTCTTGTAAACCCTTCCTAATCCTATACCTATCCAGATGCATTTTAAATGTTGTAATTATACCAGCCTCCCCCACTTCCCCTGGCAGTTCATTCCATACACGCACTACCCTCTGTGTGAAAACATCATCCCACAGTTCCCTTTCCCCTCTCACCTGAAACCTCTACCCTCTAGTTTTGGACTCCCCTACCCTGAGAAAAGACCTTGATTATTCACCCTTTCCATGCCCTTCTTGATTTTATAAACTGTTATTAGGTCACCCCTCAGCTTCTCCCTCTTGCTCAAACCCTCCAAGCCTGATAGCAGGTAGACCAGAATTGAATGCAGTATTCCAAAAATGACCTAACCAATGTCCTGCACAGCCACAACATAATTGTCCAACTCCTATATTCAATGCATTGTTCAATAAAGGCATGCGTACTGAACACTGCTTTCATGATCCTATCTAGCTGTGACTCCACTTTTTCAAGGAACTGTGAACCTGCATTCCAAGATCTCTTTGTTCAGCAACACTCTCCAGGACCTTGCCATTAAGTGTATGAGCCCTGCCCTGATTTGCCTTTCCAAAATGCAGCGCCTCACATTTATCAAAATTAAATTCCACCTGTCATCCTTGGTCCATTCGCCCATTTGATAAAGATCCTATTGGTTTGAGGAAGGGTCAGTTTGACCCGAAACATTGACTCTTGATTTTTCTTCACAGATGTTGTCAGACCTGCTGAGCTTTTCCAGCAATTTCTATTTTGTTTCTGATCTAGGTCCTGTTGTATTCTGAGGTAACCTTCTTCGCTGCCTACTATACCGCCAATTTTGGTGTCATCTGCAAACTTACTAATCATACCTCTTGTATTCGCATTCAAATTATTTATATAAATGATGAAAAGCAGTGGACCTAGCACTGATCTTTGTGGCACAACACTGGTTATAGTCCTGTCCAAAAACCAACCTCCACCACCATCCTCTGCCTCCAACCTTCGATCCAGTTATGCGTCCAAGTGGCTAGTTATCCCTGCATTCCATGTGATCTCAACTGGCTAACCCGTCTACCTTGCAGAACCTTGTTGAATATCTTACTGAAGTCTGTATCAACTACGTCCACCACTCTGCCTTCGTCAATCCTTTTGGTCACATTTTCAAAATTTAGAGAGACATGATTTCCTATGCTCAAAGCCCTGTTGACTATCCCTAATCAGTCCTTGCCTTTCCAAATCTATGTAAATTTTGCTCCTTAGAATCCCCTCCAACAACTTTCCCACCACCAATGTCAGATCACCAGTTTATAGTTCCCTGGCTTTTTCTTACCACCTGTGCCCGAAACGTCGAATCTCCTGTTCCCTGGATGCTGCCTGACCTGCTGTGCTGTTCCAGCAATAAAGTTTCAACTTTGATCTCCAGCATCTGCAGACCTCACTTTCACCTTTCTTAAATAATGGCAACGTTAGCCAATCAGACAGTGTTAAATACACATGCATAATTCACGCTAAGATTTCAAATTATCATCAAATCTTGGTGATGTTACTACCTGAAAGGCTATCTCCTGACTGCAGCAATATTGTTCTCCGGGATTGCAAAATGAAGTGGACGCTTGTTTAAAATTTGCATTTTGGATTTTAAACAGGATCATAGATGCAGCCATAGAGTTGATGAAATTTCTATCTCTTCCTGATCTACTCCCAGAAGGTGTTGAGTGAGGTTTTGGGCTCAAATGCTATTATTAGCATAATTAGAAGCTGTAAATAAACATAAATGTGAAGCATTTAAGGTTTTGAAACATTTATAGTCATTAATTTTACAGAGAACTGGCAAAGTGGCAATTCCTTTTCATCTTCAAAAGAATGACATTAAACTATTATCCTCTAATGCTTGGCTATTATCTAGTTCCATTTGATTACTATTGACTGATTTCTCTGCTGTAGGAAGAATGTTGTGTAACTTGAAAGGATTCTGAAAAGATTTACAAGGATGTTGCTGGGGCCAGAGGATTTGAGCAATAGGGAGAGGTTGAAAGGACTGGAGCTATTTTCCCTGACGCATCAGAGGCTGAGGAGTGACATGATAGAGGTTTATAACAACATATTGAGGGGCATGGACAGAGTGAATAGCCATGGTCTTTTTTCCAGAATATGGGAGTCCAAAACTAGCGGACATAGGTTTAGGGTGAGAGGGGAAAGATATAAAAGGGACCTAAGGGGCAACTTTTCCATTTAGAGGGTGGTACGTGTATGGAATGAGCTGCCAGAGGAAGTGGTGGAGGCTGGTACAATGGATGGTACATGAATAGGAAGGGTTTAGAGGGATGTGGGCCAAATGCTGGCAAATGGGACTAGATTAGTTTATGATATCTGATTGGCATGGATGCATTGGACTGAATTCTAATTCTGATTCTAATTCAATCTCCAGTTGTGGTTTCTCTTCACTTCCTGACTGTTTTAAAAAAATTCTCAAGGTCAAGGACCAGGCTCGCAGGAAAGTAGTCTGACACAGAACAAACAGCCAAGAGGCGAGTCTGCTAGAATATAAGTGTTTTATTCCCCGCAGCGTCGCCACAACCAGTCTCGTACTTACAACGGGTCTGGTTTATACTCACTCTACGTGTTACCGGAACTGGGAGCCGTCAGTTCTCGTAGAGCGGTTGCCAACAACCCACGCTCGGCGGTTAAACGCAACCCCGGAGCAGACTCTACCGAACTGGAGACTTTTCCAGCTGATATACTCTTTTCCAGATATAAACATTCATGTGAACAGCAGAGCAAGGCTAAAAAACACATTCCATTCTGGTTACATACAGATAGGAAGATTCACACGGGAAGGTGTATAATAAGATTCACACGGGACTAAGCGACACCTTCCATTTTCGGTTAGATTCACACATGTATTGGGACACAATTTTAACCCTTTCACCACATTCCACTGCTTGGCCCAATACATGTGTTGCATAATGATTCACACATGTATTGGGACATAATTTCACACCACATTCCACTGCTTGGCCCAATACATGTGTTACATCATGCCCATATGTATTCTTTCTAACAAGCGCCTACGTACACGCCAAATATACAAGCAAGTCAGGACATTACAGCATGTTAAAATCACCAGGACCGCTACCAGGATCGACAAGGGTGGGAACAGGAATGTCCCCGCAGTGGAGGACATACCACTCAATATGTCCCACCAATGATGAGCTGACTCCACGTCCACTACACGGGCAGCATGTACTACCTCCTGTCCATGTATAAAGGTGGACACCGTAACCTTGGTGACATTGGTTTGATGCTTTCGTAATATCTGCTTAAGCTCCTCGGATCGGTCCAATGCTCGCTTAAACCGATCCAGGGAAATGTTCCAAGGATTCATCAGCACTTTCCACTGCACCTTGGTAAAGTGGCGAGCACTGCTATAAGTGGTCAACAAATAGGTGTGATTCTGCCAGTGCCACTGATAGACATTTGAGAGGCATCCCGAGAACGGTGCTGAGGGAAGCATAGGATGTGGATTATTGGTAGCCACACAGAGCGTGTGTGGCCCAATCTGCCACATCATGTCCCTTGGAGTCTCAACAGTCCATTCGCACAGGGCCGTTCCCTTAGTCAAGCAAGGGTCCCGATACCTGTCCATCAGTAGGCAAGTTTTCCCCTGATCAGTCTGTTCACAAGCGGACAGATCATAGGTAATATTGGTATCTGGGCTAAACCACTGTCCCCTTGTCTTCAGAAAATAATATCCAGAAGATGTAATCACTGGTAATACATAATATCGACAGACCGTAACAGTGTGGGTTACATTCATGGTAACAAAGTATCCGTTACACATAGTTGCGTTACACCATTTTCGCTCTGGATGGGTTATCATCCACAATTTCTCAGATACATTCCATAGTCCCCTCCACGCCTGTACATTGGGGGATGTTACCACACTGTGGTGTAAAATTCCAAGCAGTGGAATGTGGTGAAACGGTTAAAAATTATGTCCCAATACATGTGTGAATCTAACCGGAATGGAGGTGTTGCTTAGTCCCGTGTGAATCTTATTACACACCTCCCCGTGTGAATCTTCTTATCTGTATGTAACCAGAATGGAATGTGTTTTTTAGCCTTGCTCTGTTGTTCACATGAATGTTTATATCTGGAAAAGAGTATATCAGCTGGAAAAGTCTCCAGTTCGGTGAGTCTGCTCCGGGGTTACGTTTAACCGCCGAGCGTGGGTTGTTGGCAACCGCTCTACGAGAACTGACGGCTCCCAGTTCCGGTAACATGTAGAGTGAGTATAAGCCAGACCCGTTGGTTGTGGCGACGCTGCGGGGAATAAAATGCCCATATTCTAGCAGACTCGCCTCTTGGTCGTTTGTTCTGTGTCAGACTACTCTCCTACGAACCTGACCTTGAGAATTTTTTAAAACACACACGCAAAAAGCGTTCTTTCTGTATTTGAGCATGCAACATTTGAATATGACAGGCAGTCCAATTTAACTGAGCCGTAATGTTCTCAAACAGTTCCTGAGTGGCACCCCAGACATCCAGTTCCCATTGCAGAGATCGTATCATTATTTCAGCTGTCTCTCCTTGAGTCATCATTACGGATGGCATCCACCTTCCAATAGTATGTAGTCCTTGTGAGGTGGCCTGTCCCGTGTTAGATAATTTAGTACGGGTCACCTCAGAGTCAATGGCATTCGAGATACCCATAACAGTTCCTGCGCCTCCCAGCAGGGTGTCGTACCACGCTCGTCGCCGCCTCTTGGTATGACACTCGGGTATGAGGGGCAACTGTACCCGCCAATGAACATCAGTGTGCAGTACCGCCCGGGCCATCTGTTGACAAGTTGACATAATAGGGGCCAACTGTGTTCGATGCGACCGCACGCCCCCCGTGGCTGGCCCGCCCCGCGTGGGGTTTAATAACGCCTCAGACGGGGCGTTCGTCGAGGGCAGTACCATTATTAACCACATGAATCGATGACGATTCCGAATATCGGTGGCATTGCGCAGCCACAGATCTTCCCCCCGAGCTGTGACGCTCCAATGAGTCCCCGTTGTCCCGCATGTCTGGGTGCGTCGGTCCCACAAACACGTCTTGACTTGGGCATTTACCACCAGGGTGCAATTAGGCGGTATGAACGATATGTCATATTTTTCCCCATCCCGGCGCATGTAGCACTGTGCACACGTGTACAATTGACAGTCGCTGGTGAGAGTCAGAACAACGCACTGCTGACCGGGTTCACATGTAAAATTGTCCTGCGTCCGTCGCTGGCTACTGGCCTCCCACCGCACCTCATGGCGGGCGACCGGTACCAGCGTCCAGGCCGTGATACCGATGCCCTGGAGTGGCCATCCGATCGCGAACATCGCCAATAGGAGTCGCAATCCCCATGACCACCCCATGTTCAAGGCGGAGGGCCAGCCTGCGGGTGCATAGCAATTACAACATTATTTAGGTCTCACGTAAGTAGCACTGGTTCGCCGGGACGTTTGCCCAGGTCGGGTCCCCGGGGTACATAATGGTGACCAGACTGTCCTTCCCCTGTGCTATGATTTCGGCCGGCCTGGGGGGGCCGGTCGTCTGGCGCACCCATACCTTGGCCCCCTTAGTGTCAGTAGACCCAAATCCCCCCGTCCCACGCTCAGTAACCGTAACAGGAGCTCCCGTCTCTTCCACCGTTGTAAGGTTACATGGCTTAATGACCAATTGCGCTATTCTGTCCCCCTTCTGTATCACGTAAGGTTCAGCGGTGATGTTGACCAGGATCACCCCCAACTCCCCTTGGTAGTCTGCGTCAATTACGCCTGCCATCACATCAATCCCCTTTAGTGACAGTCCCGACCGCGGGAGGATATGCCCATAGGTTCCAGGGGGACAAATCAATCCTAACCCGGTCTTAATCACCGTAGGTTTCTGTTGGATCAAAGTCTGGGCAGTTAGTGCTCGTAGGTCCAGTCCAGCCGAAGCCGGCGTGGCCCTTACGGGAATATCAGCTTCCTCAGCGAATTTCCACATTTTAATAGGCTGAGTCTTTGGGGTATCACATACTCGTATCATCCTATTCAAGGGTGTTACCCCATTTCCTAATGGGCGGTTATTAATTTGTTTCACCACCCGAATTAGTTGCTTCTTCCAACCTGTTAAGTCATTGCAACCTCCTGCTTTTCGTAGTGAGGACTTCAGAAGCCCATTCATTCGTTCTATAAGTCCCGCAGCTTGTGGGTGATAGGGTACATGATAAACCCATTCCACGTGGTTATCGTGACACCACTGCTTTACCGCCCTTCCTGTGAAATGGGAGCCATTGTCACTCTGGACCTGTATGGGCAATCCATAAAATTGTTCAATCAAATCTAAACATCGCAAGGTAGCCTGTTGATTGTTGTGACGACAGGGATGGGCTACCAAAACCCCAGACATAGTGTCCACAGCTGTACATATGTGGTTACATCCTTGTGAGGAGGGTAAGGGACCCACAAAGTCCATTTGCCAGCTCTGTCCCGGACCATCCCCCCGATGGATATGTCCCATCATGTGTTGGGGCACTCCCTGCCGCTGATGTTGACACTGCTCACACTGGTTTACTGCAGTCTTAACATCATCTACCATAAGATCTATTCCTCGGTCTCGAGCCCATTGCAAGGTTCCTTGCACTCCCCAGTGCCCAGCCTTAAGGTGTGCCCATCTAGCTAGGTCCACTGAGGTGCCCCTTTGCACCATCATGGTTCGGACGATACCATCCACATATGTAGAGCTTCCACATCATTTCGAGATGTATGGGCATCTACGTGGGTGATGTATATGACCAGGTATTGAGCTTTCTCCCATATATCTTCCCATAACTGTTTACCCCATACTTCCCTATTCTGGATCATCCACTGATTGGCCTGCCAAGTTGGCATCCATTGTGTCATGCCGTTAACCACTGACCACGAGTCAGAGAACAAACAAACTCCCATGACCCCTGCTTGCATGACTACCATATGCACTGCTTTTAATTCTGCCCACTGACTACTTTTTCCCTCCCCTAATTCTTCTAGGGTAGTGCCTTGTTTTGGGTTAAAGGCGGCAGCTTTCCATCTACGCTGTCCCGCTTTCCATTGGGCTGACCCATCTACGAACCAAGCCGTGGCTTGTTCATCCGGGGTCAGTTCATCATACCGTTTTCCCATCTTAACGGGTGATTCCTTGTATTCAATCACCTCAAACCGTTTTTCCCCTTCCTCAGGGGCCTCCGCCACTTGCTCATGTAGGACTGACACTCCTTTCTGTCCAGTCCGCACTCTCTCCGACACATACCATTTCCATTTAATGATGCTGCTCTCTTGGGCAGTTCCTATTCGGTGGGTAGTGGGGTCACTAAGTACCCACGGAAGAATAGGGATAGCTGTTCTCATGATCACTTCATGTCCAATGGTCAGGGCTTCGGTCTCCACCAAGCCCCAGTAGCATGCTAATAACTGTTTCTCAAAGGGGGTATACCGTTCCCCTGCCGGGGGTAATTTTCGGGACCAAAATCCCAGTGGCTTACAGGTTCTTCCCTGTTTTTGCCATAAACTCCAATTGGCATAATCCCCCTGTGCTGAGACTTGCAGTTCTACAGGTCCTGACTGTATCTTTCCCAAGGATACAGCTTGCTGTATCGCTTGCTTGGCCATTTCAAATGCAGTTTGATGGACCTCCGTCCATTCGAACGCTGCCTTTTTCCTCGTAACTCGATACAAAGGTTTTAAAATTTGTCCTAAATGGGGAATATGCTGTCTCCAGAATCCGAATAACCCAATAAATTGCTGCACGTCCTTCTGGGTGTGAGGGACGGCAAAGACCTGAATCTTATTTTTAGCTTTCGCAGTGATTTTCCTTTCCCCCTTGTTCCACACGATTCCTAAGAATTTTACCGTTTGTGAGGGACCCTGGATTTTGGCTGGGTTGATCTCCCACCCATATCCTCGCACATGTTGAACCAGTTGGTCCAGCAATTCCTGAACCTGCTTCTGACTTGTCCCCTGTATCATCATATCGTCAATATAGTGCGAGATCATCACTTCGTCAGGCACTTTAAAGGCAGCCAAGTGTTCTGCAACTATCCGGTGGCAGATAGTAGGGCTATGCAGATATCCTTGGGGCAATCGCGTGAACGTGAATTGTCTACCCTCCCAAGTGAATGCGAACTGTTCCTGCCTATCTTCGGGAATAGGAATTGTGAAGAAGGCATTAGCCAAATCAATTACTCCGTACCACACCCCTGGATGATGTTGGATTCGTCCTATAATAGTGACGGCATCCGGGACCGCTGCCGTCAAGGCCGGAGTGTGACGGTTTAGTTGCCGATAATCTACCGTCATCCGCCATGACCCATCGGCTTTATGTACAGGCCATAAGGGGTTATTCCACGCCGTGGTGCATGTCCTAAGCACTCCCGCTTCCAAATAATCCTTAATTGTGGCGGATATTTCTTTATGTCCGCCGGGAATCCTATACTGTCTAAGACTTATTACGCGATCGGCGATCGGGATGGGGAAGGGGTCCATTTTAACCTTTCCCACTAACACCGTCCTACAGCGCAAAGCCATTTTCGTGATTCCAAATTCAAACTTCCCTTGTTGGAGGTGAAGTGTTAAACCGGCCAGAATGTCCATTCCCAGGATCCATTCTCTAACCGGTGTAATGATAATTGAATAAGTTTTAATGGGCATTGTACCTATCTTTAGGGGCAAATGTACTGTTTTTCCTTCAATCAGATTACCTCCCAGCCCAACCAGCGTGACTGGGGTTCCTTTAAACTTATGGGGCGTCCCATAGATTAAGGTGGCCTCCGCCCCTGTGTCCACTAGAGCCATAACGGTTTGGACGGATTTGCGCCAATAGATAGTCAATGATACATGAGGTCGAATGTCGTCTGCTGACCATTGGCTCGTTCGTGGGCAAACCCTTGGGGCTTGGCCCGATTCCTATTGTTCCTCCCATTCATCTTCCCCAGACAGCACTGGGTAAAGACGTTTGCCTCGCCCTTCTTTGTTCTTGCCTTTCTTACTAGGTTTCCGGCCACGCCTATCCACTTTATAACACTCTCGGAGGGGAGGCCGTACCTCCTCCTCGTCCTCCGAGGATTCCCACCGCTGGGAAGTGGAAGTTCTACCCCTTCGAGGCTCATTAACAACCGGACCCCGTGTCTGACATTTTTGTGTTAGTAATTCCACTAGGTCTTCCATAGTGGGTCGGGACTCCGTCTCTACCCGGGACACCTTCAGTCCCTTTCGTCTGCATAAGTCTTTTAATTCCGGTGTAGGTAGGCCATCAATCTCCGATGCTGGGACCTGCGCCCGTATCAAAGCTTGCCACAAAGCACGCCGTGAGGGGCCTTGGTTACTTCCTTGATTAGGGTTTACTTTTCCCCCTGCCCGAGCCTCAGGGCGACGCCCCTCCGTGCCCCCCTGAGAAGCACGGGTTGTGGGTCCCCAATCCCCCAAACCACCCATCTCCCTCATCATACTACGGGCATCTCCTAGGGTTTCTCCCCGTCCACTCAACATTATGGTTAATAACAGTGGTTTATAATGGGGGGGGGGCAGTCTTCACTAGGTGGTCTCTAGTCTGTCTACTAACATTTGTGTTATCTACCTCGTCCAGCACTCCCAGCAACAGGGCATCCCGCACACACAAACGGGTTAGCCTCTGAACCCCTTCCTTAATCGTTGTCCAAGTTCCTTCCAAGGGGGGCCAATCGGACGGGAAGGGGTACTGTTCGGCCACTGCCCTGGCATACATCCCAAATAAGGTCCCCATACTGCGATCTATTACCATATCCTTGGCTTGTCTGCGGTACCCCAGGTCTATGGCAGCATCCTTTGCTAATCCACCAAACTTGGGAGCATCCTGATAGTCTACCTGCACTTGTTGCCCCCCTTCCTCGAGGAGCCGAATTAGCCATAGCTCTAACGGCTCCCCAGGATTACGTCGGGTTTTCTGGGTGATAAACAGCACCTCATCGGTAGTGAAGTCTTCCGTTAATTCAGAGAATTCTGCGGGAGGCTGAGCCCGCGGTAATTCATGCATAATTGCCTCCCCTTGTTCATCCCGTATAGGGTTTCCTTCCTCATCTAACATTACCTCCCGTTGCACTGGGAGACGTCTCTGAACCTGCTTTCTCCTAACCACTGGTTTAGCTTGGAGTACGGGTGGGTCCTCTTCGTACTGATCATCTGAATCTCCCCAAATGTTCCCATCCCAATGATCGATATCCCACCGATCCCCGTTATTTAACTGGGCTACAAACGCCCGTACTTGTACCGGGTCCGGGGTTCGAGGGACCTTCCTTTTCTCTTTCCGTTTCTTAGCAGACAGATACATAATAGTTCGTCCTGCTAGTTCAGTTAATGCTGTCAATTCAGCTTTTAACTTCATAATTTCCTGCCTCAACATAGAGGCATCTCCCGAACTGAGTCCCTGCTCATGTTTCAGGAGGGCTAATTCTGCTTCAGCTTTTTGGCGCTTGTCTGACTGTTGTCTACAAGCCACCGCACAGGCCCACATCCTCCGCTGTACCCCAGGCAATGGGTTCTTCGGCAGGACTGGGATCCTCTCAAGGGTGGACAGCAGCGACCCTGGGGTTCCTACGCCCTCGGCCTCCCAGTTCTCCGGTCGCCCCCCACCATTTCTCAAACAAACTGCCACGCCATGCCACGGCCCATGCCATCCCGGGACGGTCGGGACCTCCACAGTTTGTTCCTCTGGTTTCTTAGCCTTTTTCCAAAACATTGTTCTGTATCAAAATCTTTCCTCAATTGCGATTGATCCTGCCGGCTACGCCAAAATGTTTTAAAAAATTCTCAAGGTCAAGGACCAGGCTCGCAGGAAAGTAGTCTGACACAGAACAAACAGCCAAGAGGCGAGTCTGCTAGAATATAAGTGTTTTATTCCCCGCAGCGTCGCCACAACCAGTCTCGTACTTACAACGGGTCTGGTTTATACTCACTCTACGTGTTACCGGAACTGGGAGCCGTCAGTTCTCGTAGAGCGGTTGCCAACAACCCACGCTCGGCGGTTAAACGCAACCCCGGAGCAGACTCTACCGAACTGGAGACTTTTCCAGCTGATATACTCTTTTCCAGATATAAACATTCATGTGAACAGCAGAGCAAGGCTAAAAAACACATTCCATTCTGGTTACATACAGATAGGAAGATTCACACGGGAAGGTGTATAATAAGATTCACACGGGACTAAGCGACACCTTCCATTTTCGGTTAGATTCACACATGTATTGGGACACAATTTTAACCCTTTCACCACATTCCACTGCTTGGCCCAATACATGTGTTGCATAATGATTCACACATGTATTGGGACATAATTTCACACCACACTGACTCGGCCCACTTTTGAAAGGCCCCATGGATTCCACTGTGGGCCCTGCCGTCTCCTACCAGCATGCTGCTGGGGAGTATATTCTGCACATAAAGGCCATATGATTGTGAACACTGATGATATCCAGCTTTTTCTTTTTCCACCTCTCTTAACCCTTCCTGATTGCTTCTATGCTGTATGTTTATTTGTCCTATACTCAGTCTTGGATAAACCATAATTTCATCCAGTTTAAGTTTGAAAAATACTGCAATTATCAATTTCACATCCTCAGGGGAGGTGGAAAGAAAGTCTCGACCATTGCTACTGACTCCATTCCTCTTCCTGGTCAAAGTCTCTGGCTGAACCAGACTGTTTGCAATTACAGTGTCCTGTTTAACCTCAAGTTTAATTTCCAACTTGTTGTCATTTCCACCACAAAAACAGCCTATTTTTACCATTGTAACATTCTTCAGTTCTTCTTTTAGTTCAGTGCACATGCTGCAACCTTCAAATTTAATCCTGTTCAAATTTCTGCTGCCCATAAGCTATCATGCTGTAAGTGCAGTTTGCTTAGCACAAACATGGAACAACTCCAAGTCACACACCACCCTGGTTATGAATGTATCACTGACTCCCCATTATTGCTGTGTGAAATCCTAAAAATTTCTACCATTGATCACCATCCTCTTGACAAAATAGACTAGTATCCTGAGGTCTCTCCCGAAATTCTTCTCCTTCATCCCCGATTCCTTCTTTTTATGACTGTCATGATATTTACCAGTTTTACCCAGCCTTTGGTCACCATTCCTAATCTTTTTGCCTCAGTAACTTTTTTTTTTGCACGCCTTTGTGAAACACATTTGGTGCTTTTTTTACATAAAAGTTCAATAGATGTCATAGGCGCAGTAGACAGTTCCAACCTTTGAGCCTGTTCAACCATTTAATATGATCTTGGCTGATTCTGAGCTAGGCCTCAACTCCATGTTGCTGCCTGCTCCCCATTACCCTTTATTTTATTGCCCAACAAAGGGAAACCTTTGCTCTATGTCTACTTTGTCAATCCCATTTCACATCTAACATTCCTCTACTGGGTTTCCTATTATCCTTCTAAACTCACAAATATGGGGCTAAACTGTTCAATCTGCCCGCACACAACATGCCTTTCATTGTAGGAGTTAATCTCGTGAACCTTCTCTGAACTGCCTCAAATGCATTTACATCCTTCTTCATGTAAGGGGAATAAAATTGTATACAATACTCCAAATGTGGTCTCACTGAATCCTTATATAGTTGTAACAAAACTTCCTTGCTTTTATTCTTTACTGCTTTTCGCAATGAATGACGAAATTCCATTTATCCTCCCGATTACCTGCAGTACCTGTGCGTTAGCTTTCTGCAACTCAGGTAAAGATAGTTATAGAGGTGATTGCCGCCTTGTGCAACCCCGTGTCATAGAAGAATTGCACTTTAGAAACAGTGCTTAAAGTGTTGGTGACGTAATCACATTATAGCCAACACATGTTTTAAAGGTTCATGCTTTAGAAGCAGTGTCCCCAATCCGTCAATCACATTCTAGTGAATTCGGGTTTACAAAACATGTGTTACAGCTGAACGGCCTGTTTGAGGTATATCGTCTCTGCTTCAGGATATTTCTGCAGGAGTTCCTCAGGATATTGCCATAGGCTTAACCATTTTCTGCTGCTTCACCTTCCCTCCATCATAAGATCAGAAGTGAAGATGTTTGCTGATGGTGCTGTAATATCCAACACCATTTGTGACTTCTCAGATACTGAAGTTTCCACCTCAGATCCACATTCAAGTACAACAGGGTCTTTTTTAAGAATTCATTCAGAGGATGGACCAGCATTTATTAGCCATCACTAATTAACCAGAGGGCAGTTAAGAGTTAACCATATTGTTATGGATCTGGGGTGACATGCAGGCTGGACCAGGTAAGGATGGCAGATTTTATTCCGAAATGATGTTAATGAACCTGAGGTTTTTCCTGACAATCGGTAATGGTTTCATGGTCATCACTTAAACTCTCTTTCTTTCCAGATTTTTACTGAATTCAAATTTCACCATCTGCCATGGCTGGATTCAAAGCCAGGTTCCCAGAATATTACCTGGGTTTTTGGATTAATAATCTAGTGATAATACCACTGGGCCAATGCTACCCTTGGACAATATCCAGGTTTGAGCTGATAAGTGACAAGTAACATTGTGCCACACAAATGCTAAGCAATGACCAGTAAGAGACAATCTAATCCCATCCCTTGACATTCAATATTGTTACTGTCACTTAATACCACACTATCAACATCCTGGGGGTCACTATTGACTAGAAACACAACTGGTCTGGCCATGTAAGTATAGTGGCTAAAAGAGCAGGTCAGAGGCTAGGAATCCTGTGGTGGACAACTCACTTCTTGACTCTCCAAAATCTCTCCACCATCGACAAGGCACAAGTCAGGAGTTTGATGGAAGACTCCCCCACTTACCTGGATGGGTACAGCTCCAAAAACACTCAAGAAACTTGACACCAACCATGACAAAGCACCTGCTTAATTGACACCACATCCATTAGCATCCACTCCCCCCCACCACCACTGCTCAGTTGCAGCAGTGTGTACTATCTACAAGATGCACTGCAGCAACTCCATAAAGATCATAGACAGCAGCTTCTAAATCCACCATCATTTTTCATCTCGAAGGACTAGGGCAGCAGATACATGGCAACACCACCAGCTACAAGTTCCCCTCCAGGCACTCATCATCCTGATTTGAAAATATTTCACCATTGCTTTACTGTCGCTGGATTAAAATCATGGAATTTCCTCCCTCGGGGCATTGTAGCTCTACCTACAGCACGTGGGCTACGGTGGTTCAAGAAGATTACTCTCCACCAGCCCCTCCAGGGCAACTAGGGAGGGGCGGTAAATACTGGCCCAACCAGCGATACCCATGTCATAGAGTCATACAAGAAGGAAACAGACCCTTTGGTTGAACTCATCCATGCTGACCAAGTTTCCCAAACTTAACTTGTCCCAGTTGCCTGCGTTTAGCCCATATCCCTCTGAACCTTTCCTATTCGTGTACCTGCCTAAATGTCTTTTAAATGTTGTAACTGTGTCGTCCAGTTTCCCCCCCTCAGTCAAAGACACAGTATAGTTTTACCTCCGTCTTTATTCCGGGCCCTGGAGGGAAAGAGAATGATCGTCCATGTGCACAGAGACATGGGCTCTCAGTCTTCCCTCTTGAACAGCAGTTTTTTAATGAAGTATATAGTCATTTTACAGGGAGGAGCATCCAGATAAGGGAGCATACATATTGATTGGGTGACTGTTAGAATCAGCGAGTGTTAATAGTGGAGATTAAGCCATCTGCTGTTTCACAACGAATGTTCTTAACCTTAACAGACTTCACATAATGAATATTTTTCACCTTGTTAACCCATTACTCTTGCCTCCAGCACCCCATTGTTAACTGTAAGTTCTTATCTGATCTGAATCATACTCAGCTGAACCACTTGTTTCACAAAACCCAGAACGTAACTCTTTCCCTGTCTGTTCATACCCTATACACATTCTCAACTGTATCTGCATCTATCACTTCCTCTACACAAGAACCACTCTCTGTGTGAAAAGGTTACCCCTCAGGTCCCTTTTAAATCTTTCTCCTCTCACCCTAAACCTATGCCCTCTAATTTTGAACTCCCCCACCATAAGGAAAAGACCTTTACTATTTACCCTATCCATGCCCCTCATGATTTTATAAACATCTATAAGGTCACCCCCTCAATTTTGTATACTCCAGTGAAAAATGTCCCAACCTATCCAGCCTCTCCCTATAATTCAAATCCCCTGGTCCTAGTAATATCCCTGTAAATCTTTTCTACACCCTCCCCAACTTCATAATCTCCTTCCTACAGCATGGCGACCAGAACTGTAAAAAGTATTCCAAAATTGGCCTCACCAATGTCCTGTTCAACAGCAACATGACATCCCAACTCCACTGCTCAGTGGTCTGAGCAATGATGGCAAGCATGCCGAATGCTGCCTTAACCACCTTGTCTATCTGTGATTCAGCTTTCAAGGAGTTGTGTAACTGAACCCCTTGGTCTCTGTATTCAACAATACTCCCCAGGGCCGTACTATTATCTGTGTAATCCTGCCCTTGTTTTTCTTAGCAAAATGCAAAACCTTGCATTTATATAAATTACGCTCCAATTGCCACTCTTTGGTCCATTGTCCTAATTGATAAAGTCCCTTTTGTAATATGAGATAACCTTTTTCACTGTCTATACCACCGATGGTGTCATCCATAAACTTACTAACTATGCTTCCTATATTGTCATCCAAATTATTTATGTACATGACAAACAGCAGTGATCACTTTGGAAAACCTCTGGTCACAGGCCTCCAGTTCAAAAACAACCACCCACCAGTACTCTTTGTCTCTTACTGTTGATCCAATGTTGTATCCTGTTGGCAAACTCTCCTTGGATCCCATGTGATCTAACTTTACTAACCAGTTGCCATGCAGAACCTTGTCGAAGGCTTTAGTAAAGTCCATGTAGACATCTACTGCTGATTGTGAGACTTGATTTCCCAAGCACAAAGCCATACTGACTATGGCAGGTCAGTCCTTCACTTTCCAAAATGCATGTCGATCCCTGCTTTTCCTGGCATCCTTTCCTAAATAAAGGCACAACATTAGCCACCCTGCAGTC
Organism: Chiloscyllium plagiosum; assembly: GCF_037043375.1. Classification (NCBI taxonomy): domain Eukaryota; kingdom Metazoa; phylum Chordata; class Chondrichthyes; order Orectolobiformes; family Hemiscylliidae; genus Chiloscyllium; species Chiloscyllium plagiosum. The sequence goes on from NW_028270143.1 coordinate 59,152,646, forward strand.
TTCCAGCACCTCACTCGTGACTGTAAATGATACAGTATCTCTGCTAGGGGCCCCATAATTTCTTCCCTAGCTTCCCACAATGTCCCTGATCAGGTCCTGGAGATTTATCTACCTTTATTCTTTTTAAGATCTCCAGCATCTGCTCTTCGAGTGAATAAAAAAATGCACAAGGACACCCTTACCCCTAAACACTGAAACATTTTGAAGCCTCTCCCTTTCGATATTAAGTTACTTCTTATCCTTCTGACCAAAATGGATAACCTTATATTTATTCAAGTTGAGCCCATTCACCTCACTTGTCCATATCCATTTGTAAGTTTCTTATTTCCTTATTTCATCTTATTTTCCCACCTATTTTCATGTTGTACACAGTTTTGACTATAGTACATTCTATCCCTGCTTTCTATTCAAGCATATAAATTGTAAATATTTGCACTGACCCTGTGAAACCCTACTAGTTACAGCTGGCTGTCCAGAAAAAAGACTGGTTAATCAACAGAAATCACAATCGTCTGTTCAGACTCATTGCCCTTAACCCTATGTTGGGTTCTCTTGTGTCATAGAGCCATAGATGTGAAACACGGAAACAGACCCTTTGGTCCAACTTGTCCATGCTGACCAGATATCCCAATCTAATCTAGTCCCATTTGCCAGCACTTGGCCCATATCCCACTTAACCGTTCCTATTTATATACCTATCTAGATGTCTTCTAAATGTTGCAATTGTACTAGCCTTCACCACTTCCTCTGGCAGCTCATTCCCTCTGTGTGAAAATGTTGGCCCTTATGTCCCTTTTATATCTTTCCACTCTCATCCGAAACCTATGCCCTCTAGTTCTGGGCTCCCCACCCCAGGGAAAATACCTTGTCTCTTTATCCTATCCATGCCCCTCATGATTTTATAAACCTCTATAAGGTCACCCCTCAGCCTCCAATGCTCCAGGGAAAACCATCCCAAACTATTCAGCCCTTCCCTATAGCTCAGTCCTTCAACCTTGGCAACATCCTTGTAAATCTTTTCTGAACCCTTTCAAGTCTAACAGCGTCCTTTTGATAGAAGGAGACCAGAATTGCACGCAATATTCCAAAAGTGGCCTAACCAATGTCCTGTACAGCTGCAATATGACCTCCCAACTCCTGTACTCAATACTCTGACCACTAAAGGACAGCATACCAAACACCTTCTTCGCTATCCTATCCACCTGCGACTCTGTTTTCAAGGAGCTATGAACCTGCACTCCAAGCTATGTTTGTTCAGCAACACTCCCCACGACCTTACCATTAAGCGTATAAGTCCTGTTAAGATTTGCTTTTCCAAAATGCAGCACCTCACATTTATTTAAATTAGACTCCATCTGCCACTCCTCAGCCCATCAGTAAAGATGGGCGGACGGTGATAGTTTGGTACTTGAGAATAAGCCTATTCTTCTACTTTCTACATCATGTACCCACATTAAACAAAACAGGGTTAATTGTGACATTGGTCGTGAAGGGTGAAGCTCATAAATACTCAACAGAATATTGAAGGTAAAAAGAACATCTTTCTGTGCACCAACTTGAATCTGTCACCCTCCAGTGATATTGAGTTTGTGTTGTGTTGAGTTTTAAGTTGATATTGGTCAAGTTTATTTCATTTGAGTTCTTTACTAGCTCACTGGGCTAACAGTTAAAGAACATTTTCCAGCCAATGGTACTGATCAATTGATTCTTTGTGAATTTATGCTTATGTCTACCTTTTATTTGAACTTGTGAACATAAAGTATAGCATGCAACTAAAAATGTAGTTTGAATCTGACAGAGTCTCATAGTCTACAGTGCACAACAGGCAGTATGTTTTTGTAAATGGCACAATGTGCCTTTGTCTGACAAATTAACTCTCGTTAGTCAGTTGTAGGTTTAAACAACCTTTCATCAGAATCATGGTCACACGTTTTCCAAATGCATGTACCTTTGTCTGGTTTTAACAGAAGTATTTATGAAATAAACACATGGATTTGCGATGTAATATATATCTTCAGAATATCAAAACGTTTAAACTTTTTACTGTGGCTGAGTGTTAACATTAATTTTCCTGTGGGTAACAAACACCGTTGAGTTGAGCTTTTGCAGATGTGGCAACAGAAGCAGTAATGTGCAATAAATGAATAAACCGTTATACATCAAGACTAAAAATTTTATGCTCAACTAGATCAGCAATTTTTTTTTCCAGTTTGAAATCCATGAGGCACATTAGGCTTCCTGTTGTGACAAAAAAAACACAAAAATGATGTGGTACACCGAGATTATTTTTGTCGCCGCCCCAATTGTTGGCAGAAGAGCTCTGTGCTGAAAGATGCACAATTGGATTTTTAGAGTATCTGTCATTTGTTTATCAACCTCATTGAAAATTTAAAATGATATTCATCAGATGCAGAGTATTAAATGGACAATGGTAATTGGAAGGGAAGCTATTTTGTTAATAACCTTGGGAGATCGTTAAGCCCTGAAAGTCAAGTTTGAGTTGTCAGCTAAATCCTGAGGTGATCCTTTTTCGTTATTCATCTCCCATGTATTCATTGTTTCCGGCAGTGCTATTTGAATGACGTACATGATTCTTTCTTTGAGCAACGTGGGGTTGTATTTGAACTGTTCCTCATTCCTTAAAGGCCTCGGCTGAAATGAATAATAATGCTTCCTTGGTTGATAAATAACTCAGTGAAAGATTACAGGAATTTAAAGCTACAGTGAATTAATGTTGTTACAGACAGTTGACGTTGGAGGGCTGTCAAGCAAACCTCTGAGTTGGACATTTTTATGCACTGGATAGAAAGGCAATTTCGACAACTGCAGTGAAGCAAACCTGCTTATCAGTATTTTAGTTTGAACTTGAATAGCATTTCAATTTTAACTACAAATGCAATTTGTTAGCAGCAAAGATTGGCATGAAAAGTATCATGTAATGAGATTTGAATAGTAGTGCCGTAAGTCTTCAACTATAAGTTCCTGTGTGTCAGCACAACCTTAACTTTGTACTGAGAAGATACATCAATAAATACAATATGCCTCTCTCCTATTCCATCATAACAATCTTTTTGAACTGATAACCTGAAACATACTCAAAAGACCTGCACTGTAGCAGAAATAGTGAATGAACAAAAATCACTTTAGGCATCAAATTATTTTATTTCCGATGTAATGCATAGGATCCTTCTCTGGCTGAAAGTGAGTATGGGTGAATGATATTTGAATGTGATCTAGGTAGCATAACTGGGAAGAGAAACCACAGAGCATGCTGAGGGCAGGATGATGGAGGAAGTGGTTCGGTGTTGAGCAGCCAATGCTACTCTGGTTCAGGATCTCTTTCAGACAATCCTGAAATGGTCCATGTGTGAGATCACCTAATCAAGAAAGTTTCAAGCTGTCTGCCGTCTCAAGTGTAGTGATACCGGCTGATGATGTTACTGGTCAGGTCAAATCCCAGACTGAAATCTGGCTTGGTAAACCTGATTCACTTTTTGTTTCAAATAAGTGGTCGTTTACTGAAATTCAAACATATAATGCTGAAGATTTTGGTTTTTAGCAATAAAACAGAAGTTTAGCATCTAAAAGATGGGGAGGCAATATAGAATAAACCAAATTATTTACATACAATACAAGTTTAAAGGCTTCAAAACACACTGTAGACTACAAATGCATTGATAACAACAGCACTGTTTACAGAACTCAAACACCAGAGGAAGAATTCCCTTTTTTGTTCCACACAGAATTTGACTTAGCCTTGGTTTTAATTCACTGGACTTGAAAATCGCAATGCCTCCTCCTTGCACCTTCTTAGACCTGAGCTCAGGCACTCTCAATTTCAGATAACCCTTCCCAGTTTTAAACAAACACTTCTGGCTTGGAACATTGAAACTAAACTCCTATACTGAAGTAATTTCTGAACAGTTTTAAACTATCTGTTCTTTAGGAGCAATTGTTTTACACATTTAGCTGTGTTAGATGCTTTGCAAAGAGCTAAATATGTGGACAGTTAGCAGCGTTATGTCAGGCTAAGAAAGAGGTTCACATATGAAGCCAAAGATGGGCTGTACTGTTTTAGAGAACTTCAAACAGTTTTTGTTTTAAACCATATTCTTCGAGGAAGTCTTGTCCAGGTAGTGGGATCTTCAAACAGTTATACCAAAGGATGAGAGGCATTCTGAAGCATTAACAGTCAATGTTCTTGTTCTCTCAATATTACATAAATCACATTAGCATAGTTAACTGGATTGCCTACACATTTTCGCCAGTAATCTATAAATTCCAAGATATTGCACTTCTGTGCTTCATATTAATTTTGAAAATTTTTCTGTAATTACTTTCTCCATTGCTCATTTTTCTAAGTAGAAGGATTCAGAGTTCTTTCTTCCTCTTTGTCAGAGTAGTAGTATGATGTGTGCATACTAATTTTGCAAATATTGTGTTGTTACTTAGAATTGCTGTAATTAGTTGAAATGATAATTTAGCAGTGATTGTGATTCTCCCAATTGCCAGGATGTGTAATCTATCTGTTTTTAGATAGATTTAGATTAGATTTAGATTTAGATTAGATTTAGATTACTTACAGTGTGGAAACAGGCCCTTCGGCCCAACAAGTCCACACCGCCCCGCCGAAGCGCAACCCACCCATACCCCTACATTTACCCCTTACCTAACACTACGGGCAATTTAGCATGTCCAATTCACCTGACCTGCACATCTTTGGACTGTGGGAGGAAACCGGAGCACCCGGAGGAAACCCACGCAGACACGGGGAGAACATGCAAACTCCACACAGTCAGTCGCCTGAGGCGGGAATCGAACCCAGGTCTCGAGCGCTGTGAGGCAGCAGTGCTAACCACTGTGCCACCGTGCCGCCCAAAATAATAATATTATTATTATTTTCTGTAAGGTCAGTTCTCCAAATATGGAAATATTGAAAATATGGAAATCAACTGTAAAATTGGAAAAAATCCAAAAATTTTAAGTTTAGATTTGTAATAATTCAGCTGATCGATGCAATGTGGTCAGTTATAGGGTTACTTAATTGATTCAATTTGTTCCTAAAACTGATGCCAGGGTGATTTTCAAATCCATTGTATTTAACACTAAGAGTTTCTGTTAATGATGCATTGCAGTAGGAGTGTATGTTCATCCACAGGAACGTGGGTGTTACTGGCCATGCCACCATTTATTGTCCATCCCTAATTACCTCGAGGGCAGTTAATAGTGAAGCACATGGAAGCTCTGGAGTCACATGTAAATCATACCAGGTAGAGGCCATGAATGAACCAGATGGATTTTCCAACCATTGACAATTGATTCATGGTCATCATCAGACCCTTAATTCTAGATTATTATTTAATTTAAATTCCACCATGGCGAGAGTCCAACCTGTGTCCCCAGAATATTGCCAGGGAGTCTGGGTCAACAGTCTAGTAGTTATACCATGAGGCTATTGCCTACCCTAACTCAGGTAACCTTACCTTTATGTGTGTTGTCATTGATCCAGGTAGCCTATTGCAGTCATGAAGTATTTTGTGGATGCCTTGGTCAAGCCTAGATGCTTTCATAGCCGACTATCCTATGTTTAAATCTGCTTATTGTTGATCTGTCTTTCTGCTGTTACTTAATATACCATATGAGAGCAATTTAGTGCCTTTTGAAAATTTGCAATTCATTTTTTTAAAATTAAACAGAAGCAAACTTTATGTGGGTTTGACCTACATCATAGAGCATAGTGTGTCTTTGTTTCATCTTGAACTCAGTTCCCTCTTAAATTCCCCTTCCTTGCTGTGGATTTTTATAATATTTGTTTCATCAATAACAGTGTTCATGATTGTTGGAGAATGCTCAGTATTGTAATTAAAAACATTTGGAGAACAAGATACTTTAGCTGGAGAAAGAACTGTCGTGACTTTTTCTTTTGCCTGTTTTTATTTTTAGGGGACAGTACATTAATTTATTTATTTTGTTGTCTGAATTTAACTATGTTTTTAGAAAGATCAAATTCATTTTCTTCATACTAATATACACTATCTGAAGAAAATTAAGAGAAGCAGTGAAATATAACTAGAAACAGCATTAGTTACCAGAGAGATTTGCTTATTGCTTCAGTTTTTATAAAATCTAATTTTAATAGAGTGTTATTTGAACCCACAAAGAACAGATGGGGCTCATTTCCTGATACTTGAGCTGTTCTTAACTTCGGCTTGAGCTGAAGGTCTGGATTTCATTAAAAAAGACCCCCGAAGGCATCTTTTCAAATTCCAAAGTAACGTTTTTGCTTATAAGGGTGAATACTTCAGTGTAGTGATTCTTGTGAATAAAAGACATAACATGAAAGAAGTATTTACAGATGACATTAACAATCATTAAGTATATGCGATATACATGCAGGTAGTGTACATCATTCTGATGCGTTATTTGGATGATGCGTCTTCAGTAAAATAAAATCATTTAATCTGATCTGAAATTCTTTTGGACTGTCTGCCCAGTTTAATTGTTGATTTATGGCTGTTCTGAGCAGTGTATTTGTCTCTGAAATAATTATCCCATATGTCTTTAAAAGCATGTCGTCATTTTTCTTTGTGTAGGTCATTTTTGAAGTGTTTAATATTTCTTGGCTGATTGGATGAATTACATTGAGAAGTTTCCAATGTTTTTTTTCCTCTAACAATATTCTAGCTGTAGTACCCAGATCCAGAAACCCTCCCACTGGAGAAGAAAGGCTTCATTTCCTTACTGGAGTCAAAGGAACACCACATATCCCTTGCTTTTTCCACTGAATGGGACAATTTAGTCACTTTGTGTTGATTGAAGGTAGCCATTGCATTAATTGTATCAGATGCATTTTCCATCACCTGTTCCAGTTGCAGTGTGAAAGTTGAATTTAGCCAGTTGTCAGAAGATCTGGCGATTGTTTGAAAGTATTGTAGATTAATCTGAAACATCTTGCAAGAAAGTGCCGAGAAGAACTCGGTAAACAAAGAGCAACTCCGCTGTCCTCATGGGCTGCACAGTAAGTTTAGCTTGTCTCGAGGATGAGATTTGTCATGTGCCACTTGATCATCAGAGCCAAGTACAAGGCAAGAAGCATCTTATGGAAAAGGTAGTGTGAGATGTAAATTTTTTACCAATGCTATTAACTTATTAAGTGCCTATTTTGATCGATCATCACCAGTTTGTCTGCAATAGGATTCAAATGTTTTCAGGTCATTTCCACTGTTTGTTTATTGTGTGATGTTTCAGGATTGTGTTCTTGTTGATTTTACTGCATTGTAACATAGAACAGATAATTGGAAAAGATTGACTAGCCTGATGCAGTAAACTATTCTTGCTAAGATAGTAACCAAGAGCACAGAGTTCAAATAATTCAGTGTTTTTTATGAACACCCCCATTTCTAGCACAGTGAGGTTTAGGTCATAAGTCCATTCTGTTATTTGTCCTGTATGTTCAAATTGATAATGTTCATTTCCAAAGTGTTTTTTTTCAAGAAGTGAAGAGTAGTTGTTATATGCACATAAAAGGTTGTGCAAATGAGATGTGACATGAAGGTAAATGTTATTTTAATTTACGGCTTATTAAATTAACAAACCCATTTTTAAAAATGTGTTTGCTTCTGATTTCAAGCAGGATATTTTTAGAAAGAATAATTATTCTTAAGCATGTTCGTTCATCACACTTAAATGACTGATTTTAAAAAATCTTTTCATTTTCTTCTTTTCAAAAAATTTTCAAATTGACTTTCTTAGGTTTAGTGGAAACTTGTATTAGTTGCTCTAGTTTAGCAATTTGATATTCAATTAGTTTAAATCTGTTTTTGTCTTTTTGGCCAAGGCAGCAGCAAATTAAATATTGAGCAAAGAGGAAGAAACTCAGTGGTCATCAATGAATGTCAAGAGCCAGTAATTTTGTAAAACACAATCAAAGTCAAACTAACTAAAATTGATGATGTTTTCTGACTTTTTAAATAAAATCCCATTCGGTCATTTTTGAAGACAAAACATGGCCAGATACTTAACATTGTCAAAATGCCAAGAATTAATGACCAAGATATGGTAAATGGAGAAAGTGAGGGCTGCAGATGCTGGAGATCAGAGCTGAAAATGTGTTGCTGGAAAAGAGCAGCAGTTCAGGCAGCATCCAAGGAACAGGAGAATCGACGTTTCGGGCATAAGCCCTTCTTCAGGAATGAGGAAAGTGTGTCCAGCAGGCTAAGATAAAAGGAAGGGAGGAGGGACTTGGGGGAGGGGCTTTGGAAATGCGATAGGTATGGTAAATGGACAACTTCAGGGAAAAGACATTAAATATTACAAATTAACTTATTCAATTTTTGTTTGTAATGTCAGAAACGATTTTTTGATTTTACTGTTGAATTAATCCAATGAATTAATTGGCATATTAAATATTAACTTCCTCCTCCACCACCACTACCTTCTACTTCCTAGTTCCGAATTGCATAGCCCTTGCTTTTTATGGTCAGCTATTGTCAGTGAAAGCAGTAATCGGGCAGCTCTGATTTGCTTCAGTGATCCAGGATGACATGAGGGAAAGAAAAAAGAATTTACCTTCCAAGTAGTATTTGGAAAAACCTTTTGGGAAGTGGAGGTATGGCTACTTGGTGGAGGCAGGACAGGGCTTTGTTGTTCCACGCCAAATTCCATTGTTAAAATTGATTTTTAAAATTCCAGGCATGCATTGAATTAAAATTCTCATCATTGTGTTCATATTCTCCCATGCATCTTGCCCCTTTATATCCCTACAACTCCCTGAAACAACTAACCTATTTGAATTATGGTGGCTTGAGCATCTCCGATTTTCATCTGCATACAGTTGGCATTTCATGCCTTCAAACCTTCTGTTAAGCTGTGTCATTCAGACCGAAAACTTTTCTACTTGTCTGTCACTTTTCACTTTGGTCCCTTTATTTAAGGAAAGATACGATTTTATCGGAGGCAATTTAGAGAAGGTTCAGGAGGATGATCACAAGTATGGAGAAGTTGTCTTATGAGCAAAGGCAAAACAAGTTGGGTCTCAACTCACTGGAATTTAGAAGAATGAGAGGTGACCTCATTGAAACATAAGAATTCTTTAGGGACTTGACAGGGTAAATGCTGAGAGGATGTTTCCCCATGTGAGAGAGTATAGGATGAGAGGGCAAATTCTCAGACTTAAGGGGTACCAATTTAAGCCAGAGATGAGGAGAAATGTCTTCTCGCAGAAGGTTGGGATCCTTTGGAATACCCAGTCACGGAGAACTGTGGGGACAAAGTCCTTATATACATTTAAGGCTGAGATACGTAGATTCCTGATCAGCAGGACAATCAAGGCCTATCGGGAAAGGTCAGGAAAGTGGTCGTGAGGAATGTTGGATCAACCGTGAGGATATGGAATTGTGGAGTAGGCTCAGGGGCACCAAATGGCTTAATCCAGTTCCTATTTCTTATGGTCTTAACACAATCACTATACCTCAAGTGGTTCACAGCATGTGAGAAGCTTTGAGATTTGCTATCCAGTAAATGTAAACCTTTATTTAACACTGAACAGTTTTACTCATAAAGCAATTGATATTGTTCGTTAAGGAAGCATACACTAGATATTTCCCCATTATAACAGTTCCTGTACCTTTGTAACTTTAAGCTAGAGATTCCACAGTAATTTGCAGGGAGTTGATTGCTTTGGTGACTTCAAGTTTTCCTGATTGAATTAACTGAGTATTCATTTGTTGAAATGTTTAAACTTGCTCTCTGCAGTTTGCAGTCCATCACTCCTCTGTAGTTCTCTTTCCCTTGGCTCGCCATGAGCATATCAGCAACAGCCGCACAAGAGAAAAGCTTTGGATTGGAGAAAATGTTTTTCACATATTCCTATTGTTCCTAATGTAGAGCTGACTTCTCTGTAATTGTCAGCCATTCTTATTGAATTGGAGTGAATTCATCTGCTGCACTCATGGATTTTGTTAGCTGTTTGGAAAGTTTTAAGCAGATTTGAAGTTGTAGATGAGCTTTCATAAAATGGTAAACATGAAAAAGAAAAGTTACAATATAAGCTTGCTAAAGTTTTGAGTGGAAACCTCTTTATAGTTTTGAGGTTAAATACCCTGTATTGTCAAGCATCAGGACTTTGAAATAAAGAATACGAGGTACCATTTCAATAGTTGAAATGGGTTTCCTCCGGGTGCTCCGGTTTCCTCCCACAGTCCAAAGATATGCAGGGTCAGGTGAATTGGCCATACTAAATTGCCTGTAGTGTTAGGTAAGGGGTAAATGTAGGGGTATGGGTGGGTTGCGCTTCGGCGGGTCGGTGTGGACTTGTTGGGCCGAAGGGCCTGTTTCCACACTGTAATGTAATGTAATCTAATCTTAATGCTAAGCTAATTGATGGCAGTAGAATCATTTCGGAAATGCCCAATTAATTTCAGTGGAATACATTTATGAGCATAGGATTGGATTCTGATCCACCATTAGTTATACAGTTACCATTCATCATTGAGGTTCCAATTATAAAGAATGCTTGAACAAACTAGCAAAATCTTGCTCCTACTGTATATCGGCATGACACATCCTTCAGGTAAGAAGTGGACAAAGGAGTAAAATTGGAGACAGTAGGAACATAAAACCTTATATTTCTTGCTGTAGCAATGACATCATTGGGAAAACAAGTTTTGCAAAACAATGATAAATGACAATTGATGCTTTCCAATTTTTGACTTGGAATTTTCTGTTTGATATACTTCTGCTTGATGGGTTTTATAATACTGAATTTAAACCATCTTTTTGTGATTTCCTGGACATTCATAAAACAGATGAATAATTAAGTCCATAATGTTGTGCATGTCTTTCACAACAGGATTATTGCAAACTGGTCATGAGTAATACTTCGAGAATGTGTTCAGGGGTTCTTTATATTGTGTGCTGGCTGGAAATTCCGGATATTACTCCAAATGAGAATTCTGAAATTCCATAGATCCTTTGAGGAATGTGACACATAGGCCTCCTACCATTTCCATATGTACTTCTATTTTTGTCAGCCTTGCTGTTAATAATATCCTGATGAAAATCTGAATCTGTTCTAAATGGTGCATGAGTTTTCTCAGAAGCCAGTGTTTCCTTGTGACATTGAGTTGGTTGATGCATATTAATTTTGATTATAAGTTTATATTTGGAATATCAAGAACCAAAGTTTATAATAATCACAGTTCCAATTGGCTTGTGTAATTAACAAAAAGTTCTGTAAATTATTTTCACTTTTGAAATTTTGGACATCAGTTTGTGACGTTTTTGCATTTCTATTAATATGTAGTGTTGCTCAGTTGCAGAGAGTATTTGAGTGTGAAATATTAAATCAAAGACTGTGAACAATTATCATTTTGATACAATTGAAGAGTATTGAATCTGTAATTTTTACCAAGTAAAGCAGTGCTCCTTATTTAAAGCAAATTTGTGTCTATATCAAGATCAAAAGTATGGAGCTATGACACTGCAGCTGCTCCATACTGTAATCTAATTCACTAAAATCACAACAGCTTGTTTGATATACAAGCGAAACAAAGTATTTGGTTCACTTAATAATTTTGGTTCAGTTAATAACTTCAGTTCAGTCTCTGGAAAGTCTGTACAGGGATTAAACTTTGTGTTGAGTGGTTCATATCCAAGTACAGTATAAATAAGAATAATGGACTTGGGTATAATGGGGAGAGGGAATCATTTCACTGTAGAATTACTTGCTGGGCCGATATGATAGAACTAGAAGAAAGTGAGGACTGCAGATGCTGGAGATCAGAGCTGAAAAATGTGTTGCTGGAAAAGCGCAGCAGGTCAGGCAGCATCCAAGGAGCAGGTGAATCGCCATTTCGGGCATAAACCTTCCCTATGGGTACCGAAATTAGCTATCAGCCTCTGCTCGGCCACTTTTCTCTGCTGCCTGTCCCGAAGTCCACCTTGGAGGATGGTCACCCAAAGGAAGGTGGAAGGTGACCATCCTCCAAGGTGGACTTCGGGATAGGCAGCAGAGAAAAGTGACTGAGCAGAGGCTGATAGCTAAGTTCGGTACCTATAGGGAGGGCCTCAACTGGGACCTTGGGTTCATGTCACATTACAGGTGACCACTATTGCATTATACACACACACAGATACTCCTATACACATACACTCTCTCACACACACAGGCACTCCTATCCACACATACACACGGACGCACATATACACAGACGCGCACACAGATACCCACACACACCCTTACAGACACACACACTCCCACACTCTCACATGCACCCCCTCATAGACTTAAGACACTCTGCACTCACTACATACACTTTCTCTTACTCACAACCCCCAACCCAGACAGACACACACAGACAGAGAGACAGACAAAGACCCACATGCGCACATATATTTTGTGGGGTGAATTTGTACTTTCAGGGTTACATTGTACTGTGCTCAAAAACTGCATGCATTCATGTCAAACTCCGTTATCTCACTTTTTAGATTAGAATCAAACTAAACATCATGGCATAGACAGAGCACACAGGGGGCCAACACCTTCAACATATTGTCTAGCTATCACCATTGTTAACAGCTAACCCAAGAATGCAACTTTTTAAAAAAAAGGTTTTGTGATTTACACATGAAAGAAGTGAAACTATCACGGTATTCTAACAGATGAAAGGCTTAACAAACGATCAATTTTTCAATGTATAATTTCAGTTACATCACACTGTAACTTTTTGCTATAAATTGTGTGTGTTAGGGTTGAGCCCTCCACTACCACCTGATGAAGGAGCGACGCTCCGAAAGCTAGTGTGCTTCCAAATAAACCTGTTGGACTATAACCTGGTGTTGGGTGATTTTTAACTTTGTACACCCCAGTCCAACACCGGCATCTCCAAATCATGCCTGTTACTTGAGTAGCTTTATGTTGTTAATAAAACAGGTATTTATTTTGTAATTCACTAAATTATTCAGCAAGTCACAAATTCTGTTAGGGCACCCTGATTATAAAATTATCCAAGTTTGACAGCAAAAGTCAAGTTCGACTGACCCTTGATCCTTGACCCACACCTGCTTTTAATTAGAGGTTTCCTCTTTCAAAAGCTTAAAAAATTCTTGGCGTAAGAGATGAAATTTTGTTCTTTGGCTAAAGATTTAGAAAAATAGTTGTCCTTACAATAGTGCTTATTAAATAATTTAACATCTCTGTGATCCTGTTGCAAAATTACTCCCAAATTGCTGTGTTGCACTTTAATTGCTTTACTCATCATCAAATTACATTCCATTTTTTTTGTAGGTGAATTTCAGTTTCCCTGCAGAATTATACTATTCATCAATTCATTAAAAGGACTTTTATTTTTATACACAGTGACATTTCATGCATGAATAACATTAGTCAAGATAACATGCTCCTACTGTAATCCTTAACTAACTGAAAAAATAGGAGTAGAATAAATAGTGTGACCAGTGGTTTAGAACGTTAATAGTTCGGGGTAAAAAGATATTCAATAAAGGCCCTAAACTTCACAAAACAGTGCTACATGCAATGAAAATGACATGCTGAAGAAGACTTTACACTGGTGACAGCATCCAAAACACCTTTCCTATTACACAGGTCAGGTCTGTGATTTCATAAGCCATTCATTAATCTGCTTTATTTGGTTATGAGCCACCTGACAGATCTTTAGAAGCAGCAGTCAGTTTAATTTACACAGTTTGTCCAGGGACCGAGCTAATTGAATTGAATGCTCGCTTCTCTGTACTACAGACAAATAGTTGCAGTTTAGGTGAATAAAGTGACAACAAAACAGTTTGTATTTATGTTAAGCCTTTAGTGTAGTGAAGCTTAAGTGGCTTCACAGGGAGCATCGTCAAACAAATTCTGATGCCAAGACACTTAATGAGGTATTAGCTCAGGTGGCCAAGAGCTTGGTTGAACAGAAGTTTTAGGGAGCATTTTAAAAGAGGTTGAGTAACAAAGTTTATGGAGGGAGTTCTGGACCTTGGAATCTTGACAGCTGAAGGGATGACTGCCAATGATTGAGTATTAAAGTCAGGACTTCTCAAAACCAGAACTGAAGTAGTCATGGAGGGTTGTAAGAGTCAATAAAGTGTGGAGCTGGAAAAAGCACAGTAGGTCAGACAGCATCTGGGGAGCAAGAGAGTCAACATTTTGAGCTTAACCCTTCATCAGGAAGGGAAGAGGTGATTTCAGAGATAGAGAGGAGTGAGGAGATCATGCAATTTGGAATGAAGGGTGAGAATTTCAGTGTTTCCTCAAAATACATGTGTGACTTAACTAGAGCTAATGCAGATCAGTGAGCACAGTGGTGATTGGTAAACATAATTTGATGTAATTTAGGACATACATAGAAATATAAAAGTCTCCAAGTACACAGGGAGAATATTCAAGGCTGTGGGCCAAGTGGTAGAAAGTTGCATGAATGTAGATGTATAGTAGTTTTGGACAGTGCAGACTGCCCAAGAACTGAAAGGCCTTGTCTGTGGTTTCTGATTCTATGATCTTAACATGGCAGGTTTGCAAGGAATACTTTAATATTGTTAATTTTAAAGTAACCGATTAGTCAATGGGCATGTTACCAGACGAGCTCACAGGGGCAAAGTGGGCAATTCATAGAGTTGACGCTGGGTGGTCTGTGATGGTATAGATATGTAGCCAGAAACTCATCTTTAAATCTAATATAATACCAAAGTTGCAAGCAGTTTGGATGAGCCTCAGGCAGTGGCCAGGGTGAAAGCTGGAGTCAATGATTAGAGATGGAGGGAGAGCAAAGACCATGGCATTTTCTGTTTGTGATATCCGGTTGGACGATATTTCTACTAATCCCATGCCGTATGTTGGACAAGCAATTTCTAGACAGTGAGAGATCAGGAAGAAGTGATGACAAAGTTGAGATTGATGTATTCAAGATGCATGTGAATACTCCTCCTGTGCTTTTGAAAGATGCTGCTGAGGGGGGAGTGTTTAGATTGTGGAAGCCATGATTGGGTCTGTGGGGCACCAGATGCAGTGGAGCGGGAGCATGATATGAAGCCATTGCAAGTAAAACTCTGGTTATGATTGGTTGAGAGTGAAAACTATCCCATGTAGCTGAATGAAGTAAAGAGGCTTTGGAGGAAGTTAATCGCCATGTCAAAGGCTGTGGACAAATTGGGAAGGATGAGAATGGGGTATAAACAGGAATGGAATATTCAAGAGGGAACAAAAACAGAAATTGTAGAGAAACTCAGCAGCTGTAGCAGCATCTGTGGAGAGAAAGCTGAATTTACAGAGTTCTGAAGAAGGGTCGCTGGACCTGAAACTGCTTTCACTCCATAAGTGCTGTCAGACCTGCTGAGTTTCTCCAGCAATGTTTGGTGTTTCAGATTTCCAACATCTGCAGTTCTTTGTTTCCGACTTTAATTTAAAAAAAAATTGTGAAAACTGTACAAGGCAGAAGTCACACTACAGCTGGTACAGTATTGGGTCCCTCATCTCAGGAAATATGTCCTGACATTGTCTTATATGTATGAAAGCACTACACCCTGCAACACTGGAGGATTGCAAGTTTCCCAAATCCACCCCATTATTAAATATAAAGGAGTCATGATCTAAGTCCAGATGTTGTAGACCAATCAGCTGAACAACACATAAATCGAAGTCCTTAGAAATGATTTGCTGGATCTCATGTGTAAATATTTAGAAAAAGTGTAATCAGCTGAAGAACATCAGCTTTCACTCAGGGAAGGAAAATCACATCTTGTGTTGTTTCACAGCTAGAATGTAATATACCTTAAAGAGCTGTGCTTATGATATCATCATTGTATCATAGCGTGTGATCTTAGTGTATAAAAAATCTCAAATTACATTATAACTGGGGCTGCTTGAAGCATAATATGCTGGTGAAAGAGCTCCACTGTGTGTAACTTAGTATTAGCCCAGACACGAAAGTGCTTGTGTTTGTAATATATGTATACACCAGGAGTTGTAATAAATGCCTGTTGAATCTTTGAGTGCCATGTCTGCATTTTATGTTCCTGAGAACTAACGTAAGTATTGGCTCAGTGGGACAAATAAGCTGAAGCCGTAAGCCTACATCAAGGTGACATTTCAAGATCTTAATTTATTTCAGGGAAGGTGGCAGCTGCAATATTGTTGACAAGATGGATCAGGAAATACTTTCTGTCATTTGTCAGATGTTTTGATTTATATCATGGGGTTGATACAGTTAAACATCCTAAGGTGCTTCGCAAGTGCATTATCAAATAGAATTTGGCCACAGAATGAGATATTAAGACGGGTGACCAAATGCCGGGTCAAACAAGTCGTTTTTTTTTAGGTACCTCTGAAAGGAGCAAAGCCATTCAGTAGTTTCATGAGTGAATTGCAGACATTCTGGCTGAGGCAGCTGAAAGCATGGCCCTCCATGGGGGAGCAGTTCAAATTGTGGGACCCCTGAGGAGTGAAATGCAGAAATCTTCGAGGTTTTGGGGGATGGAGGAAATTCAGAGATTAGTAGAAGCAGGGGGGTAATGGTGGGATGACATGATGGTATAAAAGGTGTACTAGTTGGAAATGAATACCCAGAATTTGGTAGACCGTTCTAGTGTTTATAGTGCTATAAGTTTGGTTATAGGAGGAACACAAACTTCTGAATAATCTGGCCACGTGAAATGTATGAACGTTTTTGATGTGCAGCTATTTTAACATGTGACAGGCTAAGAGTTAGGGTGATATTTGTTGTCATTATAACATTCATTGCAAGTGTATTCTGCGAAAGTTTCTTTTTTACATAGTGTTATTACCCTACTATTCTTTATCAGATTTTTAAAAAAGGTCTCTTGTGAGGAACACTTAGCTGTTTAATTGCTCATGATATTCTTCCTTAATGCACGAGTCTGAATTTAAAGGTTAAGATTTCTTTACAGTTTTTGTTCCTTTTGTCACATGATGTAATTTCGTGTACATACCGGCTAACATTAATCAGTGAAAGATACAAAGCCCACAAATTATTAACTACTTTGTTTATCAGTCCTGTCACTTCCAAAGATTTGTGCTAAGGCTTGCATGATTTCCTCACCTCTTGCATCCCACTTAAAAGTCTACAATTTAACATGCATTGTCTCTCATTTTCCCTGATTGTTGTCTACTCTCTGCTTGTAATTTCTTCAGTTAAGGGTTTGGGGTAGAATTTCCTATGGAAGCTTATTCAGAAATTTTCTCCTAAACTACCCCCATCTATGCAACTGTCCTGCTGATGTTTGTTTATGTCTATATTTCTGATCAAGCGCAAACATATGTATGGAAGTATGTGTTTAAACTAGGAAAAGTCAGCAAAACTATCATAGGCAGCAGAAAGCAGCAAGCTCACACTTCATATTCTTTCTTGAAATATGAAAGTGATTCTAATAATCATTTATGACCAGGATGAACAGCATATTTGAGCATTAAGCTTTTCAATTTTCAGTGTTATCATCATACCATAAAACACCTTCACTAGACAGAACGTAACATGCCTGGTTAACGAAGACTTTATTTGTCAGTTTAAAAATCAACAATGCACAAGAAAAATGACCAGTGCTGCTATGCTAAAAATTCTTGGCTTAATTTTACATCTGTTTCAAATAAGAATGATTGCAGGAAATCCTTGGTCTTAGCCTGAGGAGGAGCCGTTGTCATGAGCTGAAATGTCGGGTTCAACTGACGAGTGTAAAAGATGGAGGAAAATAGAGTTTGTTTTAATTTGTGTTTTGATGCTGTTGTGTTAGAATTATCTCTACCTTTTCCATCATGTGTTTGCCCTGATTAAACATCACCCTCCATGCAAAAAGACAAAAAATGTAATCACTCTTGCCTGTCTCCTCAAAAGCCAGTCCTTGGAGTTTGCAAATGGAAAACTAGCCATTTCTTCTTCAAGGTCTTTGGACGCACCATCACCTCCCACATCCCCCCTCTTTTTTTTGGAACAACAACTTGTTTGAAGTATTCCAATCAGGTTTACTGTCACAATACCAACATAATTCTTCTTAGTCACTGTTGTCATTGTGCAATTATATCCTTATGGTTACTCTTATGAAAAAAGCCGATCTGTCTTTAAAATGGTCAAAGAATCTGAGAAAATGACCTCCAGAAGTCACATGGCTATCCCTGTGGATTTCATCTGGTGTTGTCTCGGGACTGTGTTTATGTCAGAAAGAAATCATGAGACTTTTGAAAATCATTGATTTTTTTTTTTCTTTATGTTTTCATGGCTGTGCAATGATCCAGCCCCGGTAAAGATGGCAGATTTCCATCCCTAAATAAATTCCAAAGTGAACAAGATGGGTTCTTACAACATTGAGAATTGTCATGATCCCCATCACCGAGAATAGGTTAACATTCCAAATCCATTTATTAAATTTAATTCTCACTTGCTGCCATGAGGTTTGAACTTTTTCCTCAGAATATTGACCTGGCGTCTGAATTACTAATCCAGGAATATTACAACTGTGTCCCCATAACATTTCTGAGAAAAAATATAAACCTCTTGAACATTGTTACCCTGAAGGTAAAACAACTTTTCACACTACATCCTGACAATGAGAGCCATTCTGGTTAATGGGTCAGATAATTGAAACGGTTACTGGATCTGTGCCTAAGGCCTAGGCCAATTTGACATCTAATGTGGAAATATGATTCACCAGTTTTGTGATAATAGTCATTTCAAATCTTCAGCTGTACAAATCAAGCCATGAACAACTATTTTCATGCTGAAGAACTTGGGAGGTACCATCAATGAGAAACTTGTCCGCAAGGTGACAGAGGAAAGTAAGCCAGCAACAGGACTGCTGTACTGAACTGGGCTATTGAGAGCTGAAATCTGTTCTGCTCATTCACCTGCAGTTGTTTGATTACAGATGCCATCACAGCTGCTGAGTCAGACTTCCAGGTTTTCAGCCCTTTTATTTCAAAAAGAGAATCTTGATGTAAACCAGGACTGTAACAATCTCAGAAACTGACCTTATTAAAATACCTTTCGATATACTATATCCTGACTGACTTTTCATTTTTAGATTACTTACATTTTTTTTTAGATTAGATTACTTACAGTGTGGAAACAGGCCCTTCGGCCCAACAAGTCCACACCAACCCGCTGAAGCGCAACTCACCCAGACCCATTCCCCTACGTTTACCCCTTCACCTAACACTACAGGCAGTTTAGCATGGCCAATTCACCTGACCTGCACATCTTTGTGATTGGGGGAGGAAACCGGAGCAAACCCACGCTGACACGGGGAGAATGTGCAAACTCCACACAGAGTTACCTGAGGCGGGAATTGAACCTGGGTCTCTGGCGCTGTGAGGCAGCAGTGCTAACCACTGTGCCACCGTGCAGCCATTTTTGTGCATGGATGTTTGTTAATAACCTTTTCAATTTTCTTGAAGTGGTTTTGCAATAAACTAACCTTAATCCTATTTAAGGTACTAAAGCTATGCTTTTTAAAAATTCAAATACTGCACAAGGGGGCCAAGTGAGCTACACAATTTTACAGTTCACAGAATACCCTGAGGTCAAACCTGGCGTCGTTGTGATGGTCACAAATGACATCCTATGTTGTTTTGACCAAGATCCTCCCTCAGTCCCTCTCCACCTATCTGCACCTTTTTGAGGTGGTTACTGTTCCAAGTCTTTCTATTGTTAGCTATCTGGGTGGAATTGTTGTCACCTCGTTTCATTTTTATCTATTGAATAATGGCCAAGGAATCATTTGCAGTGGGTTTTCTTCCCACTCCTCTGCCATAGCTTAGGTGTCCCCAAGGTCGACCCTTGACCTGGTCCTACTTCTCATCTATATCCTGCTATTCAGTGACATCCATTGAAAATGCAGCATTAGTTTTCATGCGTACATTGATGACACCCAGCTCTGCCTCACTGCCATGTCTCTCAATTCTGCCACTGATGTTGTTTATCTGGTATTTCCTCCACCTAAATAATGTATTGAGGAGACTGAAACCATTATTTTCAGCCCCTGCTCCAATCTCCATTCACCCGCTGTTAACTGTACTGTTCCCCCGGCAACCGTGGGAGGCAATGATGTAGAGCTTTTGTTGCTAGGGTAGTACTCATTCAGGTTCGAATACCACCATAGCAGGTGATAGAATTTAAATTCAGTAAAAAATCTGAATTAAGCATCTATGGATGCCCAGGAAAAAACACTTTTAATTGTGGAAAAAATCCAATTGGTTCATTCATGTCTTTTAGGAAAAAAATCTGCTGTCCTTAACTGGTCTGACTGGCATGATTACAGCCCACCGCAAAATGGTTGACTCTGAAGTGGCTTAGCAAGCTGTTGTGGAGGCTCGTACAGTTATAGCATTTAAAAAGGCATCTGGATGGGTATGTGAATAGGAAGGGTTGAGAGGGATATGGGCCAAATGCTGGCAAATGCGGGACTAGATTAATTTAGGTTATCTGTTTGGCATGGACAAATTGGATTGAAGGCTCTGATTCTGTGTGTACAACTCTGTGGCTCCATGAGCCCACTCCACCATTTAACATGATCATACCTGATCCTATCCTGGTCTCAACTCCATTTTCCTGCCTGCTTCCCATAGCCCTTTATCCCGCTTTTCATCTGAAACACATCTATTTCTTTCTTGAATCTATTGGTTAATTCTGCCTCCACTGGACTCTGGGGCAGTGCGTTCCTCAGATTGAAAACCCTCTGGGGGAAGTAGTTTCTCCTCATCTCAGTTTTGTATCTACTTCCTCTCACTCTACGTCTGTGATCTCTTGTTCGAGACTGTCCCATAAGGGAGAACATTTTCTGTTCATTGTCCATTTTATCAATTCCCCTTTAGCCTTTTATATCCCCCAGTCAGATTCCTCCTCATTCTTCTGAACTCTAGTGAGTATAAGCCTGATCTATTCAACCGCTCCTTGTATGGCAGCCCCTTCATCCCTGGAATCGACCTGGTGAACCTCCTCTGAACTACCTGTCGTGCCATTGCCTCCTTTCTCAAGTAAGGAGACCAAAACAGGACACCATTCTCGAGGTGTGCTCTCAACAATGCCTTATATAATTGTAACAACAGTTCCTTACTTTTATTATCCAGTCATTTTGCAGTAAGTGCCAGGATTCCAATTGCATGCAGAATTCTGTACCTTAACTTGCAACATGTTATCTTCCCCATCTTCATGGACCCTCTGACTTGAATGAACTTCCAGTCAAACAATGGTTAGAGTTTAAAATTCTCTAGTTTGTTTTAAAATTGCACCTTGGCCTCATTGCTCCTTATCTCGTCCAGCCCCATAACTCTGAGGTATGTTATCTCAGGTATGATACTAAGCTGGCTGGCAGGATGAAATGTGATGAGGATGTTAGGAGATTACAGGGTGACCTGGACAAGTTAGGTGAGTGGTCAGATGCATGGCAGATGCAGTTTAATGTGGATAAATGTATGGTTATCCACTTTGGTGGCAAGAACAGGAAGGTAGATTACTGCCTAAATGGAATCAATTTAGGTAAAGGGGCAGTACAGAGAGATCTGGGTGTTCTTGTACACCAGTCAATGAAGGTAAGCATGCAGGTACAGCAGGTAGTGAAGAAGGCTAATAGCATGCTGGCCTTCATAATAAGAGGGATTGAGTATAGAAGCAAAGAGGTTCTTCTGCAGCTGTACAGGGCCCTGGTGAGACCACACCTGGAGTATTGTGTGCAGTTCTGGTCTCCAAATTTGAGGAAAGACATTCTGGCTATTGAGGGAGTGCAGCGTAGGTTCACGAGGTCAATTCCTGGAATGGCGGGATTACCTTACACTGAAAGACTGGAGCGACTGGGCTTGTATACCCTTGAGTTTCGAAGATTGAGAGGGGATCTGATTGAGACATATAAGATTATTAAAGGATTGGACACTCTGGAGGCAGGAAACATGTTTCCGCTGATGGGTGAGTGCCGAACCAGAGGACACAGCTTAAAAATACGGGGTAGACCATTTAGGACAGAGATGAGGAGAAACTTCTTCACCCAGAGAGTGGTGACTGTGTGGAATGCTCTGCCCCAGAAGGCAGAAGAGGCCCAGTCTCTGGATTCATTTCAGAAAGAGTTGGATAGAGCTCTCAAGGATAGTGGAATCAAGGGTTATGGAGATAAGGCAGGAACAGGATACTGATTAAGGATGATCAGCCATGATCATATTGAATGGTGGTGCAGGCTCGAAGGGCTGAATGGCCTACTCCTGCACCTATTGTCTATTGTCCTCAAATTCTACTAGCATTCCTGATTTTAATTGCTCTATCTTTGACAGCCAGTAGTTCCTTGGGCTCTAAGCTTTAGAATACCCTTGCGACAAATGTACCCATCTCTTTTCCTCATTTACCTCCTTTAAGACACTCCTTAAAACCTAAGTGACCAAACTTTTGGTCATTTGATCTGGTAACAGCTAATGTGACTTCATGTTGAATTTGTTTGAAAACGCTCCTATGAAGCTCCGATGGATGTTTTGATGATGCTAAAGGCACTGTTTAAATTTAATGTTGTTGCTGTTTGGTTTTTGAGCCAGGCTTCTCAGCACTGGGTGGCGCTAATTTAAAATTCAGCACAAAATAATCATTGCAGTACCCAGTTTCTGTTGCTGGGTGTCACTCTGCAGCAGTTTTGGGGCAAGTTGCAGAAGGGAAAATGAGAGGAAGACCTATAAAAAGGACAGAAAGACTAGCATTCGTACAGCACTTTTTACTACTTCCAGCTGTTTCAAAGTGCTTTATTGTCAATTAAATACTTTTGGAATGTAGTCACTTAAGAATAAAGGGAGTTGTATCTTCATTCTGAATATAGTGACTGTGCAACAAGTGCTATGTTATAGTCACATCAGAGCACATGGAGCTGGAGTCTGAGTCTGTAGAGCTCCAAATAATATGCTCTTTTACTATTCTCTGTGTTTAGTTATGTTTACTAGAGCTTATTGCTGTTCACTCAATGCTACACTGACTGATAAAATGCAGAAGACAAAGCAGCTAGTTTGTATTTGGCCACATCCCACACACACAACTAATGATGATGATCAGATAATGTTTTCTTCTGTGATGCTGATCAAGGGAGGAATACAGTTCACAAAATTGCTCTGCTCGTCTTTGAAATATCACCATGGAATCTGAGTAGGCAGGTGCGGCTTCAGTTTAACACTTCATTTGAAAGATGGCACTTTGGATATTGCAGCACTCTTCCCTCAAGTATCAACCTTAATTCCTGTGCTCAGGACCTGGGGTAGGACTTTGACTCTCAAGCCTTGTGACTCAGACAGGCGAGAGCATTTTTAACTCAGCCGTCTCTGACCCACAGGATGCAGAGAGATGTAGAAAGGCAAGCATGAAAGAAACTCGAACGGAGGAAAGAGGAAATAACCTTTGGTGCTTCAGCAGTAAACTAAAAGGCCATAATTTCTTCGGACATCTTTGCTTGTTCTTGCCCTATTTTCCATTTTGAAGAGTCACATCTCTTCACATATATTTTCGGAGTAAAAGTATTCAGTGTTATTTTTTTGCCTCTGACTTTTTTTGTTGTGCTGGCATTTGCAAAGATGCAGTCATAATCTGGTATTTCGTCCAAATGGCCAGTCTTTATCTATGCGTTTATGCGTTAAATCCATAGGCAGTTTTAATACTTTGATTACATCCCCATTAACTGTCTAAATGGAAGTGAGTACAAGCCACGTTTATACACACCTTTTAAGATCAGGTATTCTCATGATTATGCGTTATACCCCTTCCAGCTTAATATTCAACACTGAAAACATTCCTCCAGGTGTGGGCTGACCAAGGGTCTCTGTTACTGAAGCATCAATTCCTCACTTTGGTACTCACATTTCTTCAGAAGAAGACGTGCTAACCTTTTAAACATAGAACATAGAACATTACAGGGCAGTATAGGTCCTTCAGCCCATCATGTTGCACCGCCCTGTGAAGCCAACACGAAGCCCATCTAACCAACACTGTTCCATTCTTGTCCATATGCCTATCCAGTGACCACTTAAATGCCTGTAAAGTTGGCGAGCCTTCTACTGTTCAGGCGGGGTGTTCCATGTCCCTACTACTCTGAGGAAAGAAACTACCTCTGACATCCATTCTATATCTATTACCCCTCGTGTTAGCTGTCACCATCCTAGGAGAAAGGCTGTCACTGTCCACCCAATGTACCCCTCTGATTATCTTGTATGTCTCAATTAAGTCACCTCTCAACTACTTCTCTCTAATGAAAACAGCCTCAAGTCCCTCAACCTTCCCTCGTAAGACTTTCCCTCCATACCAGGTAACATCCTAGTAAATCTCTCCTCTGAAACCTTTCCAAATCTTCCACATCCTTCCTATAATGCAGTGACCAGAAATGCATGCAATATTCCGAGTGCGGCCGCACCAGAGTTTTGTACAGCTGCAGCATGACCTCATGGTTCTGAAACTCAATCCCTCTACCAATAAAAGCTAACTAACTGCATGCCTTCTGAACAGCCCTATCAACCTGGGTGGCAACTTTGAGGGATCTATGTACATGGACATCGAGATTTTACTGCTCATCTACACTACCAAGAATCTTACCATTCGCCCAGTACACTGCGTTCCTGTTACTCCTGCCAAAATTGAATCATCTCACACTTTTCTGCATTAACTCTATTTTCCACCTCTCAGTCCAGTTCTGCAGCTTATCTATGTCCCTCTGTAACCTACAACATTGTTCAACACTATCCACAACTGTACTGACCTTAGTGTCATCTGCAAATTTATTAACCCAAATGTGATGAACTTTTGTACCTGTGCACTAACTTTTAACCAATTGTGCACGAGGACAACCGAGTTAATTTGTTTCTGTGCAGCTTCTGGTTTCTTACTAGTCAGTATAATATTATGATTTGTCTTTGAGATCTAAAAAATCTCAAACTTCTCAACTTTCAACCCTTTTTGTCATGGTACTTTCAATCACATAAGTTCTTTAATTCCCTTTGTATTTTCTTGCTGCAATTTGTAGAATGGGCCGCACCACTATTCATTGTTATTGTATATATCATACACTTCTTAAAACAGTTTTTATCCATCTCAATGATTTATACATTGGAAAGCTGAAGACTCTGTCAGTTGAGAACAGGATCAGTTTAGATTGGGAATTAGATTAGATTAGATTAGATTAGATTTAGATTACTTACAGTGTGGAAACAGGTCCTTCGGCCCAACAAGTCCACACCGCCCCGCCGAAGCGCAACCCACCCATACCCCTACATCTACCCCTTACCTAACACTACGGGCAATTTAGCATTGCCAATTCACCTGACCTGCATATCTTTGGACTGTGGGAGAAAACCGGAGCACCCGGAGGAAACCCACCCAGACACGGGGAGAACGTGCAAACTTCACACAGTCAGTTGCCTGAGGCGGGAATTGAACCCGGGTCTCTGGCGCTGTGAGGCAGCACAGCAGTGCTAACCACTGTGCCACCGTGCCGTGTAAAATATCAGAAGGATGTTGTGAAACTTTGAAAGGGTTCAGAAAAGATTTAAAGGGACTTTACCAGGGTTGGATGATTTGAGATACAGGGAGAGGCTGAATAGGCTGGGCATGTTTTCCCTGGAGCATTGGAGACTGAAAGGTGACCTTATGGAGGTTTATAAGGTCATGAGGGGCATGGATAGGGTAAATAGACAAGGTCTTTTCCCTGGGGTGGGGGAGTCCAGAACTAAAGGGCTTAGGTTTAGGGTGAGAGGAGAAAGATATAAAAGGGACCTAAGGGGCAACCTTTTCATGCAGACAGTGGTGGGTGTATGGACTGAGCTGCCAGAGAAAGTGGTGGAGGCTAGTATAATTGCAGCATTTAAAGGGCACGTGGGTGGATTTCTGAATAGGAAGGGTTTAGATGGATATGGGCCAAGTGCTGGCAAATGGGACGAGATTAGGTTAGGATATATGATCGCCATCGATGAGTTGGACTGAAGGGTCTGTTTCTGTGCTGTATATCTCTGACTCTTTGTGCCAAGTTTTCTCCTGGCCCCAAGAGTTTAATTCTAGGCCACACAGTTTAAACAGGATTGTACTGAGCTGGTGTTAAGAAGTGAGGCATTGGAAAAACACAACAGGTCAGGCAGCATCTGAGGAGCAGGAGAGTCCACGTTTCAGGTATAAGCCCTTCATCAGGGCTTATGTCCGAAACGTCGAATCTCTGCTCCTTGGATGCTGCCTGGCCTTCTGCGCTTTTCCAACGCCACACTTTTCAACTCTGATTCTTCAGCATCTGCAGTCCTCACTTTCTTATTGAATTGGAATTCATCATGTAGTACCAAGTTTAAACTGTAGTTACAGCATAAATACAGACTTGCATTCTTCTTGAACAGTCAGCTTGCTTTGGTTTACTGCAGTTGAAACCCCTCCTACGCATTGCCCCCATGGGAAGATGTAGTTGAAGGACAATTTCTGCATTTGATTAAGGTTATGTTCCATAAGTATGCTAATTAACATTTGCAGTTTTCTTTTGCTTTGTAAATACCACCTACAGTGTTGCCTCAGTGCCAATGTTTTCCATTTAGAATAAAGCTCGATGGTAACTGAACATTTCTTCAGAGATGTAGGCTGTTAATGTGAGTCACACAATGAGTTTATGTACTGCATCTTACCTTTAAAACATGTATGATTTACTTTGGCTAAAACCTATTGTGTTACAGAAAAAGGAAACAAATGCTTTTGTGTACGGGTGCAAAGAAGCGCTATTATCATGCAAATATATTCATATTGGAGTTGTTCTTGATTTGTGAAGAAAACTTCCAGGAGGAGTTGTGAAAGCCAGAGAGATTTGCACTGAGGTTTACTTCAGTACAAGAAATGAGGAGAACCTGCTTCAGAAAATATTTCACTTCATTAAAGAGGGGAGATTTTGTGAAGATTTTAGTAGAATGTGGATACTTGCTTTTGAGATTAAATTAATTAAAAAGTTCCTTTATGATGCAGGTCAATAATTTATCTTTAATATCATTGAAATTTGGATTTTAATGTCGAGGCAGGATGGGCTTTGGCTAATTCTGTGAGGCGTTTTCATTTTTAAATATAACAAAGTCAGAGAATTGTTGAATGAAGTATCTTGTCAGAGAGCAGGTGATTGCAGGCCTCTGTTCATGTTACTGAAAAACAAAAGGTTTAAACTGTTGTGCTCATGGCATGATGTGGAGGTGCTGGTGGTGTACAAAGTTTAAAAATCTCACAACACCAGGGTATAGTCCAACAGGTTTATTTGGAAGAATCTTCCTCAGGTGGTTATGTTGTTTGATTTTTAACTGTGTTTATGGCAGGTAGGGTAAACATGAAAGGCCGTTAGCTTTGCTTTTGATTTAGAAGAATCTGAGATGGGCATGTTTATCTTAATTTAAGTTCAGAAGTCATCAGGGTTGTGTCTAGAAGCAATTTTAGTTTTCCCTCTGAGAAGTAGTTTCGTGCAGTTCAGGACCTTTTTAGTAAGAGTTTAATTCGTGAAAGTTCAAGACCAGGAGAATTTGGTTAGAAATCTGCAAGTGACTAGAAAATAACTGAGAAAGTTTATGCCTTCAGATCTGTGAAAAGGTTCATGTTGTTAGATTTGGAAATGACTTTTTGTCTCCACAGTCCATGACAAAAACACTGTCAGGAGTCAGACAGAACTTAGGGGTTGAAACAGATGAAATTTTTCTGGTTTTGAGCCGTGAAATAAGTTGAAACTTTGCTGTGTGATTTAAGATCACTTCAACTGTCTTTGATATTTTGATAATAAAAAACAATGGATATTAGAAATGTGAAATTCTGGGAACGTCTGTGGAGAGAAGAGAGTTAATGCTTCAAGTCCACGGTCTGAATAAGGACCCTGGTCGGGGCAAGGAGGATAAAAATGCACATACCTGGAAGCCACCTTCATTGCGGACTGTCAAGGATTTGTCCTTGCCCAGCAGTGGAGCCCTGCCCAATGAGAGAGAAGGTTCGCCTTGACCTTCGAGACCCGCCTTTGTGGAAGAGAGCCAACCCTACATTGGAGAGGAAAGAGATTCCAGTAATTCAGCTCAAATACCTGGAGCATTGCGGGTAATATCCTTTCTCAGACAGAGCTAAATAGAGATTAAATACTGAGGGAATTTTGGAAATGTTCACACGCTGTTTTAATTAAAGAATATTTTGTTATTAAAATTGAACTGAACTGCGAATGGAATTCTGTGTCCCTTTGTCCGCCTCACTGACGAGAGTGCCTGGTTAAAATGTTCTTGACACAAACTGGCCGAAATGTCCGAAGCATCGATCATACTTCCAAAAGCTTCTCAACCATGAGTTTAGTCAAGAATTGCTGCAGTATTCTTTAGTCATTAGATTGGTGCAACAGAAACAGTTCCCAAATAACTCAACATCAAACAGCACACACTTGAGCAAATTATGGCACGCAGCAGTTTTCAATCTAGCCCTCGGATGCAGGACTGTCAAATGTGTATGCACAAAGTATGCAGGCCCAACTCCTCCTGGCGCCTGGCTCATCAATGTCGGGAGCTGTGATGGTCAAATGAAGATCCTGCTGCAAGGGAAGGACTTTAAGGCTAACAAAAGTATTTTGAGGAGAATTGAAGGTACGTGGTGATAAAGCCAAAAGCAACTTGTGTGGAGGCACACATGCTCCTCAAGTTTACAGTAACTGGCAAATGGACAATATGGTAGCATATTTGTAGATCATCAAAAACCTGATCTATTATGTCCATTAAGGGAAAGAAATATTAAGTATAAATGTTCCTACCTGCCTGAGACTCAAGATATGCATGACTGAGGGTCTCAAATTTAACGTGATCTGTGATGGACACTTCACAGATTAATTTTTATATACTTTCAAAATGAGTTGACAAAGTATGTTGGGCTCCTGCTGTTTGGATGCAGTTTAGATTTTAAAATTTTAGAAGAATGATTAATGAAAATAATGTGTGGTTTTGGGTTGGGATTTTGTTTTGGGAGAATTGAAAATTAATTATGTTCCTTAACAGCTGTAGGCAAGATTATCGAGGGGCTCAGGCTACCCCAGGTCTAGGATCGTGAGGTTAAGAGAATAGACAAATCACAAAGAGATAGTGACTGCTGCTTACAATGCCTTTTTTCTTTCACTGTTCTCCTTTGGTGTTTCTTGCAATACCATTTTATAGTTTGAGATAAAACAGTGTTTATATTGTCAAAACAAAACTGAAATATGCTGATTGCAGAAATCTGAAATTAATGCAGAAAATGCTCCAAGTACCTGGCGCGCGGGTGTGCGCGCACTCATGAGAGAAAGACTCACACTAGATTTTGGTACAATTTGAAGTGGAGTGACCAACTAACTGTTTTCAGGAAGCCAGTCGGGTATAAGAAAGATTTTGTTTGGTTATTGTTTGTAATTTATCATTATAATGACATTGATGTCACAAAACTAATTTTATACTTAAATGTACCAACATTTGTCTTCCTTCTAATTGATTGATTGTTTCATGGATGTTTCATGGCCTGACCCACATATAATTTTCACACTTGAATGTAGCCCTCTAATTGAAATGTTTGTCCATCCTGAACTAGCAGAAGGCAATCCACTTGATTGTCATATCACACAAAACCCACTTTCGACATCTGCCGTGTCCATCACTGGTAAGTTGTTGATGCAGGGTGCACTCTCTGTTAGGTACATTATAGCAATGTGCCAGGACTTCTTTGATAGCCCCTCCCATGCCAAAGATCTAGAAAAACAAAGGCAACAGCAAAAGAAAGGCTTCAAAACTTCCAGGTTTTCTTCCAGGGTGTGCTTAATCCTGAATTGGAACTAACTGGCCATTGCTTCCCTGTTGCTGGGCCAGAATCCTGGCCACTCCTCTCTAACTTCACTGTGGGTCCATCTGGACCATACGGACTGCAGTCATTGAGCTCTCCACCACTTTCTCAAAGGTAACTGGGAATGAGCAGTATATACTGATGTCATCGACCTGCACATCCCAAGAGTGAACAATGGTGATGAAAGGAAATTGCTGAATTCTAGTGGGTGCAATCGAAGACATTTGGAAGCTGAATGGAGCAAGTCACTTTTGGAAGAAATACAAGTTCAGGGAATTTTAACTCTTAACTGTTCTCGGTGACTTCAAGTCCATACTGTAAAACTTCCCATAATTTGACTAAAATCCGTGCATTTCCACAGGCAACAGGATGATAAAAGTGGGAGATAAATAGTCTTTGGTGTGGAGTGGGTGGGTGAGTGTTGCATTCCCTGCACAAACCTCTTTTATCTTGAGGACAGGACTGGGTAAAGCTACAGCTGCAATCAGATCAACACAATCCTGAACTTGAATAGGCATTTTAAAATTCTCTCTGATTAAAAGCTGCCAGCCTTGTCCTGATTTGATTCATCAAGCTATATTTCCGTTCTGGAGCTTGGACTCAAATCAGTAAAACATAACCAAATCAGTTTCCTCCCCCATAGTTTTTGCTGAGAGTAAAGAAAATCCTCTGAGTTTAATACATTGGAAGCATATCGCTCAAAGGATACAAGAATTTGAAATTTTTCATCTTCCACTCATCAGAATAGGATGCAAGAAACAGACTTTAAAGAAGAGGCACTATTTATATAGCATGGGATGAGGATGCTGATTGGTTCGGCTATCGTTGAAATGGAGATTCAGCAAGAACCATTCTCCACCCTGGAGGCTTCCTGCCTCTGTTCCTGATGAAGGGCTTTTACCCAAAACGTCGATTTTCCTGCTCCTCAGATGCTGCCTGACCTGCTGTGCTTTTCCAGCACCACTGATCGAAACCCCAAAGAACAGTTAACTGTCAATCATGGGTCTCAGCAGGAAGGAAGACTCGGATTGGTCAAGGTATTATCATCAGAATGTCGCAGTGATTTGTTGTCCACATCATCCCTCTTTTTTTTCTCTCTATGATAAAGGCGCAATCTATGTATGAGTTCCTTTTGCTGACTTTGACACTGTCTTGTGCATTCACACGTAATTTCCAGCACATCCACTTAGACTATACTGAGAGTCCAGTTGGTGATCTTTGAACAGTTTCCAGTGGAATTTATAGCCCAACCTGCATTGTGATCCACTTCTCTGCACGTACCCATGCTCTCAGTGCCCTCACCTCTCTACAGTTCTGTTACTCCACATGCATTATTCTCTATCCCCGTATGCTCCCTCTGTCCCCTTGCCCCCTCTATCTGCATCTCCCTTGAACATCAGGATATAAGAATTAGGAGCCACTCAATAAGATCATGGCTAATCTTTTCGTGAACTCACCTTCACTTACCCGCATTTTCACCCTATCTCTTAATTCCTTTATTTTTCAAAAAGTATCTACCTTTAGCTTTAAAAGTGATTACTGAAGTAACGGCAACTACTTCCCTGGGCAAGGGATTAACAACCCTCTGGGTGAAGAAGTTCCTTCTCAGTTCAGTTCTAAACCTGCTTCCTCTAACCTTGAGGCCATGCCCTCTTGTCCTAGTCTCATCCACCAGTGAAAACATCCTCTCTATTTCTATTTTATCGTTTCCCTTCATAATTTTATATGTTTCAATAAGATTCCCCCCCCCCCCCCCACCCCATTCTTCTGAATTCCAGTGACTATAATCCCAATTTACTCAGCCTCTCTTCATAAATCAACCCCCTCAACTCTGGAATCATCCTAGTGAACCTCTGCACATCTCCAGTGCCAGTACATCCTTTCTGAAGTAAGGAAACCAAATCTGCACACAGGACTCCAGGTGTGGCCTCACTGGCACCTTGTACAACAATAACATTATCTCTTTGCTTTTAAACTCAACCCCTTTAGCAATGAAGGACAAAATTCTGTTTGCCTTGCTAATTACCTGTTGTACCTGCAGACCAACCTTCTGCGATTCAAGCACAAGTACATACACTTTCCCCTGCAAATCAGCATGTTGCAACTTTTTACCATTCAAGTAATAATCTATTTTGCTGTTACTCCTACCAAAATGTATGACTTCACATTTAATAACATTATATTTCATCTACCAGACCTTTGCCCACTCACCTAAAGTATGTGTTCCTCTGTAAAGTTTCACAGTCCTCTGCACACTTTGTTCTGCCACTCATCTTAGTGCCATCGACAAATTTTGACACCGTACATGAAGTCCCCAACTCCAAATCATCTATATAAATTGTAAATAATTGTCCCAACACCGATCCCTGAGGCACTGCACTCGTCACTGATTTGCCAGCCAGAATAGCACTTATTTATCCCCACTCTTCGCTTCCTGTCAGTCAACTAATCTTCTATCCATGCTAATACTCCACCCTTAACGCCATGCAGCCGCCTTATGTGCGGCAACTTGTTGCTCTGCAATTTTCTCTTTTCTTTTTTGCCCTCTATTTCTTTCTCCCCCTTCCTTTCCTCCCTCTCTTTTTTTTTCTTTCTGTGTTTCACCATCTAACTATATCTCCTGCCTCTCTTTTGGTGCCCCCTTTCTCTTTTGCGCCCCCCCCCTTCTTTTCCCACTCTTCTCCTTTCCTGGTTCTCTATTCCTGTTCTGCCAAACCTCTCCTTTTCAGATCCTTCTCTCTATCCCTTTCCCTTTCCTATTAGAGTTGATGTCCAGATTTTCAGTGCTAAATGTAAGTATTCATAATTTTAGTTACATTTGTAGTTCTTAACATCATTCCTCTTGTACAATAAAAGTTTTCAGTTTGAAATGAAAAATCTTTCTTGCAATTCTTTCAGTTGATACTGGAAGTTAAATGTCTTTTGAAAAGTTACTGGTTGGTACCAAAATTGTAGCATTATTGCAGTGACATCCTGTTGATTTAACACGTAATGGAGGTATGCAATCTAAGGAGTGCCCCCTTTACTTGTTTCTGTCGCACTCTTTTTCGATCTTGATCAATGTCTGTCTGTGCGTCTGTCTGTCTCTCTCTCATTATCTGCCGCTCCAGTGCAGTCCCTGTTTGGAGCCCTGCAGGCAACCAACAAAAAGTGTCATATATAATAACCATCACTGAGCAAGAACAGATGGTCCCAGTTTTGAATTTTCGTGACATGAGCAGAAACTAAAGAAATCCTAATGGCAGGATAATCATCTCTGTGATGGACCCTTGCTTGTGGCACTTGGCAACTAAAACTCTACTGTGCAATCTGCATGTAACGTATATTGTCCACAACAAATATTCCCCACTTGCCTCACCCTTGCTGGTAAACAATGCCAACTTGTTCTTCACCTATAGAATCCGATCAATTGTAGCAAGGACCTGGTTACCCTAATACAAGATTTCAGTTGAGCCCCTGCACTGCTGATTGTAATTGTTCACAGATGCCAAAAATTATGTTTCATATTTTGCTGAAAATAAATGGGTAAATTGGCGAATAAGACTGAAAAGGCAGGTCAAACTCACTGCTGTAAAAAATGTACAAAAATGTCATAAATTATATGATGCATTTGATGAGGTTATGTGAAGGAGTCATTAACCTACACAAATGACACCAGATATATGAAACAGGTAAACTTTTGATAATACGCCATGAGTATTATTTGCTCTCCTACAGGATGTTATAACTTTATTTCATCTGAGAACCATCATTGACCGAACAGAGCATCAGAACAACTTCTTCTCCATTTCACTTGCATTGTTTGAACTGTGATTGGAATCTAGTCATAGGGTCACATTCCATTTACAGAACAGGAAATGCACTGAATGGGGGTATGTCAACATTTCAAAGCTCTTGATCAACACTTCACCCTCCAGTTTCAAAACTGACCTCTTGTGACCGTATTCCGCTTATGAAGTAAATCAATTTACATGAATATCCTTATCCTTTCCGACATAAAGTTGAAGTTTAATGGTTTTTCATTCCTATTTGTGATGGCAAAGAAAGTAGAAAGTTTATTCATCACAAACTGGTTTATGATTTTATCGAGCAGTTCACGAACAATCTTCCCTTCGTTGTGGTGATAGCTGTATATTGTGTAAATATGTGCTCTATAGCCTGCAGTGATGGGAGAAATTATTCTGCCTTATTTTTCTTTATTGTATTTCATATTTTCTTTTATTAAATTTCTTTAATATTTTATTATTTTGTACTTTTCCTTTACTATAGATTATTTAATTTGCTAAAGTAAGAATACTATGTTTTAAATTAATAATTGCATATAACATACTTTTTGTGGCACTAATCACTATTACTGCTGGTTCCATTGTACACATTAAGATACCATCAGTGAATTCATGTTTCTTAATCACAGATGATAACATCCCTACCCAGCTTTTGGGGTTTAAGCAACAACAACTTACTTTATGTAGCTCCTTTGACAAAAAACATCACAAGGTATTTATAAAACAGGAATATGAAACAACTACATGGGCAATAGGTCTGATGTTATGGAACAGATAGTCCCTTTGCTGTAAGTGAACTATGTTTGCTTCCTGAAAACCCTGATTGTTTGCAATTACATTTCAATAGAAAAAGTATAATAAATGGAGTATTTCTGTTATCAAAGTATCTTTATGTAATATCATTGCTAGAAAATGTTTGGAAAAAATGTACGGGTTTGTTTTTGTGTAAACAAGCTCTTTTATTGAGGAAAATGTGACAATCAAAATAATGAGCATTCTCCATTGTTAAAATATATGTTTGTGTAGATTACCAAATGTTAGATCCTGTGGTTCCCTGAAGTCTGAAGTGTTCATATTTTAGACCCACATTGAGGCTCAAATTGTGCATATTTCTTGCAGCTTTCCATGTAGGTGTTGGACGAAACACGGTTGCTTTGGTGCACCGATTGTGTTACACTTTTGTCACACTCTGGATATGATGTGTGTATGTGCTATAACATTGAGAATAATTCTTCCTTGCATCAACATATACTCAGGATCTAAACAGTGAGAGAATACTTGTCAAGAAATTTCACTTCTGCCAAGATTTGACTTGGAGCAAAGAGTCACTGTGCAGTTCAATTGCAAACTCATTCGACTTGTTACACTTTAATATGTTGAGCTTAATCATCATGAAACTGAAACGTCCTTTTGTAAAACTTTGCCTTTAGAACTCAAAATAGTGTCATGTTTTATTTCTTGTGAAACACACTTGCAATTGAAATAAATGGTGAAAAGAATAAAATACAGACTTGTGCTGGTAAAGGAAAATTGGCTGACTTAATAGAAGATAGGCTATGCATGCAGGAAATTAAGTGATAAATTAACAGTGGCAGGGGGAGACAGATTTTTCCCATTCTCTTGTTGTAGCAGAATATGAAAACTTGAACATCAAAGGCTACGAAAATGAACTGAATCTGTCCTATAATTAAAGTAAAAGCTAAATGGAAGTATTGTTCAATTCATACTTGAGAAACTAAGAATCTATTTAGAAGTTAGATACTGTATTGATTTTTCATTGTCAGTCCAAGTTTTCTTTTAAGTGATATAGCAATAGTATTTTCTGCGCAAATGTTTGATAAATTTAAAGGAAACAGTTTGAGAATGAATGTCAATAATTACTCCGTTGCAATGCCAGCTCCCATTAAATACTTAAACTGTCCCTGATCTGTCATTGGTTAAGCCTATGCTATAAATCAATGCAGTTCTGTGTAGAGTTTCAATTAAGTAGAAATTAAATTTTAATGAAGAGATGAGTAAGCTGAATTGATATTGGTACAGTTGATTTTGATCCTGTGTTATTTAACAAGTCATGCCTGTAGCACATGCAGGTATTTTTTAAAAAATGTATTTCGAACTAGGAATACAAGGTTAATGTAAGAAATTGAGCTACATATAACTGGTTATTGATTTAGTTACTAGTTGTGTAATTGTTGTTTATACGTTCCTCATCATAATTGATACCATGACTATATACCAATTAAACTGAAAAAGAAATGATATTCTCTGTACTTCATTTCAAACCCAGTGGAATAATAATGGGAAAAAGACAATAAATAATGACTCCTGCAGTTGATATAATCCAGATGTGGGGTCATACTGGGTAATCAGGATTTTATACATAGATCTTCAAAAAGAAATCCCTTTGCAGTCAGACTCTGATTTTCTAATACAAAACATTCTTGTAGTCTTTCTTTGAGCTGGTTTTGAAGTTCATTGAGAGTGATATGTTTAATTTTAGTAAACATTTCTTGTTTTACCCTTGGTTTGAAAGTAAAGGTCATGCGTTTTGGCAGAATTTTGTGCAAATTCCTCCAGCAAAACAAACAATTTCTGCATTGTGTTTTGCATCTATTCGTGGATCTATATTAATCTTTGTTCAAAAGCCAGACTTTTGTTCCTGGTTAATGTAGTGTTGCTGAACACATATTTGTTCATAGAAATTCTTTGTCTTTGGAATATTAATTAATAGTCTCAAAAATGTATGAATAACTTTGCACAGTATATTGAATAATGTGGTTTTTTAAAATGTCCAAATATTGAAATGTGCCTCTGCGGTTGTCAGGAAGAAAATATGTTTTTTATGCAGTGCATTGTTTAGCTGATAATACATTAAATGCTGTTAGGAAATCTCTCACCACAGTACCAATTAGCAGCCTTGTAATTTTTAATTTTTTGTCTGGAATTAATTTTCGATTGAGTTGAACTAGTAACTTTATATGAATGGCGGATTGTTCGGTCAGTGTTTGTACAGGGTATAAATCTAGTGAAGATATTACCCCTTTCAAAGATTTAATTTAAGTATCTCAAAAAGGGGATAGGTAGGGCAAAAAAAATCCAGAGTACCCTGGTTGAAAAAGGAGTTAGAAAGTCAAGGAGCTCAGGTGTACTTATGACGGTCACAGGCAGAAACTACAATGAGAACCAAGATGATTCGATGAGCAAGTGGGGGTGGGATGGGGGTTAGGGGGTGCTGTGAAAAGTTGTAACAAAGAAGCAAAGAGTGTTTATGAGGAGAAACTGGAAGCCAATGTAATGGGCCATGTGGAAGCATGGGACATAACTAAGGTATTCAATAAATATGTTCCATTTGTCTTTACCAAGGAGTTTGATGCTACCCAGGCCATGGTGACAGAAGTGGAAGTTGTGTCATGAGAAATGTTTGAAATTAATCACAAAGATGTGTTAGTTGGACTTAATGTTAGTTAAAGTCAACAAAGCACCAAAACTAGATGAGAGGCACCGAAGGATCTTAAAGGGATTGAGTGTGGAAATTGCAGGAGCACAGCTGGAAATAATCCTTTTTTGTATTCCTTAGACTCTGGAGGTGACAGAAGACTGGAGGATTGCGAACATTTTCCCTCGTTCAAAAAAAGGTTGTAGTAATAGGCACAGCAATTACAGACCAGTCAGCTTAACCTTAGGTGTGTGAAAGCTTCAAGAAACAATTAGTCAGGTTACAGTTAGAAGTCAGATGGAAAACTGTGGATCGAGGATTGATTAGGGAGCACGGATTATGAATGGAGTAGGAGAAAATCATGTCTAACTAACTTGCTGGAGTTTTTTTTGAAGAGGAATACAAAGGGTCAATGGGGTAATGCTGTCGAAAGTGAATTGGACTAACCATACAAGAACTGTACAAACAAGAGTGGGGCAGAGGTTAGGAATCTGAAAGTGAGTAATTAACTGTCTGACTTTCCAAAGCCTATCCACCATCTAAGAAGCACAGGTTAGTAACGTGATGGAATATTCCCCACTTGGCTGGATGGGTGCAACTCCAACAAGTGAAGTGGCATGATTCCACCCTAGACAAAGCAGCCTGCTTAACTGGCACCCACATCCACAAACAACCATTCTCACCACCACTGATACTCGGTCAGCCATGTGTTCTATCTACAAAATGTGCTTCAGCAATTCACATCACATCAATCCTTAGGCAGCTCCTTGCCAACCTGTAACTGCTACCATCTAAAAGAACAAGGGCAGTAGATATATGGTAATACCACCACCTGCAAGTTTCCTTCCAAACCACTCACCATCCTGACTTGGAAATATATCGCTGATCCTTCACTATTGCCGGGTCAAAGTCCTGTAATTCCCTCCCTATTGGCATTTGGGTCAGTCCACAGCAGATGGACTGCAGCAGTTCAAGAAGCAGTTCACAACTATATTCTCAAGGGCAACTTGGGGCAGGTAATAAAAGCTGGCTAGCCAGCAACGTTCACATTCACGGAAAAATAAAAACATATATGTGGTGTATATGGATTTTCAAAGTATTCAATGCAGTGCCATGAAAAGGACCAGTAAGACAAGTTATGGCTCATGAAACAAATGGATAGTGGCACTGTGGATGCAAAGTTGACTGAGTAATGAATCAGAGTAACAGTAAATGGATATTTTTTGGGCTGGAGGAAGGTTTGTAATGGAGTTCCCAAGGAGTTGATATTGGGCACCCTTAATGATCTAGAGCACCGTGTGCACAGGACAGTTTCAAACTTTGTCTGCAATGTGCTATTCTTCCAAGTTTCAATCTGTGAGGAGGACTGTGTGGAATTTCAAAAGGACGTTGCCATAATGGTGGAATGGCTAGATAGGTGGCAGATGAAGTTCAGTTTGGTTAAGTGTGAGGTATAGGTTGGAAAAAAGATGGATATCCAGTATAAAATAAGGGATACAATTCTTAAGGAAATGCAGAAGCAGACAGACCTATGCACACATCATTCAAGGTGGCATCACAGGTAGAGAGAACAGTCAATAAAGCATACAATATTCAAAGCTTCATAATCAGGGCTGGGAGTAAAAGAGTGAAGAGGATTTGTTAACCTTGTGCAGCAAGTTATTAGACCTCCCCTGGAGTATTGTGCATGGATCTGGGTGCCATATCATTGAAGAAAGTATGAAAGAGGTTTAATAAGAATGGTTTAAGGGATGAGAAAGTTCAGTTATGAAAATGGATTGGAGAGGTTGGGACCTTTCTTCTTAGAGTAGAAGACAAAGGGATTTGTTACAAGTCTTTAAAATCATGAGAGATTTGGACAGAGACAAACCTTCCACTCAAGAAAGGATCAAGACAGAGAGGGGAAAGATTTCATGTGATTTGTGAAAGAAGCCAGTGTGATGTGAGAAAATTCTGTTATTGACATGAGTGTGTCAAGTGTGGAGTGCTCTACCTGGAAGGGTGATGGAGGTAGTTTCAATTAAGGCACTCGAGGGCATGGAGTGATTCTATTTAAATAATCAAAGTGTCAGCATATGGATAAAAGGTAGGAAAATGGCACTAAATCATCGTTTGGAGAGCCAGTGCAGACTTGATGGGTTGAGTGACTTCCTTCTGTGCTGTAACAGCTCTAAATCTGAATTGAGAGGTGGAAAATTGAGTATGTGAGCCAACTTTTTTGTGAATGGTCTGCATAACCTTCTGTGGGCTACTATTGGAATAAATCCTTGGCAGATCAATCTTTCAAAATGTAATTGCTTGATTAATGATAGGTTTCTTATGCAATCAATGTGTATGCTACCAGATGTACTGTAGGGGCGAAAGAAACAACGAGGTGGTGTGTGGTCTATTGAAGTACATTGCAGTCGCTGCTTGACAGAGCACAAGTCAACCATGTTGAGTAGGATCTGAAAGTTCTGAATCTGGACGTATTCTGGGAAAGCAGATCACTGGTGTCAGGTCAAATAGGGGATTTCATTGTGAAGCTTTGGCTTGCTTGAAAAATCCAGATGCAACAGCTGACTGGAGCTTTACTCAAAGTATATATATTTGAGGTGTCTATATGTTGTGCAGCGTAGTACATACATTTAAAATGGTTAGATATTATAAAAACATATAAATAGCAAAATAAACTTAATTTCAGCTTTCGAGTATTTTGCATAAATAACCATAAAAACGTGTTTAATTGATTGTTTTAATTCAGATCATGAACACACAAACTGGACTAAAGAAAGCTTGCAATTTTATTGTTACTGTACATATATTTGAACACAAAATCCAATCCTCTAGCAAAGTTTGGTGTGAAATAAAATTACCATAGAATAATTTTTGTGCTACAGAGTGGAATAAATGAATTAATTTGATTTTAAAACCAGAAAATCTAGGATTGGATATAAGTTTGATTGAAAATAGATTTTTGTAGTTTCTTGGAGATATAACTTCAGACATACAAAAACCTGAGCATTTTCTAACCTTTTATTTCACATCTTGATTTTTGTCCCTGTTATATGAAGGGGTACCTTGATTATCCGAAGGACATGGGCAGGGAGTATTTTGTTCAGTTAATCGAACCCCGGATAATCGAATGCTGGATAACATAGTTTAGCCGAGCATCAGGACCTTGCGATCTTGCCGGATAATCCGATATTCAGATAATCGAATGCAGGGTAATCGAAGTTCCTCTTTAATGAGTCAAATGAAGATACACACTATCTCCTAACTTCCACTTTCCATTTGCCCTCCCTTCCTTTACAAATGAGTTCCTGTTATTATTAGATAGGAAGGCTCATTCATAACCTGCCTCTAATGCAGTTACTGGGCATTGATTCTTTCAGTGAACCAGTGGTTTACAG
Source organism: Chiloscyllium plagiosum (assembly GCF_037043375.1). Lineage (NCBI taxonomy): Eukaryota > Metazoa > Chordata > Chondrichthyes > Orectolobiformes > Hemiscylliidae > Chiloscyllium > Chiloscyllium plagiosum. Next base: position 59,193,054 of record NW_028270143.1, read on the forward strand.
ATTATTCTATCACAGGAAACCATAAAAAATGCTAACTCATCTATTTCCTGTTTTAACTTAGAAAAAGAATCTCAACAATGTATGGTGGTACCATTGCAAATAAAAACCCTATTTGATTGGCAGATGGAGTAGCTCTGATTTTACCTGTGTACAAGTGGATGTTAGAATTTGTTGAATGTGCTGTAATGGGAACTAGCCTGTGGTTGGGGTAATTTGCTGTCACCAGCCTCTTTCCTTGTCTGGGCCTAAAGCCATAACACCATGGGTTACAGGATCAGGAGGAGGCCATTCAGCTTCCTTGGCTGATCTGATCATCCGCAACTTCACTTTCCTGCCTTTTTCCTTTTAACCTTTGATTCCTTTACTAATTAAATATCTGTGTGCAAAGGTTGCATCCAGTTACCTATAAAGACAGTTGAGCACTTGAGGTGGGGAATGACTTGCAAGGGTCTCGGCAGTGTGTCCATGCTGCTATGATATAATTTCATGAGTCCATGGAGACTAAATGCGGAGATGAGCAGTAATGAGGAGCAGTTGCTCGGACTGTACGTACACAACATTAAAACTGGGGTACGGAGAGCCTCTGGATAAAGGGTAGAGAAGAAACCAACATGATACTTCCCACATATGGGAAACTGACATGGTACCAGTGTTGCTGGAGGATGTGCCATTAAAGGCTGTTAGTAACAGGTTTGTATGTCTTGGTGGAGGCATCCTCCATCATTGTTGGGGTCATTGGTCAGCAGTGACGGTGCTGCTGAAATTCTTAACCTCTGGATCATTCTAAGATGGAGTAGCTGACCTTACTGGACCTTGCAATGAGCTTTCCATTGCAGCATTGGGAGTTGCTGTGTTTGAGAGGGTCATTGAATTAGACTGAAGTCAGCCCTGATTGGGTCGCTAGCCCCAGAGAGTTGTGGGATTTGCCTCCATCATTGAACCCCCTCCAGTGCAAGAACTTATTGACTGTACTCATGTGTCCATCAACATAGACAGAGGCATTCACCCTCTCAATGGATTCCACTATCTTAAAGCTCCAAGTCTGTGCACAATATTCTGGCAGCTGTAATGATTCTTTCATCTTCGGATAATTGCAGAGACTGCACGCATTCCTACTTATGGCTAGGCAGAGAGAATGACTGATAAGGGATAGCCATTGAGCGAATGGCTGTTGACACCTAAATGCAACTCTTTGGCGGAGGCACAGTGGTGCAACAGCTGCTGTCTTCTGAGTACTGTGGCTTTTGCAGAAGAACTTATTGGACTCCTGAAGGTGAAGTTCTGGTCTCTGGGCCATTAAAGCAAGGGATGCCTCTACCATATGTACATCTTAAACGGTGTCTCGGATTGGAGTGCTCTGCTCTGCCTTGCTCGTTCCAGCTGCGCACCTCTGAAGAGGAACGGAAGAGTGACATGCTTTCTAGGAGCAGGCTGAGCCAACCTCATGAGGGTCTCCATATATCTGGTTTGGATATTACAGCAGCAGCAAAGATGGATGAGATACTTGTGCTAACAGTGGTTAGCACTGCTGCCTCACAGCGCCAGAGACCTAGGTTCAATTCCCACCTCAGGCAACTGTCTGTGTGGAGTTTGCACATTCTCCCTGTGTCTCCGTGGGCTTCCTTTGGGTGCATCAGTTTCCTCCCACAGTCCAAACATGTGCAGATTAGTTGAATTGGCCATGCTAAATTGCTCATAGTGTTAGGTGATGGGGTAAAAGTAGGGGAATGGGTCTAGGTGGGTTACTCTTCGAAGGTTCGGTGTGAACTTGTTGGGCCCAAGGGCCTGTTTCCACACTGTAAGTAATCTAATCTAATCAATACTGATTCAGGCATGTCTTTTCTGAGCGCCTCTCAGACCGGAAGGCATAGAGCTCCTGAACCCACATGCGTGGGTATGAATTTGGAACAGGATTAGGCCACTTGGCCCCTTTAACGTCTTCTGTAGTTCAATAATGATGGATTTCATTGTGGCACCAATTCCATGATCCTGCCAAGCCCCAATAACGTTGACTCCCCTATTAGTCAAGATTCAATGCCCTGCCACCCTTACCCTATGAGGAACAGATTTCCAAAGACTCTTGAAATTTGATTGAGAGAAAAAGGGTTTCCTCATCTCCATCTGAATTGAAAGGCCACCTATTTTTAAACTGTATCCCTAGTCTTAGACTCTCCAGAAGTGGCTACACCTTCTCGATTTGGAGATGCCAGTGTTGGACTGGGATGGACAAAGTTACAAATCACACAACACCAGGTTATAGTCCAACCTGTTGGAGGAGCGGCACTCCAAAAGCTAGTGTGCTTCCAATTAAGCCTGTTGGACTATAACCTGGTGTTGTGTGATTTGTAACTTTCTACGTCTTCTCAGCATTCATTGTGTCAAGTCTTGTCAAGATCTTGTAAGTCTTAATATGATCACCTTCTTATTTTCCTAAACCCAAATGGATATAGCTCTGGCCTGTCCAACCTTTTCTTGTCAGAAAGACCCTCAGTACCAAATATCAGTGACATGGTGGTCATACTAAATCACCTCCATGGTTAACTGCTTCAAAGGAGCTGAAACACACTGTTAAGAAGTTGTGCTTTAGCACAACGGAAAATGGAGAAGAGGAAACTCCATCCCTCTACCTGGAGATTCAAACTTTTCACTCTTTTTAGATTACTTACTGTGTGGAAACAGGCCCTTCGGCCCAACAAGTCCACACCGCACAGCTGAAGCGCAACCCACCCATACCCCTACATTTACCCCTTACCTAACACTACAGGCAATTTAGCATGGCCAATTCACCTGACTTGCACATCTTTGGACTGTGGGAGGAAACCGGAGCACCCGGAGGAAACCCATGCAGACACAGGGAGAACATGCAAACTCCACACAGTCAGTCGCCTGAGGCGGGAATTGAACCCGGGTCTCTGGCACTGCGAGACAGCAGTGCTAACCACTGTGCCACCGGGCCAGATTACTATCTTACCATTATCCATTCACTCTTGTGCTGCCATCCTGCTTTCTCCATTGACATCAGATTGGACCAGTTGTGGTACATTACCCGGTCAGTTTTTCCTCTGGCATTATACTTCGCTTTTCCTGCGAGATCAAAAGGATGAAAATCATGACCAACATGTGTGACTTTAGCATGTCCAGCTGTACCAATGGATGTGATGCCACTGACCATACTGTTGTCTCTTGCACTTTAGCTAATGTTGTGAGCCCTCCCAACAGCTCTATAATGCTCCTGGGCACACAGTTCACCTGAACAGTAAAACCACGTGCTCTCAGGCTGCTCAACTTGTGTATCCTGATGATTGCAGATTTGTCCTCTGTTGCCAACCCTCTACAGATTAGTAAAGTGCTTCAAGCACTGACTGCAGTTCTTCCTCAGCCAGCTCTTGGCTGCTCTGTTTGCCCTGTCTTGCTGACTATGTCTTGGCCCCTGGAAATGGAATATTGCATCATGCTGCCATTTTCTTGAGCAGAATTGCAAAAGCGAAGTGCTGCCCAGCTAAGTTCATGGTTCTGTCTGTCCACACATTCATGTTCTGCTGCCAGCACACTCAAAGTGAACTCTAAAATATTCGATATTGGACTTTTTAAAAAATCTCACTTTTCACCTTGTGCACTCCATGATTGGAAATCTAACATGGCCCTGCACCCCCTCACCCGGTCACTGACTGCCCATTCAAAACCATGCTGCATGACACCTGCCAATATGATGCGTTGCCCAGACCCAAAGCTCCTCCAGGCATTGGCCTGTGACCTTTCACCAGAACAAAAGATATTAAAATTGAAAGCTTGTTTCTGTGGAATCCACTTGGTTGGAACTACTTTGCAAATACGTGAGCTTTTTCCTGCAGATATTTGCAGACTGATTGGAACAGAACTCAAATCTCTGAAGTGAAAAGACAATGACGTGTTCTACATTTCGTGACATAGGATTCCATCCAGCAACTCCCATTTGTCTGCTGGCCAGTACAGAAGTCCTTATGTAGTTGTGGCGTTGTAGATGGGAAATTATATCTAACTAAATTTGTTCAAAATAATGTGTTAGAGTCTCACTGGGAGCCAAAGTTTGTGTTTTACCTGTATGCAAGCTAAATCTGGAGCTGCCCAGGACGTATGCAAACTAGTATCGGGAAGGTCTACTTCGAAATCCACCTAAAGCAGACAAAGCTGAATTTGAAATACTATTTCAAAGTGGAATACCTACCTCCAAAGAAAATGTTGCACTGCATTCTGTGAACAAGTGGGATTAGATTTGGATAGGATCCTGGAAACATTACATTGAATGGCATGACTGTGAGAAAAAGGGACTTGTTTAAAAATTTGGCAGATTCAGGAAAATGTTTTTGTTTTACAGGCTCGAAACAGGTGGGAAGGATCTACTTGAGAGGATTGAGTGAAATAAGATAGGAGCTGACTGACACAGTGAGAAAATACCTGCCTCAACTAGTTGGGCTGAATGGCCTGTCTCAGTCTGTAAATTCTGTTTATCTAGTGTTATGTTTTGAAACACTTTCTTCTACAGAATTTATCATCCTAATGAAATACTGCCTTGGACAGTTTAGTCTTTAGTCACCATTATTTTGTTAATGTTTGGAATGTGAAAGTTCAGTCAACACAGTTTATTAATCTTGTGCTTGGTCCTGCCCATGTAGTATATAAATAGCACATTCCAAGGGTGCCCTTGACTACAAAGCACTTTGTTGGTAAACTCCTGTAGTTCTTAAAGACTGTGCAGCAACAAAAGTGTATAATTCATTTTGTTTTGTGAAAAATATTAGGTTTTGAATGTCAAGAACAAATGAACAACGACACCCAGAACTTTTCCTGACAACACAGCTATTTAAATACTCCTTGAGAGGGAGCCCCTGGTAGCTGCAAAACTGAGGGAGGAAGTTTAGTAACATACACGGCCAACAGAGGGGGCTGTGGGTGACAGTCAGAAGTTCCTTCTATGAGTCCGAGCAGCAGGAGCTGGTTGAGGTAGTGTGTTGGTGATTTTGTTACTTGCACTCATCTCCTCAAAGACTGCACATTTCATTGCTCATGATGCTCAGCAATTTCATAGTCTGAAGCAAGCTGCCATTTGGGAGCTTATAACAAAACGCTGAAGGGTTAATGGTCTTGGTCTTGGCTCTTTTCTATCATTTACCTGCCATAGAAACGAGCAGGGCATTGTTAGATCCCAGCAGCAGAGGTAGGTACCGTCATAGTTGCATTTTGACTTTCTAATAATCTGGGGAAGCAATTAGGCAGATTTCTAATCAAATAAAATGTTTTGCTTTACTGTGAATGAATTTTGATTTTGTGCTTCGATACCAATCCATTCCTAAAATACGTAAGCAAGTCAACATTTTCTGACTTGATTACTCTTCCCTTAAATTTCTTGCACATGCTGCATTCTTAAGGTGTTCTTACTTTTTTTCTTGTGTAGCAGAGTAAGTCAAATAGGTGAGCTGTAAACCATTTGCTTGAGGTTTTGTTTTAACTGAACAAAGCGTTATCAATCACGTTGTGCTTACGTTCATCAGGAGCAGGTATTTTTCATAGCCCGAAGGCCAGGTTTAGTGAGCTTTTGTTAATGAGAAATAAGCTGTCCTCTAGTATAGAGGCTGACTGTCTTTGCTTCCTTGAGTTCTGATTTTATCTGTTTGCCCTCAGTTCAGTGTTCAGTGATAACAGAAATGTGCTTTGAATTGCTGGTTTTAAAGCCCTGTGTTGCTTAAGCAACTGATTCAATCTGACAATGTGCATACAGGTGTGAGCGACCTGTTTCCAACACTTTGTATTTGTGGAAAGTGATTTTTTTTTAAAAATTGAGAAATAGAATAGCAAAAAGAAAGGGAAAATTAGCCAAGGAAACAGGTAACTACAGGTCTGTTAAAAGTGTGTTCCGTCAAATTTGGTAGGCAAAATCCTTAATCCAGTTTGGAATGCTTTCCTCTGAAACCTTGGGGAAGAAAGATAATGACGTATTGTTTATAGAACATAGGTTTGGGGCTGATCTCATATTCCCATGTGTACTTATTTTTTCTAGGTCATTTCTTACAATTAAGTGCTGCATTGCCCTGAAATGCAATATTACTGCATGCGCTCGATGAGCAAAGAACAGGTAATTTTATTTTGAAAATAACTTTTTTTAACAGAAGTACCTCTTTAATAAATCATTTCACCTTTCATTCATTTCTAAAGTATGATTGGTTTGTTCTTCATTTTGTGAAGCTGCGCTCCACATACCCTTTATAGTGCTGCTGGTGGAATGCTACAAGCTGAAGGTACATGTTTCATCTTGCACTAGACTACAAAGCATTCAGCTGTGTGTATTGCTAACTTGTTTTCCCACCAACTGTCTCGCAGGAAAAGCCCATATCCAGTTTAATTAGTAACAGTTTAAAATAATCTGGTACAAGCTTGTGACTGAAAAGACAAAAGACAGTGAAAATGTGTTTTATAATTAAACACACAAATTAACTTTCAGGAGCAGTGTCCAGGAGAAATTATAGTTTTAAAAGTAAAGTTATGACAATATCTGAATTTATTTTAAAAATCTCTTTCATGTACTTTCAGTGTTCACCTACTATAACACTGGTTGAATAGGGTTAGCTAACCATATGTATGCTATACTCAGATCAAAACTTTTTAATGTTTGTGTATGTATTCCGCTTTCAGAGTCAAAAGTGATTGTATAACTTGCCGATTATTGATGATTTGATTGTAATGTATACTGAGTAATCACAAAGTGACTGTATGAGGAACCTGTATGTAAAGTATATTTACTTCTCTCGAGGGAAAGAGTAACACAGACGTTGTAGTTTCAACAACTGAGTGATAGTTTATTTTCTAATAAGACTTCGTCTTAATATAGGTCTGTATGTTTACAAACAATTATAAAAGTGATTTTTTTGTGTTTTACTGTTGATGCAACTTAAGTGTCAATATTTTCATGAAATATTTATCTCTGAAATTGACTTCCCAAGCTTATTTCCCTCTCTGTATCTTGCTTTGAAACTTTCCTTAAAATCCATCTTTTTAAGAAAACTGTCACTATAAATCCTGGTTTCTCCCTTTCTGGCTCAGCACCTGCTTTCCACTTTCTTGCGCAGAGACTACAGACTTTCTATGTCAAAGGTATTGTTTGTTGTTGGACTGTGGCTTACGATTAAAAACATCAGCGAGGAAAGTAAAATTGTTTAAAAGTTTCTGAAATAGCACTTTTGAGGGTGGCCAGTTTTTTTTATGATTTGTTGATAGACATTTATGAGTCACATAAAGCTGACCAAAACTCCAAAGGAGAGAAGAATATAAGTGATGGAATATGATGTTGCATCAATCAAAGTTGAAGTCATTATTACTTTGTTCCAGTTTTACTGGTTATTTTGATTGTTGTGTAATTCATACATTGAACGTTTCTTGCAAATTGAGCTAAAATACAGCCTACGGAGGAACCAGTTTTTTTTAAAAAAAGCTCATTTTGATCACTTGTGCAAACTGCTTCTTGGATCAGCTGAGGTACAGCATACCTTTCTGCTGTCCTGTGTGGTCTAGCATAGCTGTGGGGCACTACTGATGAGTGACAGTCTCGGGATGTTCCATTTATTTACTCTGCCCTTTTTGAAAAACAAAACGTGCACATTTGTTTCTGTTGTAAAGGCAGTGAACACTTATTGTAACAAATTAAATATCTTTTACATAATAATTTATAGCTTTTTGTCTATAACGGGTTCCTACCTTAACAGCTCATTGTTTTAGAAAAAGAGGGCATTTAACCTCTTGAAGAAAAGCTGTTGGACATAAGCATGCATGTTCCTTAACATTGCATCATAATCAATAATGTGACAATCCACAAATGTAGGCTATAAATTTTATATTTATCTTTGGTTTAGTATCAATTGCATTCTTTTAAGTGGTGTTCACTGTAATCTGATATCTATAGGAAGACACGGTCACAGTGTTTCAAAGAACAAATTATTCCTGCACCAGTGTTTGTTCTGTAACCTCTTGTATAATCCTTTTTTTTTGCAAAACCGTAAAAACAAGATATAATTCTGCTTTTTGTACAGTTGAATAACATTGAAATAATATGGTTAAAATGTTAATGCTGCTGGAATTCGGAGTCTAGGAGCCAATTCAAGGCGAATGGACAGTAAAGGAAAGTTAGAAGAGAAGAGGGAGGTGGACAGGCGGTCTTCAAAGGAGGCAGAAAGAGGCTGCAATGAAAGCGGTAGTTTTAAGCATATCAGCAAAGAAACACTGAGCTAGTGAGGAGTTAGAAAAACTTGGAAATCATTTAAATAGTGAAATACTTGCAAATCAACATAGCATATCTGGTAAAAGGCTGTGAATGTTCAGAAACGACTCTGGAAGATTGTATTGCATGCTATTTTAATAAACACTGTTAATTATTCAATTCAATATTGATATTGAGATCTGCAATGCAGTAAAATGCTGATACCTGAGCATAAAATGTTCCAAATTTGTGAATATGCAATTGAAACCTATTAGCTGTAACCTCTCTAATCTGAAAGATGTGTTTAGAGAGAGAGATTTTATGTAGAAGTGTTTGTTAGTTAGTTTGTGAAGTTCTTTGGTGACATATGGTTTAGTGTTTAACACTGCTGCCTCATGGCGTCAAGGACCCAAGTTCGATTCCAGTCTTGGGTGACTGCATGGAGTTTGCACATGCTCTGTGTCTGGAGGGGTTTCCTCCCACAGTCCAAAGATGTGCAGAGTAGGTTTGAATGGCGATTCTGAATTGCCCTGTAGTGTCCAAGGATGTGTAGGGTTGGTGGATTAGCTGTGGGAAATGCAGGGTTACAGAGCTCGGTTGAGGGGGAGAGGGGTGGTACAGACTCATTGGACTGTATGGCTTCTTTCTGCACTATTGGGATTCTATGATTCTAAGATGCCTGTTGTCCTTGGCTAATTTACATTACGTTATAATACATTACCTACAGTGTGCAAACAGGCCCTTCGGCACAACCAGTCCACACCGACCCTCCGAAGAGTGACCAACCCAGACCTATTTCCCATGTACCTAACGTTATTATGTAATAGTGTGTTTCAGAAATTAATGTCTTTCTTGTGCATTGTGGCCTTTATTATATGATAGCATCACTAAATAAATGAGTTGATGAGATTCAAAAATCAGATTCCTGAAGCAATGCAGTCCTTGAGAAATAAAATTGTTTGCTGATGTGAGCCCTCAACCAATTGCATTCATTGTGCCATTTCTTCACTCATGTTGGATTCATCTCTCAGTTGCAATCTGTAGCCATTTTTTCATTAACTGCATACTTCAGAAATCTGTTACTCTGAATCTTAATCCATCATTCCCAGACACTTTGAGGATGATGGTTGTCAATTCCCATCACTCTAGCACGTAAAATGTTTCCTACTCTTACTCCTAACTCCTAGTTCTTGTTTGTTTTAGATTTCTTCAATAGAAGAGCCCCTCAAAATCCCATATCATTTTAAAACCCTTGAGTAGCTTACCCCATAACTACCTAAACTGGAAGGAATGCCAGACAACTTCATGTTACCAACCTTCATAATTTGACTCCTCAGATGTTGATGTTATTCTTGTGAATTTACCAAAGTATCTTTATAACCAAGGAGCAGTGTGTTCAAAGTGTCTCTTTCAGTACTCAGTACGGAGCCTGACCAAGGCTGGGGACAACTAAAGCATCATTTTCTCAATTTTGAAATCTGGCACCTGAAAATTAAAAACAATGTTACACTCTATTTTATGGTGAGCCTTTATACCTGGCACTTACAACTACTTGCTTTTCAGTTATTAGTTTCCACCTATTCAAAATATCTGCATTCAATATCCAAACATTCAACTTTTGTCTTTCCTGTGCTGTCAATATTTTCCCTCCAAGCTTAGCCCCCTTGCATGTCCGACATTTGGAGCCTCCAGGAAGTAAGTGAAAAGCTCAGAGCCATGAATCTCTTTGTGTCCACAGTCCAGAGTAGGTTCTCCCTCAGAGATCTAACTGTTCCAGTCCCCTCTCTAATTTGTGGATGGTGAGTTCATTTGTAGAGATTGAGGTCATTATGTGTGAACCTCAGGATATGGATTCTTCATAGTTATTGGTTCTAAACTCTAGGCTGAGTTCAAGTCTTTCCATCTCAAGTTAGGATGTTAAATTCACTAAGTAATTGTGGCTATGAAAGCAAAGCCACTTGCAAACAATAAGCTTCAAAATAGTTGGCATATCTCTTTTAGGGAAGAAAACTTGGCACCTACTACCTTGACTAACCTGTATTTACCTTCATCTCACCCGATGTGGTTGACTCTGACGATCTTGATCTAGCAGATGGTTTTATTTCAGATGGGACGTAATAGATTGTTCAAATTTCTCCAAAATGAATCAGGTTTCCTGTTTCTGGATAATTACTCTGTCTATTGGTCGACACGTGTGTGTGGATGTCAACGAAGAATGGGATGTTTGTTGGCTCAGTTTTCCACTTCTATTGAATGCTTGCCAATGCTACCTAAGATGACATTTTCAATAAGATTATTTAGAGAGAGAGATACTGGCAGCAAATCATATCCCAGGTCTGAGTCACTCCGTTTCGGGAAGGGAAGAAGTGTCAGAAGTCCACTATCCTGTTTTAATCTTGTGACACTCCCCGTTACCATGAACTTAATCACTCCAATATGGCAGTCATTCCTTCATCTGAACTCTGGAATTCCTTCTATAGTCTCCAGTTTCCTCTTTTAATACAATCCTTAAAAAAAACTTTGCTTTTATCAAGCTTTTGGTTATTTCCTCGTTTGGCTCACTGTCAAACTTTGATAACAGGAGAAAGTGAGGTCTGCAGATGCCGGAGATCAAAGTTGAAACTTTATTGCTGGTACAGCACAGCAGGTCAGGCAGCATCCAGGGAACAGGAGATTCGACGTTTCGGGCACAGGCCCGAAGAAGGGCCTGTGCCCGAAACGTCGAATCTCCTGTTCCCTGGATGCTGCCTGACCTGCTGTGCTGTACCAGCAATAAAGTTTCAAACTTTGATAACAACCCTGTCCAGTGTCTTTTACGTTTTAAGGCCTGACATAAATGCAAGTTTTTAACTCCAGAATTAATACTCCATGAGTGTGATGCGATGTGATCGTAGTTCTGCTGTCATTGATCTCCTTTCAGTCAGGAGTTTGTTCGAATGTGTAAGAAATGTCAGAGTACTTTCAACTACAAATTACCGTTGTGTTTTTAGATTATTGTTGCAGCTTTTGAGTCTCCCTTTCTCTTCTGCTCACCCCCCAACAAACCCCAGGTTTCTTTTGCTGTTAGTGTCATACAAGTGTTCAAACTCCCTATGTCTCAAAGAATGCAGTACAGTAAGGGTTTGACTGTGCCCAGACCAGTTTTTGAGACCTTTGAAATAATCAAGAGTAATGGTTTTCTTGCCTTTGCTGCTTTTGTGTCATCGCACCTGAAGTCTATCAGTTATAGACCTCTCACTTGTGCGGAGCAAAACATTTGGGAGTCACATAATAGGAATCTTTTGTTATAAAGTGTTTCAAACTTGAAATCCACAGTTACACGCTAATAAAAATGTGACGCAGAAAGCATTTGAATAAAACTAAGCATCACTTCACCTTTGACATTTTAACAGTTTCTTATACTGAGGAAACCAGCCAGACCCATCTTCCAAATATAAAACAGTAATGTTCAAGTAGTACACTGGAAAGAAACCCAAGAATGCGTGGCTGTGGTGATCATTTTAAATTAGTTAGCGTATTTTCAGAGGACTGGAATTTACCATGTTTAGTAAGTCTGCCTCAAATTGACTATGATTGGATATAATATTGTTATTCTATTTTAAGAGAGATGAGACTTCTGTCTTCAGACACTTGCAGGTTCGACATGAGCAAAAAAGGGGAATTATTTGTGTATTACTCAGAAATGTTATCTCCACTTTAGCTTTTTTGGCTAGCTTTGATAATCTCATGACACATTGAAGCTTACCCTAGTGAAAATATTTTCAGTATTTATCCCATAAAAATGTCGTACAGGTCATATTTCCTCTCAGCAGTGCAGGAGTATGAAAGAGCCCAGAAGTTTCTGCTCACAAATGGTCCCTTTAAGTTAATGCGTGTGAATGTGATAAGGCCACACATACTTCAACAAATCACCCTGCAATCCAAAACAAAGAGATAGAGGGTCTGTTGCTTCAGTGACATATGTCATGATGAGAAAAGTAAACTTCTAGAGCTAGAGTGAAACTATGATTTAATGCATTGTAACTTCTCATTTTGCAACTAGTTGGGTCAATTGTTACTTATTCCAGCTGTGTGCTAATGGTTAATGATGTTGGAAATCCTCAGAAGGTCTAAGTCGGTTTCTCACCAATTGAGATAGAAATAATGTTTCAAGTTGAATATGTCTTAATTTGGTTATTTTAGCATATGGAAGAGAGAGACAAGTTTTCTTTCCAATGGCAAGGTCACTTTTGGCTATTCCACATGATTCAATAACCATATTACCTCCCTATCCTCTTGTAAGTAATCTGTGGCAACAAGGAGACTGTAATAAACCACAACATGAGTTGGCCACAGAAGGAAGCCAACACGTCCCCTTCTGTCCATGTTATTCCTCTGTAAGAACAGATCTAGCACCACTTTCCTGCCTTCTTCTCTAGCCCTGCAATTTGTTTGTCTTCAGACACTTACTTGATTCCCTTCTGAAAGCTATTGTTGCATCTTTTAATTTTTTTCATTCATTTAGTAGATTTGGGTATCACTGGCTGGGACAGCATTTATTTTCTATACCTAGCTGCCTTTGAGAAGCATATTTCCACATAGTGCATTTTATACCCTAACCACTCTCCATTTTTTTTAAGAGATTTTCCTCATCTAAACATTACTTCTTTTGCTTATCATTTTTTCTCGGTCCCCTTTGGTATTCTATCCTTCCACCATTGGGATCTGTTTCTCTCTCTTTTTTGCTAGTGTATTTTGAATTAACATATTGGACCCCTTCGTCAAATCTTCTCTCAATGTGTCCTCCCTAAGGAGAAGCGCCTCTTCTTTACTAATCCATATAACTAAACCACCTCTGCATGTTCCCTCAAGCCATCACATCCTTTTGAAAGTGAGGTCACCTGCAATTTGAATACTCAAGCTGTGGGGTTAAACTAGATTTTATAAACGCTTGTCAGGACGTCTTTGCTTATTTACTTTAGCTTCTATTTATAAAGCTCAGGATTGTTTTACTCTATCTTGTCTTGGTTCTTCCTACTGAAATTTATCATTTCCCACTGTTCTACATTATATTTCATCTGCTCCATGTTCCACTGGCCTGTCTGTGCTGTGTTGAAGTCTATCATTATCTTCCTCAGTGTTCAACATGCACCCTTTTTTTGTGTCATGTGAAAATTACAGGATTAGAGCCTGCATATCCATGTTTCAGTCATTAATATCCTGGGAGCAGTGTGTTTAAATGTCCTGATTTCTCCCACATTGGATGTACCTTGATGGTAAGGGGACAGTTGTCTCCTTGAAGGCAACCTATTGTTTAATTAAAGTTAGAATCAGTAACCATGAAGAATCCGTATTCTGAGACAGTTCTGTCCTCACAGCACTGAAGTTGGTGCCTTTTCTAATGAAATTCTAGATTGTCCTTCCTTCATGTCTCATTTCAGGTTTTGATCACTGTCCTAAAATATTCTCCACTTAAAATTTAATCCACTTGACCCATCTTGTTCTGCAGACCAGATCGGAGCATGCAATAGAAATGTACCAATCAAAAAAAGAGGTCAAGAATGATATTTTTGCATTTCAGTTAACTTTATTTACTGCCTGGGCAGCATGGTGACTCAGTGGATAGCACTGCTGCCTAACAGCACTGGGAACCCAAATTCGATTCCAGCCTTGGGTGACGATCAAGAGTTTGCACATTCTACCTATTTCTGTGCAGGTTTTCTCTGGGTGCTCTGATTTTCTCCCACAGTCAAAAGATGTGCAGGTTAGGTAGATTGCTAAATTATCTGTAGTGTGCAGGGATCTTGGGCTAGATGAATTAGCTATGGGAAATAGGTTATGGGGCTAGGAAGGGGGACGTGGGATGGGATACTGTTCGGAGGTCAGTGCTGAATGGCCTCTTTCCAAACAAAATTCTGTGATTCCTAATTTATGAAACGTGGCCGACAGTGCAGCTCTCCATTGAGCTCTGTGCAGGACAACGTCCATATTAATACTTTCCTATATTTTGCTAAAATAATGTTTGGAGATAAGTATTAGAACAAGGTGGCTGGAGATTGTGTTCTTATGATCTATTTACGTTACATTATTCTAAATTCTTGTAAGTTGCATGTTTGTACACCTTCCCCAGCTTTTTGGTTCTATTCCCTAAAATCTGGTGTATAGAACTCTTGCAGCCAGCATACATTTTGTAAACAACAGCAGAAATTCTTCTCAGTTAAAAAAAAAACTAAATGGCATCTGTGTAAAGTAAAGACAGGTGAACTCTTCATCGCATCACAGACTCCCTACATTTGGAAGCAGGCCATTCAGCCCTCCAAAGATCATCCAACCTGACCCACTCCCCTACCCAATCCCTGTAACCCTGCATCTCCCGTGGTTAAACCACTTTAGCCCGCACGTCCCTGGACACTGTGGGCAACTTAGCATGGCCAGTCCACCTAACCTGCACATCTTTGGACTGTGGGAGGAAATTGGAGCACCTGGAGGAAACCCATGGAGAATGTGCAAACTCCACACAGACAGTCACCCTGGGTGGAATCCAACCTGGATCTCTGGTGCTGTGAGGCAGCAGTGCTAACCACTGAGACACTGTGCCACCCATTTAATCTCATTCTTATTTCTTAATCTTAATCTTATTCAGTTGGGCCAAGCTTGAACTTGGGTTCCACTAGTCATGAGGTATTTTCTAAATCAACCAGTTCAGAGAAATTATTACAAGGCCTCCAGGCTCAGAGGTGGTGACATCACCACTGCACCTCAAGAATCCTTACACGAGTAAAGATTTAATCATTTCTCCCGCCTATGGTAATAGGTGAAGTTAAGAACCTTTTAAGAACTACTTTGAGCAGTTTGATAACCGATTATTGTTTCTTGGCCACTGCAGTGTTTACTTGGTTATCTTTATTGAAACAGGAATGGGTTCATTTCCTCAAGAGTTATCAAAATTTGATTCTGACTGTGCTGACCTACTCACCAAGTTAATGTTTTATTTCTCTCAGTTTAAAACAAAACTGAAAGAACTGCAGATGCTGGAAATCAGAAACAAAAACCAGAGACTGCTGGAAAAGCTCAGCAGGTCTGGCAGCATCCTTGGAGAGAAATCAGAGTTAACGTTTCGGGGCCAGTGACCCTTCCTCTCAGCGGTTCTGAGGAAGAGTCACTGGCCCCAAAATGTTAACTGATTTCTCTCCAAGGATGCTGCCAGACCTGCTGAGCTTTTCCAGCAGTCTCTGGTTTTTGTTTGCATTCTATTTCTCTCATTTTGATTCGCTGCAGGTATAAATGTGTATTTTTCATTGAAATTTGTTACCCAGTACTTAATGAAGACAAACATTTTTAAAACCTGTCCCGCAGCATATTTAATTACTAAAAAAACTTTAAATTCTTAAGGAAATCTACATTTATAGTGATTCTAGTTTGGAATTTTGTGTATTACTAAATTAACAAGAGTCAAACTTTTAGTTAAATAATTTGAGATTAGATACAATAGCATGAACAAGGAGAAACTAAAATCTAGTAGACTGATCTGGCATTGTTAACATTTAGCTATCTTCAGTTTCTGAAGGAAATGTTAATTTTTGACGACATATGGAGTCTACCGTTCTTAAATATGTTGTTGTTGATATTGCTCCTTCTAAATGTTGGTATGGGATAGGCTTTTGAGAACAGAAGTTCAGTACAGCATAAAATGAATTATACAATAGAGTTTGCAATAGGTAGAGTACTGTTCACAGCGTAAGCAACTTTTGCACAGTTTCAAATTCACCCAGCAATAACGTTCCATGTTTTGCACATTTAAAGTTGAATTGCATATGTAGAGTTTTATAATTGTAGAATGCTATGCTCGTAAGGTGAGAGTAATGTACTCATGAATTAAAAGCATCTTGAAAGAAAGGCAACATCAAAAGCATTTTGATTTAAGTGTAATATTTCCCTCCAAAACATGTTGGTACCAGTATGTTAAGTAAGCCTAATACCAATAATCCAGCAACTATGAAAAGACTTGTCTAGTACATACATCATAGTGCTTCCACATTAGGAAACCAAGTGCTTCGTGACCAAAATAAGCGCATGATTCGGGTTACAAAACGCTGCTTTTGAAGGCGAGAATTGAATGAAACACACAAACTGACAGAATGTACCAGAAGCACTCTGATTGTGAGTTATCATTGATGTTAAAAAGTAACAATGTTTGTAATTTGAACCTGAAAAGCTGAGTTTTTTTTGTCAAAACACAGTTGTAACAAAGCTTTTAATATGACTCAAGATAGTATGCAAGATAATAGCAACTAGGAAATAAGGGTGGATATAAATCACTGAGGGTGTGGTGTCTTCAGGGTGCGTTTTTAAATAATCAGGTTTGTTCAGTTCAGTTCAGTGTGCTATAAGAATTGAAATACTACTGGAGGGAGGGCTGGTTTATCTTAAGTAGGTTGTTGTCTCATTCCTTTACCTCTGTTAGCTTGCCTGTTGCAGCTTGTAACTTGGTCATTGTACCTCCCATCCATAAGAGTACTTGAAGCTTACATGTAGAACATTAATTGTATGAAATGTTCTTTTATGCCTAAAGGAAAGAATTATTTTTAGCTTGAGCATAGGTCTCATTCCTTGTGATTTAATTGGTAGAAGCAACATTTACAAAGTTCCATGTTGCCTCCATCTTGGGAACACCATGTTCTCAAGACCATATACATTATTAGAAACTTGGCTTTCATGTTTTACAATGCAGTGGCCATTCAGCTTCTCTGACTCTTGTTGTAGGTAGATGCATTCAGTCTGTGCATGCAGGAAATTCTCATCAAAAAAGGCATACATTTGTTACAATATGTGTGATAGAAAATGGCACTGTACAATCCAACCTGAAAGGATGTAATTTACTTATGCATAATATCCAAGCCCAGAATCCAATCTTTGTCTTTAAATTGTTTTGTTCAATGTGAAGGAGGGGAGACAATAAACTTACTGTGCTATTCTCATTCTGAGAACTCAAGTTTGATATGGCACAATTACTGTAGAAAGTGGGTGGAGTTGATAAGTCATATTGTAAAGTTGTAAACCAATGCTGCCAGCATTTAATGTATGTTGGTTTCTGCTGGAGCCATCTGGGATAACTTAGATAGAATCAGTACCACTGATTCTTCTTACTGGTTCAGTCTAAGCTACAAGTACCAATCTGGGAAGGAAGGCCACACAAACACTTTGCCAGAAGATGGTCTCAGTCCTGATGAAAAATAAATGTCTTTATTACATACTACTTGGATGGCAACATTACCTCTGACATAAATCGTAGAATCCCTACAGTGGTCTATTTTGGCCAATTGAGTCTACTCCAAAGAGCATCCCCTCCCAGACCCAAGCCCCCTCCTTATCCCCATAATCTTGCATTTACTACAACGAATCACCTAGCCTGGACATCCCTGGACACTTGGGACAATTCAGCATGGGCAGTCCGCCTAACCGGCACATCTTTGGACAAAGGGAGGATACCAGAGCACCTGATGGAAACCCATGCAGATATGGTGAGAACATGCAAACTCCACACACAGTCACTCAAGGCTGGAATTGAACCTGGTTCCCTGACAGGGTGAGGCAATACTAACTATTGAGTCACCGTGCCACCCATGATTTTCTCCCAGGAGACAACCAAGCTCAATGAAAAATTAGGTACATGTTAATACCTGCTGTTATGTCTACATATTGTTACTACTAAATACCTACAGCCAGTACAGTACTACAGAACATGGACTGCAGTGGTTGAAGAATGCAAAACACCACCATCTCTCAAGGGCATCTCGGAATGGGAAATAAGTTTTGGCACACACCTTGGAATGGGAAATAAATTCTGCCCACATACTATCAATGAATTTAAAAAAAACTTCTGCATACTGCCTGGTGAATACATGTAGAACTTATTAGACACGCACGCAACTCTGGTTAGCTCCTCTCAGGAACTGTCCTGTAAATCCTGATGGGTAAGGCTTATTCTGTGACCTCAGTTAATCATTTCAGGTACTGATATAGCCTGACACAAGTCACCATGCAGAATGAAAGGGCAGAACCTGATAACTAGTAAATGTCGCTGAATGGACTAGATTGGCAGTCAAAACAAATTGGTTTGATTTATTCATTGTCACATATTTTGTTACAAAATACAGTGAAAAGTGTTGTACAGTGTCCCCACACTCTGGTGCCATGTTAAAACACAGAAAATTAAACCAAATTGAATGGCTTGAGGTGTAATGCAAAAACTAATTGAAATACCAATCGCAGAACAAATAAAAGGTAGTATACATTACCTCAGGGTTTAAATCTGGCATATAATGCATGGAATGAAGAGGAGTTGTCTGTCAAAGGCAAACAATGCACTCTTTAACTGGAAGCAATTTCAGGTGAGATTGAAGATAAAGGCATGCAAAGATTCTCTTAAAGAGAGGGAGGCATGTTGTTCTGCAAAAGTGGTTAAAGAGAGAATTCCTCAGGACCATATGGTTAATCAATTGAAGTCGTAGGAAGGAAGGGAAATGCATTCATCTGGATTTGGTGGGAAGGAGGTTTTCAGTGGAGGTTTATGACTGCGATTTTACAGATATGACACTCACATAGGTGTACAATTCACAGTTATATAATGCCTTCAACGTGGAGGCAAATTTCAGAAAATCAAAGTGAAGAGGATAAGATTGGAATGAGTAACATAAAAAACGGGATAAGAAATAGCTTTTAAGGATGGCCTGCAAGGAGGATGGGAATAGGAAAGAAAATTCAAAGCATGCTGTCAAAGAGATTGAAAACAAAGTTATTAATGGTCATAGAATGGGCAAACCTGATGTTCAAGTGGCCAGAGTTGGAGGAGCTGTGGTATTATGAGGGTAAGTTTTATGTCTGTGGGAGAGATTACACAGATATAAAAGAAATGGCTATGAAGAGGCAATATCACTAGGATTGAAAGTTCAGATTTTAAGGCATTGAAGAACTCCAAGTCAGTGTAGACCACATGGACAACAAGTGTGTAGCAATGTTTGCACAACATCGTATAGTTGGTAGAATTTCAGATACACTGAAGTTTGTAGACAATAGAAGCTTAAGGTTAGGAAGACAGGAAAGACAGTGGAACAGCACGAGCAGGAGTTTCTGGGATTAATTCAGGAGGCACACAGAGATTCATCCAAGGGGGGGAAAAAAGTACGGGGAGGATGAGGCTGACTAGGGAAGTCAAGGAGAGCATAAAAACAAAAGGGAAAGCTTATAATGTGGTGAAGGGCAGTGGGAAACCAGAGGATTGGGAAGCTCAAAAAGACCAACAGAGGGCAACAAAAAAAGAAATAAGGAAGGAGAAGATTAAATATGAGGGTAAACTAGCCAGTAATGTAAAAGAAGACTGTAAGAGTTTCAATAGATATATAAAGGCCAAAAGAGGGGCATCGGGCTGCTGGAAAATGACACTGGAGTGATAGTAGTGGGGAACAAGGAAATGGCTGAGGAACTGACCTTCTGTCTGTCTTCATGGTGGAAGACATGAGTAATATTCCAAACACTAAAGAGAGTGAGGAAACAGAGCTGAGTATGGTGGCCATCACCAAGGAGAAGGTGCTAGAAAAACTGAAAGGCATGAAGGTGGATAAATCACCTGGACCAGATGGACTACTCCACAGAGATCTAAGGGAGATAGCTGAATAGCGAGATCACTTCTATCGCCTCCACTTTAAGGAATCGCTAGACTCAGGGAGGATCCCAGAGGACCGGAAAATTGTTGCTGTGACACTCCTGTTTAAAAAGGGAGTAAGGCAAAAGGCAGAAAATTACAGACTAATTAGCCTAACCTCCGTGTGGGTAAGATCTTGGTATCTGTTGTGAAGGATGAGATTTCTGAATACTTGGAAGTGAATGGTAACATATGGCAAAGTCAGCATGGTTTCTTCAAGGAAAGGTCATGCCTGAAAAATCTGCTAGATTCTTGGAGGAAGTAACAAGCAGATTAGACTAAGGAGAACCAATGGATTATCTACCTGGATTTCAAGACTGCCTTTGATAAGATGCTACACAGGAGGCTACTGTGTAAGATAAGGGCCCATGGAGTTCGAGTCAAGGTGGTAGCAATGATAGAGGCCTGGTTTTCTGGCAGAAGACCAAGAGTGAGGATAAAAGGGTCTGTCTTAGGATGGTAGCCAGTGACAAGTGGTGTTCCACAAGGCTCAGTGTTCGAACCAGAACTTTTCACTTTATACATTAACAACCTAGATGAAGGAGCTGAGGGCATTTTGGCTAAGTGTGCAGGCAATACAAAGATTATTAGGGGGACAGGTAGCACTGAGGAGGCAGAGAGGCTGCAGAAAGATGTGGACAGGTTAGGAGAATGGACAAAGAAGTGACAGATGGAGTAGAACGTGGGAAAGTGTGAGGTCATGCACTTTGGTAGGCAGAATTATTTTGAGGGGACTTGATTGTGCAAGTAGTATACTTCCGAGAGTCGATAAGGTTCTGGTCAGACCACATTTAGAGTATTGTGCAGTTTTGGGCCCCATAGTTCAGGATAGATGTACAGGCCCTGGAGCACGTTCAGAGGAGGTTCACAAGAATGGTTGCAGGAATGAAAAGCTTAACATATGAGGACCATTTGAGGACTCTGGGTCTATACTCAGTGGAGTTTAGAAGGATGAAGGGGAATCTAATTGAAACATACAGAATACTGAATGGCCTGAACAGAGTAGATGTTGGGAAGATGTTTCCATTGTTAGGAGAGACTAGGACCTGAGGGCACAGCCTTGGAGTAAAGGAAACACTTTTTAGAATGGATATAAGGAGAAACTCCTTCAGTCAGACGTGGTGAATCTATAAAATTCATTGCTATACAAGGCTGTGGATGCTAGGTCATTGAGTATATTTAAGACTGAGATAGATAGGCTCTTGAGGATTAAGGACAGCAGTCCAGGCTGCATCCAAGGAGCCGTAAAATTGACGTTTCGGGCAAAAGCCCTTCATCAGGAATACAGGCAGAGAGCCTGAAGGGTGGAGAGACAAGTGAGTTGAGGGTGGGGGTGGGGAGAATGTAGCATAGAGTACAGTAGGTGAGTGGGGGAGGGGATGAAGGTGATAGGTCAGGGGAGGGGGAGGGTGGAGTGGATAGGTGGAAAAGAAGATAGGCAGGTAGGACAAGTCATGGGGACAGTGTTGAGCTGGAATTTTGGAACTGGGGTGAGGTGGGGGAAGGGGAAATGAGGAAACTGTTGAAGTCCACATTGATGCCCTGGGGTTGAAGTGTTCCGAGGTGGAAGATGAGGTGTTCTTCCTCCAGGCGTCTGGTGGTGACGGAGGCCCAGGATCTCCATGTCCTCGGCAGAGTGGGAGGGGGGAGTTGAAATGTTGGGCCACAGGGCGGTGTGGTTGATTGGTGCGGGTGTCCCAGAGATGTTCCCTAAAGTGCTCTGTTAGGAGGTGTCCAGTCTCCCCAATGTAGAGGAGACCGCATCGGGAGCAACGGATATAATAAATGATATTGGTGGATGTGCAGGTAAAACTTTGGATGTGGAAGGCTCCTTTAGGGCCTTGGATGGAGGTGAGGGAGGAGGTGTGGGCGCAGGTTTTGCAATTCCTGCGGTGGCAGGGGAAAGTGCCAGGATGGGAGGGTGGGTTGTTGGGGGGAATGGACCTGACCAGGTAGTCACGGAGGAAAACGGTCTTTGCGGAAGGTGGGAAGGGAAATATATCCCTGGTGGTGGGGTCCGTTTGGAGGTGACAGCAATGTCGGCAGATGATTTGGTTTATGCAAAGGTTGGTAGGGTGGAAGGTGAGCACCAGTGGCGTTCTGTCCTTGTTACGGTTGGAGGGGTGGGGTCTGAGGGCGGAGGTGCGGGATGTGGACGAGATGTGTTGGAGAGCATCTTTAACCACGTGGGAAGGGAAATTGCAGTCTCTAAAGAAGGAGGCCATCTGGTGTGTTCTGTGGTGGAACTGGTCCTCCTGGGAGCAGATACGGTGGAGGCGGAGGAATTGGGAATATGGGATGGCATTTTTGCAGGAGGTAGGGTGGGAAGAGATGTAATCCAGGTAGCTGTGGGAGTTGGTGGGTTTGTAAAAGATGTCGGTGTCAAGCCGGTCGTCAATCTTGAGGAGAATGGGGTTGAGAAACTTATCTGCCATGATTGAATGGCGGAGCAGGCTCGATGGGCTGAATGGCCTAATTTCTGCTCCTATGTCTTATGGACTAAGATCATTAGTTGATTCTTATGAAACCTGAAAGGAACAGATATACTGATGAAGGTTTGAGCACTACATAGACTGAGAGAGGCTGCAGGAGAATTGGTCTTTTGAGAGGTGGAAATAAGAAATCCCAGTGTTGGAGAGGGGGTTTGGATAAGATGAGATCAGCTGGAGATTGATGGTAGAGGCAGAAGCATTTTTGTTCACCTAAGATGGAATCCATGGGAAAAATAACCAACTTAGTACAGAAGTTGTAAACAATAGTTTGTCTTTCCAATGTCTGTGTGAAAATATGAAGTTATTTTATATCTTTTAAAATATCTCTTGATGTTGCTTTGTTGAACTGATAAGCCTAAGTCTTAGGTGTGTTGCTGTTAAGGTAAAAACAATGACTGCAGATGCTGGAAACCAGATTCTGGATTAGAGTGGTGCTGGAAAAGCACAGCAGCTCAGACAGCATCCAAGGAGCAGGAAAATCAACGTTTTGGGCAAAAGCCCTTCATCAGGAATATCAGTATTGCCCGAAACATTGATTTTCCTGCTCCTTGGATGCTGTCTGAACTGCTGTGCTTTTCCAGCACCATTCTAATCCAGTATGTTGCTTTTAATTCAAGCCTTTGAAACAGCTAACCAATTCTTGTAGCTATGCTCCGCGCTATCTTTTCGGGTTTGAAATATTCGCTTCTTTCAGAAATGGATGCAATAGCCAACATGCAGTCTGATTGCAAGACTATAAGGTTTAATTTTGTTCCTGGCTTAGTGATCAGGAGATCCATGCTAATAATCCAAAACACAAGAGTTTAAATCATATCATGGCAGTTTGAGAATTTGAATTAAGTTTAAAACATAATTTTTAAATAAAGGTAATCACAAAACAGTTGGATTGTTGAAAAAAAATCCATCAGTTTCATTAAAGTCCATTATTTGATCTGGCTTATGTGTGACTCCTGCCTCATAAAAGTAATTTGTTGTTCTGCAGTTTTAGATATATTCTGGTGAGCTTTCCTGTTTGTTGTTATGCATTGGCTGAAGTTTGTTTAAGCTTCAAATTACTAAATCTTGACTGTCTTTTTAGCTATTTCAACACCATTCATTGGGTTCACCTCAGACCTCATTTGCAAACTTGATCACTTGTGACTTCAGTTGCTTATGTAAATATTAAAACAGTAACCAGGCCAATACTGAGCTTGCAAATATCCTATATTGAATACTTTTCCTTATTTATCATAACTCCAGCGATGCAATGAAAGATAAAGATGCATGATCAACTATAAATCAAAATGCCAATGTAATGTCTGCTATTTTTGCTTTCTAAAACATCACACAGATTACTGTTGCCAGATTTGGCATGCTGTTCAATCTTACCACTATCTAGAGAAAGATTGTAAGGAACGAGATTTATCTTGATGTGGAGAACAGGAACGTTGATGGTGTTGGATTAACCATAAAATACTATGTTGCTTTTGTCAGGTTTCAGCCTTAAAATGTTGACTCATTGATGTTTGTAATCAGACATACAATACAACTACATTTTTTGGAATCCATGAGGAGTGATGGATTATTCATATTAGGTTTACTCAGTGTATATGTGAAATCTGACCCTATGTTTCTGAGAAGATGCTGCTGAAAGTTGTGTGTAATGCAAATGAAAATGAGGGAATGATTGACAGAAGCTGCGGTGTACTGAAGATGATCTTGGGGTCATGGGTGATGGCGAGAAAGGGAGTTGCCTAATCAGTAATCTTGAACAGGGAGGTTAAGAAAGCAAATGTCATCTTCAATTTTGAAGAGAGGGAGATGGACTGAATATATATGAATGGGGAAAGGCAATGGACATGTGTATGTACCAGAACTCTTAAGTAATTAATGTTAGAAGCAATATGGTAGACCAGGTAAACAGATTTTTTTCTTAAATTGCAAAAATATATGTTATTCATAGAAATCTTTGGTACATATACAGTTAATGGAGCAGTTCAGATCCATACTGTCTTTACTTACAGGGAACAAATTAAGTTTTTGATGTTCACCATACTCTATACTTACCGTCAACCTCTTGGCATTTAGTTGAGGCGTCAGCAGGGACCAATAATTGAATGAACCCCCATCCATCTTTGGCAGAAGGACCTTACACGGTTGTCTTTCCCCACTGCACCTTGGTGGCAGCTGTCCCAAGCTTTAGGAGAACCAACATGGAAGCACATTGCGCGGAAGATTTAATGTGATGCATGTTAACGCTGGCAATTTTAACACCTGTTTTAAAATTTATCAAGTTACCCATGTTCATTCACCAATGGACCTGTCACTGGGGAGACTGTCCACATCCCCGTGGTGTGAGTGAACTGTTGGACCCTCGCAGGCTTGAGCTAGCTGTCCAGTTTCTCCCTGGGGCCATTTCCCGAGTCTGGTGTCATCAAGGTGAGAACAAGCTCAGCAGAGTTTAGTTCTGAGTCTGACAGAGGGACTGTCAGAGGATCACAGATCCCAGTTGCCTGGAGCTGTGGTGCAGTGGGTACCCCTGATTCTCCCCTCGGAGGGTCTGTCATTTCCGGGTTAGTGGTTACTTCTCTCTCTTTCCCGTGTGGTGCTCTGCCTCTTTTTCTGATGATTGCCCTCTTTGCCATCAGATGAGCTGCTGGTGTCATCCTCATGTATCTGTCTCTTTGTTTTGCTGTGAGGCTTTGGGGGCCTGGTAGGCTTTCCTTTTCTTGGTGTATTTCACTGGTATCCACTCCCCCACCTCCTTGACTCCAGGTAAACAGACACAATAAGAATGGACTTTTCAACAGAAGATTGATGTCAGCAGTTTTGAACATGGTCACCACAAAGAAAAGGGAAACACCTGTACTCATAGTGTTATTGACTTGCATTTGTATTTTCTAATGCACACTTGCTGATGTGTATGGAAACCATTTCAGGACAAAGATCTTTGTGTGCTGTTGTTGGGGAATGATCAATCATATATTGGCATTGTGAACTACTGTTATTTCATGTTTGTTGTGAGTTGAATTGTGGTGATGGCTGAGGTTATTGAAGTAAACTTGCTGGGACTTGCTAAGGCATGGCTGATCTGACTGCGTTCCTGAATTAATTAAACAATGAAAAAAACAACGCATTGGATTTGTTCCATTAC
Organism: Chiloscyllium plagiosum; assembly: GCF_037043375.1. Taxonomy (NCBI): domain Eukaryota; kingdom Metazoa; phylum Chordata; class Chondrichthyes; order Orectolobiformes; family Hemiscylliidae; genus Chiloscyllium; species Chiloscyllium plagiosum. Next base: position 59,218,583 of record NW_028270143.1, read on the forward strand.
CTAAAATCAATGCTGAATTTTATCATCAGTTTTCCCCATCTGCCGCTATAACTGTGGAAGATGGTTACTGGAACTCTTGAAGAAATCAATTAAAAACAGCTGAAAAGACGGTTGCTCCTGGAGTTAGCTGAAGATTTCAGACTTTCAAGTGAATCACTGCATAACTTCAGAACCATTATGTTTTGTAACATAGCACGTGTGTATTTTTCTTTAAGTAGTTATTCAATCTTTCAGTTTTTTACTGCTTTGAATATGAAAACTGAAAAGATTGTTGAGTTTCTTTGAAAGTTTGAGTGCATCATTTTTAGAAGTTAGTCGCTGTAGTGTAGCTCTTTGTTCTAGAGAACATGAATGCAGAAATTGCACGGGGCAGGCAGGGTTGATGAACCAGAGAGCTCTGATATGCAGTTGCATATTGCCTAGTTAATTTGGCAGATTAAAAATTAACAATCGAGGTCAGCATATTAGTGATGCATATTTAGTGTACTGTGTCCATGTTGATAGTTCAACTGTGTTGATAGTTTTGGCTTTGGATTGTTATTATTGTTCCAGGACGCAGTCATTAGTAACATGGTGAAATTGTTTCATGGTGGGTATTTAAGAGCAGGTCTTGAGCTCGATATTTTTGGATTGCAAATGTAGAGTTGATGTTGATAAATAGTGCCATCTTCAACAGCAGCGCCCCGATAGAAGATGGTATTTAGGTTGCTATGTTGAAGGCAGATGCAGATAAGGACAATTCTTGTGATGTAGTTCCCTCTATTTGCATTATTCAAATGCTGCACTTAAAGGATGCTTGTTAGGACCAGGTATCCAATATTCTAGATCTAACAGAGTGAGCCCATAATTTCCTTAACCAGCAGTACCTGTCAGGCCACTCTCACCTTGCAAAGGCAAAAGAGGAACCTGCAAGGTTAAAACTGACAATTTGATGAGATTCATTTCTGAATCCTAGGAGCTCACTACCAAAACACACTGAGTGATTTCAGTGCTGCAATTTCAGCTGAGTTGTTAAGAAATAAGGGCAGGAGTAGGCTGATTTGGATTGGCAAGGGTGACGTGGAAAATGCAATAGCTCTGACTGGAAAGGATAATTGTTTACTGTTGAACATCAAGTTAGAGCTACAATTCATGGTGTGTAAAAGCTAGTCCAAATCCTGCGATAGACAGTTCTGCAGATCTATCCCTGGTTTGTGAAAAGGGAAGAGACTGAATCAGAATAGAGTCGGAGGGGGTTTGGTTTGCTTTTTTTTCGTTTCGGAGAAAGTGAGTACTGCAGATGTTGGCGATCGGAGTGGAAGTGTGGTGCTGGAAAAGCGCAGCAGATCAGGCAGCATTCAAGGAGCAGAAGAATGGATGTTTTGGGAAAGAGCCTGACCTGCTGTGCTTTTCCAGTGCCACACTCTTGGCCTTGTTTTTTTTTCAATTGCCTGAAACTGGTGGGACTTGAACCCATGCCTCCTGGTCTGGGGTAGAGACAACACCTCTGCACCACAAGAGGGCTCTCAAAATGTTTATTTCACCTATTTTTTAAGTCAACCTGTTCAGAGAAGTTCTTCTACACCTCTGGAGCAGGTGTGATTTGAGGCTTGCATCTGCTTCATTACTTCTTTCTGAATTCCAGCTGGGCAGGCCATTGCCTATTACCAAGAGAACTCGTATTCCATGAGGAGGTTAATTTGTGATTCCCCTTGTGCCTTGTAGTGATTAACAATAAAAGACAAATCTGTAGAGTACCTCAGGGATTATTTCATCAAGCATTATGTTGCACAGCCGACCCAGGAGCAGCTGTAGAGAGAAAGAGAAACATATTAACATTTCAAGTGCCAATATGACTCCTCTTCAGAACTAAAAAGCGATGGAAAATGGTGGGTTTCTCTTTTACACACCTATCATTTACACCTACTTTACATCTGTCTCCTTCACTACCATTAGCACTCTCTCTGTCTTTTGCTCTGTGTGCCTTCATCATCTGCTCCACTCTCTCCTCCTCCTCTTTTAACAGCATAAAATCCTTTATTTCCGATAGTTTTTCCAAAACCTTTATTCTGCTGTTTTACTAAGTCTGAGCTCTGTGGTTCCCTTGGAATTTTGCCCCAATCAATGGAGGTCATAGGCTCCTGGCCATGCACATTGCAATGTTGTACACATCAGTTCTCTGCAGATTCAATGAAACATAACCCCACTTAATCACCATATTTTGTTTTATAGTTAAGTGCCATTTTAATATATTCATAATTTTCACTAATAAAAAGGTTTCATTGGTTAAAAATTTGTAATTGCTAAAAGATGATAGAGAGTTTATAGAGTGAATTACTTAATGAAGACACAAATGGGATTTTTGCACAAGGAGAATGAGCTATAATGTACAGAGTAGTCTTTCAGTTCATTACATGGAAATGACATTCTCTTCATTTTAACAAGCAAACTGTTGAGGTACGAGTAGCAGTAACCCGTTTTGATCTTCGTTCAGGATTTCAAATATTGTTTGACTGAGTTGTGAACACCTGCTATTCCACTGAAATTTCCATTTCCATAGAGTATAGAAGTCGCCCAGCTGTAACTATTAAGCTCCAAAGCTGTGAAGGTATAATTGAGTGTAGTTACAATTACTGCAGCTTTATTCAATGCTGTCAGAATAAACCAGGCCTAAGACACAACATCTGTGTTGTATTCTAAAGCTCATGGTTTCAATGCAAAGGAATTTTTCTGGTGATATGAGACTTATTGTGTGAATACGAACAGTTTAAGCCACCAAAGGCTTTGAAGTCCTGTTCTTGGATTTGAAAACATTTGGCTTATTAAAATGGTTTTCAACAGCTATGTATGGGAGGAGAAAGATGCCATGTCTTCTGACGACTCAGCAGCTTTAGATAGTGTGTAGGTTTAAGTCATGTTCTGCATACGGTAGAGATACAGCTTTTCCATTTACTACACAACTTGGGAAGATAGAAATTAGCCAGATTTCTGAAAGTGGTTTTATTGCGATGTAAGGAGGGCACCAGATTACATTAGAGACAGTGGATGAATGCAGCTGTTGTTAAACATCTTCAAGATCAAATAGGATGATGTTGTTCATTGTTGAGACTGTCACATGAATAACTGACGGGTTAGGTTGGTGCCAATTGATTTCTGCAACCTAACCTGATGCAACTATTACTAAGTAGAAGCATTGCATCCAGGACCAAAAAGACCAAACTAAAAATTCTGTATCTAAATGTGTATCGCATTCACAACAGAGGAAAAAATATGATAGCACACATTGAAGTGAATAAACATAGACTGCCAGCAGTTATGGAGACATAGCTCCAGGGTGATGAGGATTAGATCCTAAATATTGAAAGTTGTGTGAAATTCAAGTAGGAAGTTAGGTAAAGCTGGAGCAATGGCATCATTCCTCCAGGATATTATTTGTTAAGGTCCAAATGTAGAATTTGTTTTTGGAGCCCATGAGCAATAGTTGGGGAAAGAAGTCACTAATGGGAGTAGTCTACAGGCTCTTGAACGGTAGCCATAACGTGGGACAAAGCAAAGATGAAAAATGTTGGGTGCTTTTGCTAAAGGGATGGCAATAATCTTGGATGACTTTAATCTGCACAAACTGGAAAAAAAAAATTCGATTGGCAATCATAGCCTGTGTGAGGAGTTTTTGAGTCAGTTTCTGAGAGCATCGAGTTTTACTGCTAATTGGAGAGCACGTTTTGTTCAGACTTGATCTTATGTAATGTGACTGGATTAATGAATAACCTCAGAGTAGAGGCATCTCTAGCTAGCAGTGACCACAATATGTTTGGATTTTGAAAACCATTTGAAAGGGAGAAGATTGGTTTGGAGAAGAATATCTTAAACTGAAATAAGGCACAAAATCTCACCTAGCTGGCAGAGTATTGGCATATTAGGCTCGGAGGAGGATTAATAGAGGCACAGTGGCAGATACTGAAAGTAATATTTCAGAATAAGTGTGTTCTTACGAAGAAGATGCCCATCATCTGTTGTTAACAAGACAAGTCAGATAAAACAGGTCAAAAAGTGTGGTGCTGGAAAAGCACAGCAGGTCAGACAGCATCTGAGGAGTGGGAGAGTCGACTTTTCGGGCAAAAGTCCTTCATCAGGAATCGTGCCTAACCTACTGTGCTTTTCCAGCACCACACTTTTCAACTCTGATTCTCCAGCATCTGCAGTCCTTCCTTTCTCCAAGTTAGAGAAAACATCAAACTTGCAGAAAAGCATATAACTGATGAGTGGCAGGTTAGATGACTCATCAGGATGTTAAAAAAAAATTGGCAGAGAATAACTGAAAGATTAATCAGCAGGAACAAATAAAAGTATGAAAGCAAGCTAGCCAGAAATGTGAAAATGCATCACAAGAGTTTCTGCATGTATTTAAAAAGGATAAGAGCAACAACAGTGAGTAAGAATGGGGTGTTAATAGTGGATAATAAGGAAATGGTGGTTGAAATGAACAAATAGTTTGCTTCTGTTTTCATCATAAAGCATACAAAAATATTCCAATGATACCTGTAAATCAGAAGATGGAAGGGAGAGTGAAACCTTCTGAATTTATAATCATGAGGGAAGTGGTACTAAACAAACTGATGAAGCTGCAGGCTGATCAGTCTGAGTCCAGATGGACAGCATCTTCAGGGCTCAAAGAGCTTGCAAATAAGGTAGTACATCTATTAGTGTTAATTTTCCAAAATTGCCTCAAAACAGGCAAGGTTCCATTGGACTGGAAAATTGCAAATATAACCCCTCTATTTCGAGAAGGGAAGAGACAGATAACAGGAAACTATAAGTCAGTTAGCTTGATGTCTGTCATGGGGAAGTATTGAACCAGTTATTAAAGAGATTATAGATGTGCATTTAGAAAAAAACACAAGGTAATGAGGAAGACTCAGCATGTTCCATCAAAGTGAAATCACAATGTGGAAAATAAAAATTCATGGTATCTTGGGTAAGATATTGGTCTGGATAGATGATTAGCTGGCTGACAGAATATGAATGATGAATGAATGATTTATTTATTGTCACATTTATGAAAAATATTTTGTTGCCTCAATCTGATGCATTTTGATGTGCAATAAGAATAAAAAGAAATTACTTAATAAGAGTTCACCTTCATTTCAAATTGGGATCTCATAGAATGATGGAGCAGGTTTGAGGGACTGTGTCTACTTTTGATCATATTTCATGTATTTGTAAGTAGTGGGGAAGAGAATATTGGTGGGACAGATATCTGTGTCTGATGGATTGAATGAATAAATTGCATTTGAGACAATAATGTAAATGCAAAGCAATGTCAGATGTGTCAAATTGATCAATTATTTTGGCTTTTTCCTGATGCGACTATCGCAGGAGATGTGAAACAGTCCTTAAGATCCCACAGGGTCTGGTGAGGGGTGGAGATGAGGCTTTGGGTGGAACATTTTGGTGTAATGTTGGAAGCTGGTCCACTAAGGGAGAGCTATGAGCTGTCATTATGCTGTCATAGAGCTCATTAGGGAAATGGTACTGCAGGTTAGGTTTTGGTGATTAAGAAATTTTCTTTCAGAGAGCTGGAACACATCATTACAAAAGAGGTCACGAAGAAAAGTCGGAAGATTTAGGATGTTGATACTGCTAGTGGTAGTTCAGATTTGTTTTATCAGTAAATTGGTACGAAATCAACAAATTCGCCTATGGTGCCACACTTATGTGATGCATAAATATACTGGATTAAAGAAGCTATGAAAATAAATTACTAAGCACTTCCAGGGGTTAATGGAACATTAGAGCTAAAGCAAATCTGTAAGAGATTTAAGATTGACTCTTTCTCGTGACCTTACAGCTTAGATAATTTGAAGTCACAAGAAGAGAGCTCAGAGAGAACAATTTTATGATTGTAGATTACGTTGTAAATTTAGTTCCATCCAGTGAGTTGTGGGCAAAAAAAAGACTATCTAGCTAGAACATTACAAATGATCAGCTAAATCAGAAGACCTTTTTTCAAAATTATTAAATGATACAGATTACAGAAATTTTCAAAATGTTTAAGAAGTGAAAGCATTTACATTGACTAGGGCTCACTGTTATTGTGTACAAATCAGTCAGAAACTTCAGGTCAGCACAGAATCACAGTCGAATACAATGACCCAGACACAACAGTTATGTGGTGCTTTGCTATAAACTGCAGTGAGAATAGCATCACACTGTTTGAATTTCCAATTGCATGTCAGAAATGGGTGAAACACTTAATAGAAATTGGACTTGTGCATTTCACTTTCAGCATCTGTTTTGATGGCTGATTGGCATTTCTTTTAGTTGCCCTGGCACCAACTATTAACTTGCATAAGTGTGGAGTCTCATTCCTTCAGTTAATAATTGTTGAAGATTTAAATAAATTATATATTTTTTTTTGTTTTCTCTCAATCCAATGTATTTTTCCTTTCCTTGTACTTCCAGTACTTGATTTGACATTGAATTAAATATTCTAACCTACACTTCGTGCGCCATGAGATTTAATTGTTCGTTAATGCTATTATAATCTGAGCAATTAGACAGACAGTTGCTATCTTCATTCACACACATCCCATCAAGATGACTTGATGAGGAAGTTGTAATGTTTACGGTTTGATTTCATTTGGATTTGCCTTAGTAACTTATGGCTTTACTAGGTTGTAACAGTTTCCCTATATCCAGTAGTTTGCTTGGATCTAACTGTGTTATATTTCTTCAGAACTTAGACTCATAGGAATGTACAGCATGATCCAACTTGTCCATGCCAACCTGATATCTTAAACTAGTCTAGATCCATTTGCTGGCATTTGGCCCATAACCTTCTAAACCGTACTTATTCATATGCCCATTCAGATGCCCTTTAAATGTTATAATCATATCAGCCTCCACCATTTCCTCTGGCAGCTCATTCCATACACATACCACCCTCTGCATGAAAAAGTTGCTCCTTTAGATTCCTTTCAAATCTTTCCCCTCTCACCCTAAACCTATGCCGTCAGGTTCTGGACTCTGCCACCCGAGGGATAAGATCTTGTCTATTTGCCATATCATGCCCCTCACGATCTTATAGACCTCTGATACTCCAGGGAAAACAGTCCCAGCCTACTCAGCCTTTCCCTATAGCTCAAATCCTCGAACCCTGGCAACATCCTTGTAAATCTTTTTCTGAATCTTTCAAGTTTCACAACATCCTTCCGATAGGAAGGAGCCAAGAATTGCACATAATATTCCAAAAGTGGCCTAACCAGTGTCCTGTACGGCTGCAACATGACCTCCCAACTCCTCTACTCAATGTACTGACCAATAAAAGCAAGCATACCAAACACCGCCTTCGCTATCAAGTCTATCTGCGACTCCATTTCAAGGAACAATGAGCAATGTTCAGCAACACTTCCCAGGACCTTACCGTTAAGAGCATAAGTCCTGCTCTGATTTGCCTTTTGTCTTTATTTTTACTATTTACATCTACACTGTTAGGTGTGTATATATCTCTCTCTTGTACAAACTATTCCATTTCTCTTCACGTACTCTTGTGCAAGACTCTGTATGTCATTATTACATCACATTACATGTTTACTATATGCGTTAATTATTATTTTCCGGGTAGGTGAACAGGAAATATTCATTAGTTACACAGCGTTCTGGTTGTTTATGTCAATATCTGGGAAAAGGAGGTTGCTTCATTTCAGCCTCTGACAGATTATTACATCCTAACTCAGCCCCTTCCCAGAATACCAGTTTTAGCTGACTCACCCTTTTATAAACAGCATTAATATTGAATACAGTGTTAGAAATGTTGTATTCGCAAGATGTGACCATGGCAATGATGAAGACACCAAAGGACACAGTATTTCAACTCTTGATAGTCAGATAGAGAAGGAGAATAATAGTATAGCCTTTGCACACACATTTGCTTTTATTTACGGAAATAGATAGTACAATCTTGTGTGTCCAAACCAAACCATCATAGTTTTCATCTGCAAGATGATCCCAAGTGAATCCCCAGTTAATGCCCACCAGCTGAGTCCCTGGGGATCTGTCCTTGCCTTGTATAAGTTCCTCATCCAAATGCTGCTCTTCAATAACATCATCTGAGGGCACATTGCTAGTTTTCACATGTACGTTGGTAACACCCACCCTGACTTTATCAGTATCTCTTTCTAATCCATCACTGTTGCTAGATTGCCAGACTGTTTATTTCACATGCAGTACTAGATGAGCATGAGTTTCCTCCATTTGAATGCACAGAAGAGTGAAGTTATTATTTTAATTCTCTGCTTAGAGGTCCATTCCCCGGCCATTGATTCCATCCCTTTCACAACCAAAAGCTGGAGAAACTCATCAAGACCAGCAGCTTCTGTGCTGAGAGACACAGACTTAACATCTTAAGTCTGGTATGAATTCTTCAGGACTAGTTCAAGTTTTTGAATTTCACCTGCATTCTCTGTGCGTTAGATTTTTGGCATCTGTGATATTTTGCATTAATTCCATCCCTTTCCTAGTAATAGCCTGGATTAACTACATTAATGTGGAAACTCCATGTTACATTTGATGCACTTCTGACCATTGGGCTATCCCAAGAGCTGTCAAAATCCACGTCTGTAAAGTTGTCTGAATTGGCTTTTATTTCAACTTGTCTCCTGCTGAATCCCCCATTTATGCCTTTACTGCCTCTGGACCCCAACTATTTCAGGACACTTCTGGCTGATCTCTTCTAACCTGGATATGCTTGAGGACAGCCAAATTTATGCTCCCTGTGCCTTAGTTCATAGCAAGTCATGTTTTCCTGTCTGCCCTTTGCTTGGTAATGCATGTGGCTTCCACAGTTCTTATGCTTGTTTTCAAATTCTTCCATAGCTTTGCCCTCCCAAATCTCCGTGTCATCTTTTGTTCCAGAAATGTCCCTCTGATATGGTCTTAGAATGTTCCTCTCCATTAAAAATGTGATATAAGTAAAAGTTGTTGAATACTATCAACGTACCATTAATATGCAATTAACCTCTCAGCCAGACAACAACAAATGCTGTGAAGTTCGAATTGAATAAAGGTTTTATACTTTAAAATAAGCACATGTTGCAAACTTTGGTGAAATAAACATATTAACTCGACTGTATTTAGACACTAGATTACCAAAACCTTATGCAGTATTACCTTAGTTCTGGTCCATCCCTTCACTGTGACTCTGAATGGAATTATGGATAGCAATGTATTTCAGTTTAAGTTTGTGTTAGTTCTTATGTAGTTGTACTGCGGGGTCGGTCAGCTCAGTTGGCTGGATGGCTGGTTTGCGATGCAGAGTGATGTCAACAGCATGGATTCAGTGGCCGTGGTTACCATGGAGGACTCTCCTTCTTAACCTCTCCCTTCGCCTGAGGTGTGGTGACCCTCTGGTTAAACCACCACCAGTTGTCTTTCTCTAATGAGAGAGCACCGCTATGATCTAATAAGACTATCGCGACTTTATACCTTTAAATTGTACATGGCAATTGTAACGAGGTTCACCTGGACCATCTCAAACACCTTTCTCCCCTTCCTGGACCTCTCCATCTGCAACGCTGCCCGACTCAACACTTGCAACTTTTGCAAACCCACCAAATCCCACAGCTACCTGGACTACACCTCCTCTCACCCTGTCTCCTATAAAAACTCTATCCCCTTACTCCCAATTCCTCCGCCTCCACCGCATTTGCTCCCAGGAGGACCAGTTCCACCACAGAACACACCAAATGGCCTCCTTCGTTAAAGACCACTATATCCCCTCCCACGTGGTCGATGATGCCCTCTAGCACATCTCATCCACTTCCTGCACCTCCGTCCTCAAACCCCACCCCTCCAACTGCAACAAGGACAGAACTCCCCGGTCCTCATATTCCACCCCACCAACCTCCGTATGCATCGCATCATTCTCAGCCATTTCCGCCACCTACAAACGGACCCTACCACCAGAGGTATATTTCCCTCCCCACCCCTATCCACTTTCCATAAAGAGTATTCCCTCCACGAATCCCTTGTCAAGTCCACGCCACCCCATCAACCCACCCTCCCATCCCAGCACCTTCCCCTGCCACCACAGGAATTGCAAATCCTGCGCCCACACCTCCCCCCTCACCTGCGTCCAAGGCCCCAAAGGAGTCTTCTATATCCATCAGAGTTTTACCTGCACTTCCACACATGTCATTTACTATATCCGTTGCTCCCGATGAGGTCTCCTCTATGTTGGGGAGACAGGGCACCTACTTGCAGAGCACTTCAGAGAACATCTCCAGGACACCTGCACCAACCAACCCCACTGCCCCGTGGCCGAACACTTCAACTCCCCCTCCCACTCCACCAAGGTCATGCAGGTCTTGGGCCGCCTCCATCGCCACTCCATAACCACCTGATGCCTGGAGGAAGAATGCCTCATCTTCTACCTTGGGACCCTCCAACCCCATGGCATCAATGTGGATTTCACCAGTTTCCACATTTCCCCTCACCCCCCGCACTTTGCCCCAGTTCTGACCTTCCCCAACTTGGCACCACCCTCATGACCTGTCCTACATGTCCATCTTCCTTCCTACCTATCTGCTCCACCCTCCTCTCCAACCTATCACCATTACCCCCACCTCCATCTACCTATCACACTCTCAGCTACCTGCCCCCCAGCCCCCCCCTCCCATTTATCTCACCCCCCTCCCATTTATCTCACCCCCCTCCCATTTATCTCCCCATGCCCTCTGCTCACAGCCTCATTCCTGATAAAGGGTTTTTGATTCTCCTGCTCCTTCAATGCTGCCTGACCTGCTGTGCTTTTCCAGCACCACACCTAATCTCGACTCTAATCTCCAGCATCTGCTGTCCTCACTTTTGCCATGGCATTTGTAAGACTAACCAAAGTTTATTGGTTTCATGTGCATGTATTATAGAGAAGATTAAATATAGCTGGTGCCTAGCATCAAAAACTTTAAATCCTAAATGTGAAGCATTGCTCCTTCAAAAAGGAAAAAGCCAGGTTACTTAATAGTACACACCCAATGCTGAAAAGGAGGACAATTGCCAACTATTCTATAATAGCTGTAATGAGTTTTGGCAGTGAAATAACAAAATACAACAAGTCAAAATTATAACAGAAGATATTTGCATTGTTCTGCTATCTTGCAGGAAATAAGTTTTTTTTTACTTCAGTTCAAATATACAGAGGAACCTCAGTTTCTGAAGGACAAGGACGGGGAGTATTTCGTTTGGTTTATTGAATGCCAGATAACATGGCATTCTGTTTCTCGGGCACACTTTCTCTCTCTGTCTTGGTAGGGAGTCAATTGGAGTTTCATCCCTTTGGCCAAAACTGGATGAATCATTCAGTCTGATTTTAAACTTTGAACTTGGCCTGTTGAATCTGAGCACATGTTCCCTTTGCCTGTTTAATGAACAATAGAGACTTTCTACCTTTATCTGTCTGCTGTCTCTCTTGCCCTCTCTCAGATTCTTGCAGACTGATGTCTGTGAAGTTGTGATTTTTTGTTAAGAAAACTTGCAACCTCGCCATTCAGTCATTTCTTATGCCCCTTTTAAAATTTCATTCGGGGGATGTGGGCATGACTGCCTGAGCCAGCATTTATTACCCATCCCTAGTTGCCCTTGAGAGGTGGTAGTGAGCTACATTCTTGAACTGTTGCAGTTCTTTTGTCGCAGCTAGACCCACAATGCCATTTGGGAGAGAATTCCAGGATTTTGACCCAGTGACATCGAAGGAACGGTGATATATTTCCAAGTCAATATGTTGACTGTTTCCACTCTCAAAGTCTCACTCCAAGGCAACATATGCCTTGTATTCAGATAGATATGCCAATTAGCTATCCTTTAGACCCCTATTTCATTGCACGTTCAAATTACATAGATAATTTTAACGTGCAATCAGTTGTAAAACCTAGCATTCCTAATACCTTGCTGGGACTTGAAAGCTAACAGTCTGTGCATGGCCAATTTAGCTGTGCTAGTCATTGTTTGTAGGTGTGAATATCATGCACTTCCTTTCCAGTAAAATAACCTGAGTCCACATTTTTAAACCTTTAACAACTCAAGCCTCAAGTTTCTTGTCAGAATAGGTCACCATACTTCTTCTTTCTTTCAAAATTAAAGAGATGGTTCCGACCCCCTCACAATTTGTAACCATCATATTTGTATCATCATGTTCTTTTTAATGTATAAAAATCTCTCTGGGTACATTTTCTCATTTGTGTGGTGAGGGCATCACTGGTGAGGCAAGCAGTTATTGCCCATCCCTAATTGCCCAGAGGGCAGTTGAGAGTTAACCACATTTCTGTGGGCCTGGTGTCACAGGTAGGCCAGACCAAATAAGGATGGAAGTTTCCTCTCCTACAGGACAAGAGTGAGCCAGATGGGATTTTCTGACAATTGACAATGGATTCATGGTTATCATTGGACTCTGAATTCAGTGAAAATCTGGAATTTTACTGGGGCTGGATTTCAATCCAGGTCCGCAGGACATTACCAGGGTCTCTGGATTAACAGTCTAGCGATAATGCCACTGGGCTGTGATCTTCCCCAAAACAATGCACAACTTCACATATGGAAAACTGCACACCAATCAGTGGGAATTTTGAGAGAAGTTTCAATGAAGATATTATGAGTTGAGAGGATGGTGTATTGTTTCAGGGAAGCAATTCTAGGTTACAGTGCTTCACAGGCACTTTGGTTCCAAACTCTATTGGTCTCTTTCCTGTTATACATCATTTACTGCGTAGTGACTTTGTGGTCTACTGTCTGTCTGTTGAAGAAGTCCTCAGCGTTCCCATTTCCCTTGGAATGCTGAGATTGAGAGTTTGACCAGTTTCTCAGAACTGTCCATCACAAACAGCCTTTGCTCTTGAATGTTGGCTTCTTTTATGTTGAATGTATTCCTGTTGGAGCACATACAACAGAGTGTACACTGAATACAAAAGGGGACCACAGAGAGGTTCCACACCATTTCTTGCTCAAGGCCTGAGCAGACTACCTTTCTCTATACCTTTACATAAATACCTATTCTTGCCTTCAACCCATCAGTTCAAAAACAAAGACCAAGTCAAGGGAAATGGATTGATTGCAACCACAGAGACAGTAATGAGGAAAATTGGAACTTAAAGTAGAAAATCTCCACAACCTTATGATTTCCACCCCAGACAGGAGTAGTAAATGTGAAAAAATTGCTGTTGCATTACATCATAATTTTCCAAAGGATTTTCTATTCCAAAATGGTTTCTTCAGATTACAAAATTGAGTTCTGATTTCATTATTTAAGGAGAAAGGGAGGGACCATCCAGATAACAATAATAAAAAAGTTCTTATTGATTTTCTGCCATTTATTTTGTACCATTGGTAATCCAATATTGAGTTATTTTATGACATTATAAAACACTAATGAGTGTATATAGTTTACATGGAATTAAATCATTGACATTTTCAGGATTCAGCTTTGTTTTGAAATCTTTGGATTTTGGTCACTGTAAAACTAGCGTTGACTTTGTAGTGAGGTTTTAAACATTTTACATGAAATGAGTTGTTTGATCTTAGTTTTTCAAACTCCAGCTTCATGGGATCAGCCCCTTCATTGGGTGATTTAATATTGATAAGACTGTGTTTCAAACTCCAGATATATGTCTTTCTGATGCTGTACAATCAGCTTTCCAGAAACTAAGCTGTAATACAGCTGGTTTTCTGAAATTTCCTGACTGGTGCATGAATTGGGTTTGTAAAAGAGTTCTGGAACCTAGCAATCTAGTGATCAGAAATACATGAAAGCTCATGGAAATTTTTTTTGGGGGGAGGGGGGGTGGTTAGTGCAGACTTGATGAGCTTTTTCTGCTCAACATTCAAATATTGTACCTTGTAGGATGAAAACTTTTCATTGCTAAATTTCCACATCTGTAAACAAAAAAAGACTTTTAAAGTAACTTCAAAAATATAAAAGAAATATGCTTTGTACTTAGCCTCAGCTCACTGGTCTCACCACACTCCATCCTTCCTGTCACTGCCAGTCGAACTTGCTGAACCTCCTTGTCCCATGCATCCTGTTCCCTGACCATTCAATTCATGAAGCCTGTCACTACCGAGTCACTACTGTGCATTCGCCTCCTCTGGATCCAAGTTGTGAGTGAGGCTTCAGAGTTGAACAGTGATGGGAGGAAGAGCAGCATTAGAGCAAGAGCACCTACATGTTGCAGGGTTCTGAACGTAAAGTGTAGGCACAGTGAGGGGAAGACTTGATACTGATTGGGAGGATCAAAGCTGCTCTGAAAGGCTGCTGACTTAGCTCCTCACCCTACATTACACCCACAAAACAATGCTGAAACAAAACTCCTGTGCTAAACACTGCAACCCATTAGCTTGCTATCATTTTAAGTGGAACAACTTAAAGCAGGGACCTATTGTATGTGTAGTGCTATTTTGACATGTTCTTCTGTCCTACTTGTTGAACAAAGTTGGATTCTTCAGCATAATGGTTAAGTATGGGATATTCTATACTGAGAGACCTCAGGTTATGGAGAAATACCATTCTGCTGCTGCTGATTGCTTGCGTCTACTTCTAAATCTACTTCATTTATTCTCTTGGTAGCATTGTCCTGCACAGCATGATGGAAGGTGTCCTCAGCATTTAGGACTGTGCAGTGGTCATTTCTACCAGCTGTCATCGTGGGGAGATGCATCGGCTTAGGATAGGAGAACAGGATTTTTCTTGGACTGATTCCCTCTTCACTTGTTCAGGACTCTGTCACTTGGTGAATAGTATTGCTGGACTATTTCTGGGAGTTGAGCATACGTCTGCTATAGATCTTGAGTCACAGGCAAGCCAACTGGAAAATGGCAAACTTCCACCCCTAAAAGGCATGAGTGAACCAACTGCATTTTAATAGCTATTAACTTATAAAGTCATCATTACTGATTATTAGCCTCTTATTTCACATTTCTGTTCTTTTATATGAACTCAAATACTCCAGCTAGTGTGATGGGAATTTGATCTCATCCTAAGGGGCAACTTTTTTTCACTCAGAGGGTGGTACATGTATGGAATGAGCTGCTAGAGAATGTGGTGGAGGCTGGTACAATTGCAACATTTAAGAGGCATTTGGATGGGTATATGAATAGGAAGGGTTTGGAGGGATATGGGCCGGGTGCTGGCAGGTGGGATTAGATTGTGTTGGGATATCTGGTCGGCATGGATGGGTTGGATTGAAGGGTCTGTTTCCATGCTGTACATCTCTGTGACTCTATTACTTCAGTATTCTTGGTTACTACTGACTTCACAATACAGAGGACCCTCGATTATCCGAAGGACACGGGCGGGGAGTATTTTGTTTGGTTAATCGAATTCCGGATTATCGAATGCCGGATAACATAGTTTAACCAAGCATCAGGACCTTGTGATCTTGCCGGATAACCCAATATTCTGCTGATCTTATGCCGGATAATCGAGGTTCCTTTTTTATTACTAAAGTCATTTCTGAATGCACAAAGTGAGCTTTCCTGAACAAAGGCGCACTTCATTGGAGCTTTTAATTTGTCACTCATTAGGACAGATCACAAGAATGCCAATTCAGGGGGAAAACCAACATTTATACTGCTTTCAGAGGAGAATGCTAACTGCTTGGCAAGTGGACTCCAGTTGGCCAAGGCAAACACGGACACTGCATTAGTGCACGATGTTGCGATTACAATTGTATGTTTTTATGCATTTTAAATTTCACTATGAATTGGCCACTGGGGCACATAGATGAAAAATTGTGAATTAAGTGATTTGGTTGTATTGCTAATATTTTATAGCTTTTTTCCCTATTTGACCAGATTTAAAGCTTATATTGTTTGAAAGACATGCATTTTGGCCAATGGAGAGGAACAGACTATTTACCTGTCATGCACTAATGTCAGATTGATTTTAAAAAGACACTATTTGAATTTTGAGGCCAATGTTATCTCACCTGTATTTTGTAGCCAGGAAAGTTAAATACTAGTTGTTTACATCTGACACAGAAGTAGAACTATCAATGAGCATCTGTGTGAGCATAAGAAAGAAAGTGAGAGGAAACAACTGACAGGGTCGGGCCTGGATTTTGTGGTTGATAGAGAAGCAGATAGCATCTTCTGCTGACCTTGA
Organism: Chiloscyllium plagiosum; assembly: GCF_037043375.1. Lineage (NCBI taxonomy): Eukaryota > Metazoa > Chordata > Chondrichthyes > Orectolobiformes > Hemiscylliidae > Chiloscyllium > Chiloscyllium plagiosum. The sequence goes on from NW_028270143.1 coordinate 59,234,709, forward strand.
TGAGAATTGCCAGCAAAGATTTAGCCATCTCTGTGATGTGGATTTCCCCTTGTCTGACATTCCTTTAAATTTGGTGTAAAGTTAAATGGGATCTGCAGGTGCCCGGTATCAGAGCTGTTGTCAAACAGAGTAAGCACTGAGATATTCTCTCAAACAGTAAACCAACAAGGATAAACCATTTAATCCATTCACTTTTACTTCAAATTTCACAGAGAGCCAAGTAAAGGATTACAAAACTAGCACAGGATTAAGTTGGAATCCAAATGGCAAAAAAAATTGAAGAATTATTTTAAAACTGTATGGAATTCATCAACTTGGTGAAAGTTGTCTTTGAACAAATATAAGATTAGACTTTCAAGTTTAGTGAGGCTGTTTATTAGCAATTATGACCTTAGCTCGCCAATTTAAAAAGCAACCCAGTTGGTACTTCGTTCCACAAGTTGTAACCTTTTCAAAGGTTTTTGAAGTGACTCATACCAGAAAAACAGAAGTCCTCTTGGTTCAGCAATAACCATTGATTATAATTTGGGTGGAGATTGAACAGTGCACTCTTTGAAATATTGAATTACTAACAGCCATTTCTGGATTTTCCTATACAACTGCACATATGCTGGCTCCGGAATTTGCTCTGTTTCAGAGGGTAATGACAATGACTGCTGATAGGAAGGCCACCATTCCTGCAGCAGAATCCAGATCATATGACAGAATCCTCACAATGTGGAAACAGGCCATTCAGTCCAATAAGTCCACACTGAACCTCTGTCACCCTACACCATGGCTAATGCACCTCCCCCCATATATACATTCAACACGATGGGCAATTTCGGATGGCTAATCCATCTAATCTGCACATCTTTGGACTGTGGGAAGAAACTGGAGCACCTGGTGGAAACCCATGCAGACACGAGGAGAACGTGCAAACTCGACACAGACTTTGGCCTAAGGGTGGAATTGAATCTGAGTCCCTAGTGCTGTGAGGCAGCAGTGCTAACCACTGAGCCCCTGTGCCCACCCCTTGTTTCTCCCTAATTCTAATTTTATTTCTGTTTTTATCACATTCAATTTTGGAAGCAGCCAAAGCGTTCTAAAGATAGTGGGACATTATGATATGAGGAGCAGAGGGATGGATAGAATGAGTTTGCTAGGACTGGAGGAATTGAAGTTTGGCTGTGGCAGGAACATGTTGGTGACTAGTGAGTTAAAGAGGAGCAGAGATTCAGGAGCTAAATGAGTCATTCAAAAGGTAACAGATTGGGATTGCAGTGAGGGGTTGACAATTAAGGACGGAATAATAGGAAGTTAAAGGAGTCAAGATTACATTAATAAAAAAAGAGATGGGAGAAAGTATGACGTATTGGGGGAGAGAAACTAAGGTTTGTAGTTTTCCTTGAGGAGAAAGTGAGGGCTGCAGGTGCTGGAGATCAGAGCTGAAAATGTGTTGCTGGAAAAGCGCAGCAGGTCAGGCAGCATCCAGGGAACAGAAGAATCGACATTTCGGGCATAAGCCCTTCTTCAGGAATAAGGGCTTATGCCCGAAACGTCGATTCTCCTGTTCCCTGGATGCTGCCTGACCTGCTGCGCTTTTCCAGCAACACATTTTCAGCTTTGTAGTTTTCCCCCCAACCACACAAAATGCGCAATCTGAAGCTGCTTATTAGACAGGTTAAGCACAGGCAGGATGTTCCCAATGACTGGGGAGTCCAGAACCAATAGACATACAGACACCGATGATTTTCAGAGTGTGCAGTGGATGGAAACTTTGGCTGTTTGCTTATTCCTAGTCTCACCCAGAAGCACTGACAATATTTGTAAACCTCCAGTTATTGTCCTGCCTGAAATCTGTTTACTCAAAACAGCTTCGAGATTGATCTGCGAATATGGAATCTTTATTTTATAATTAGTATCATACAATGCATTTATCCACCGAATTAACATGAAATCCTTTGTATGGGAATTTCTTTTCATTTTTGACTTGGGTGAAAGGTGCAGACAACTTGAGCTTCCACCAGTTTCATGGTGATGTATGCATGGCCAACTACTCAGTACAGGAGAATGTTGATCAAGCCTACTCCTCAGTGTTAAAGCACAGACTGAAAACAGTGCAGTAACTGTGATGTGCGGGTAGAGAATTCCATTCCACCACTCTATATAGCAACTCACGGTGATAGGTGCTGCAGTACAGCATTGTCAATGAAGCTACAGGTCTTGACCACAAATATTGGCAAGCCAGTCTCTCCTGTAAGTGTCTAGAAAGGTATGAGAAATTAATTATATACAGGACTAATGTGGTTGGTGTTGGAATGCAGAAAATATTATGGACTCAGATATTTTTCATCGATAATTGCTTTAACTTCAATGATGTATATGGTAAGAATTAAAATTGGAATCGAAAATGCAAGCAGTATTAAGAATCCTATACTCTAATTGTACACTATGAAAAGACAAACTATTTACCACAAATTGGACTTTTTTAAAGTATGAATATTTTGTTTGAAGAGGTTTTTAACTACACTCAAAAGCCAGCTGGACCAGTAACAGCTATATAAAAATAAAATTTCTGAAAGCTTAATTATTGTAAATTTTACTTTGTCTGACAGAAGGAGATTTAGTAATACCCTGCCATCATAAAGGACTCTTTCAGTCTTTACTTGATTGAACCTTCACATATGTGAAGGTCATAATAGGGCATCTCCTAAACAAAAACTAAAAAGAGAGTCTGTACTGTAGAAATCATTATAAAGCCTTTCTTTTTTTTTATGGATTCTGTTCTTGGATTACTACATTGGCTATTTCGATGATTATATAGCAAGAAGGACAGAAGTAACTCATGTGAAGCTAAAGCAGATCAGGAGATCCTAACACATTGTTACATATTGCAATTTATCAACATTGGACTATATGGTATGTCGAAAATGAGCTCTTTGGAATTGCAGCCTTTGTTGGTAAGTCAATTAAAAAATAACTGCTAAAAGTAATGTTCACATGTCTGAGCAGTGACTTTTCAAGCTGAGAAGCCAGCGCTGCTTTCCAACAAATTTTGCTGTAATTATAAGTTGCCGAACAGCAGACATAATGTATGAATACTTTGCTTTGTGCACTTTTTGCTGGATCTGGTGCATAATGGTTTAACATGTTAGAAAGAGGGTATTATTAAATTGATCGTGTGAAAAAAAGATAGAAACACTCAAACAGTTGTTCTGGAAATGATTCACAAGACTTTAATATTGCGTAGTATTTTAAAAAACATACCAAATTGGTGAGATGTTCAGTTAGTGGTGATTGTATGAGATTCAGGTGAAAAACTTAATCAAATGTGGATTTTATTTAAAAATAAAAAAAAACAAGTGCTGGAAATATTTAACAGGTCTGGCAGTATCAATGAAGAGAAAATTACTGTACTCAAAGCATTAACTCTGTTTCTGTCTACACAGGTGCTGTCAGATCTACTGAGTATTTCTAGTATCTTCTGTCTTTCTATCAGATGTGCATGGATATCTAGCAGTACTGAATATTGCTTTTCTTTTAATGAATTTTGTTTAGTTTATTTGGAAGGCTTTTTTAAAATATGTATCATTCCAAAGATATTGATTGAAGCAATATTTTGTCTCATCTCAACACACAATTGCTTCCATTTTATCTGTTTGCTCATTTAAAAGCTTGTACTTTACTCATACCTTCGATGCAGGGCATTTAACATGGAATTATTCCTTCTGACAACTTCAATCCTATACTTTGCTTCTTTTTATAAATACTAGTCCTGAAATTAGGCTGTGCTGTAAAAATACTTATTATGTGTTTTGAATTTCATTTTACTGTTTTAATGGTGTCTTCAAAATCATTTCAAGATTGTGTAATAATTAACTGAAGAATTATTATTAGCATTATCCTGAACTAATGGTGCTGCTTTAAGTGGATGACAGGTATTCTTCATTCTATTGATTTTAATGTTCCAACTGGAGCAACTTTATTGTTGAAATACTTGCGCTATTTTTGTACACGACAGTAAAAAGCATTTTGACTTCAAAGCATTCCATCAGACACGTCTCTTGACTGATTGGAAGGATTCCGTATTGATTGACTTTTGGCCATGAAGGCATTCTACAAATGCTGTTGTAGGATCAAAGAAAACTGTGTGCATCAACTCCAGGTAAAACTCATAAACATGCTTCATCTCAAGAAACATACACAGCTCAGAAAAATTCTTCAAATCTTCTCACAAACAAATATTTGTGCTGGAGGGTCTTCTGTGTTATAAGTCTACACAGTGCCTGATATTTCCTCTTTGAACAGGAGGACTCGATAATATTTGACTTAAACCTTCCTAAGTGCAAAAGATATTGGCTAAGAATCTACTCTCTAGATTTGTGCTGCTGCACATTTGTGCTCTGTTTTATGTAACAAAATCCTGTGGATTTTGAAAAGTTTAAATGGCTTTGGAATTCCAGCCATTCTGCCTGACAATACATGGGAATATGTGAAATGAGGCAATGTGGTGATGAACAAAGTAAGCTGTTTTGTAATAGCAGCCGTGTTAAATTACTCTGTAAAGAGCTGGAATGTCAATAACAAAGAACAGACTTGGCTTTGTCACTTAACTTTGCAACAAAAATGATGGGGACTGCTGTAAAATATAATCGTTTCTAATCTATGGACCTGGATGCATATAGAACTCATCAGAGCAATTCTGTTTTTTTTTCTCATGAATTAACTCCAAAGAATCATACATTATAATGTAATAACTTTTTATTTATTTGCATCAGAAATGTGTCAACATCTGAAAGGGCATTAACTTAATCTTTAGTGCAGTGTTGTGCTTTCTACTGTCACTTTACAGATTTTAGGTTTATTTGCCCCTTCAATTTTAAATATGTAGTTAGTTTGTACATTGTCACGAATTCACCTTTGTATTCTAAAACATTTTCCTGCTCAGCTTAAATGTCAGTTTGTAGATTTAGCTTTACTTTTCCAAAGTTTTGTTCATAGGTCATTACCTGAATATGCAAATGAAATCAGTGTCATCTTTGTGCTTTGTTTCACTTTGTAGCACTGTCATCATAGATAAAAAAGAAATAACCTTAGCATGGCCTGAATACATTGGGAGGTGGTAGAGAAACATTTCTTCAGATTCTTTTCCTTACCTTGCCTCTATCAAAGATAGTGCCAGACAAATTAAGCTAAATATTTTCCTTCACATGTTTGTGGGCATTAAGTATTCATTGGATGATTGATCATCAGGCTCAGTGCTATTCTCCTTTTGCCTGAGAACATACATCTGCATGTATGTTCTCAGGGAGATTATAATCAGGAGAGAAAACAATCACTCCAATCTCATTCAGGAACACTGCAACAAATTATAACTATTGGCAGTAGCCTTGGCTGAGATCAATTAAATTAAATCTGCGCTTAAACTTGAGGTTGTATGGACCTCTGTAGGTCAGTAACAAATTTCATTTAAGTATCAGCATGATAAATTTGGTCAAGTGTCAATTAACCTAAATAAATCTATCTCAGTAACTTGGAAATCTGTCATGTTTAACTTTGCCTTAATTTTCACTTAGTTGACACATTAATGTCTCCTCTTACTTGGCGTTGATTTAGTGGAATGCTGTAATGTAATTGTGGGAACGTAAATCATAATTGAAGTGGACTCTTAAATGTAACGGTATCATCGTTCCAAAGCAGCAAGCTCCTGTTCTGAGCTATGCCAGTGTGAGAAACTGCTGCATGCACACCAGGCACTTTCCCAGCATTTGGGGAAAAGATAATCCAGATGACTAGCCGTCCTTCGAATGAGCTGTGGTTTTCATAATCCTTAAAATTGTGGACGCCAGCTGTCCACTTCCTGTTGATATTGCTGTTTAATATATTGCTGAGAGGAAGAAGAGACTGTATAGCATTGAATATTCAATGTAGATTCAGAAGTACAGAACATCAGGCCAGAAGTGATGTGAAGCCAGTGGTTTCCAGGACTAATGAGTTCAGGATATAAAACAATAAACTTTGATTACAAGCAGGATAATTTAAGGGCTCTTGGTAGTGCTAGGGTTAGAGTCGAGAGGCAAGAAAGGATGGAAAAGAGCTAAACGACAGAAATTCAGAAGTGAGGAAGAATTCAAAGGAGCAAAAAACAAAGTTGCTTCTAGTATTGTGGTAACACTGGAGAGAGAAAACACAGTGAGTAAGTGAAGTAAAGCAGAGATGATGTATTCTCTTTTTTGCAGCCCCTACATTCATGGCATTGCTTGCTCCTGACCCCTCATCTCACCTCCCACAAACCTACTATGTTGCAAGTGTGCTCCTACCCATCTGGCCATTAGATTGTGACCATTCTTTGAACAAGAGGTAATGATTGACAGTTCCTTTGACCATAATGGACATCAAAAATTGGCTCAATTTGTACTTCATCTATTCCTCATCCATGGATTTTTGAAAAAAAAATTCCTTTGCTTTATAATAGAGATGTAGAATGCAAAAGCAGCATTTATGAAAAAGCCTCAATTGGAGTTGTGTGTTCAGTTCTGTATACAAACATTGATGGAGATGTTCAAAATCATGAAGGGTTTCGATAGAGCGGCAGACACAGAGGGTGGTGTATGTATAGAACTAACTGCCAGATTAACTCGTGGAGGCTGGTACCATTACAACATTTTAAAAGGCATTTGGATAGGTATATGAATAGCAAAGGTTTAGAGGGGAATGGGCCAAATGCTGGCAAATGGGACTAAGTCGGATTGGGGTGTCTGGTCAGTGTGGATGTGTTGCACTAAGGTCTGTTTCCATGCGGTATGACAATTTAATATGTTCAGAATCCCCACTGATAATTTTGTGCTGCTAAATGATTGTGTGGCTGATGGTTGTATTGGGTGTGTAAATGCTTTTGTTTGTTATTGTTGGAGTTTAGGCTTTATTTCACTCTTTACTCTGACATAAATGGGTGAATGGGAGTTTCCTAAGCTATCGCAATGCTTTTTGAATATTAATACATATTTTTTAACCCTGGTTTAACCATATATCCTGGTTTGTAGTTTACAATTCAGGTCATAAAACTATGTGTTCTCCAGTTAGCTCAGAAGATAGAATATGCTCCAATACCAAGCCTATTGCAACAAGCTTTATTTCTGTCGTAGACCGGCAGATGAAGCTTTGTTGGTCAAAGGATTCAGGTTCAATCTTGGATTCCAGCACTATTACTGAGCCAAGGTCTACAGAACATCATGATTTGGTAGACCGTTTAAGAATGCCAGAAGACAAAGCTGTTATAATCCATGATCAAAGGCACAATATCTAGAGAAGAATGCATGGATGAACAAACAATTTGTCTCAAATTGAAAAAAATTCCCAGACACTTTTTTCACAATGTCATCGAGCTGGCACGAAGCTGTTTTAACTCATGAATACCTGGCCACAACAGACAACCTCCCTTTCATACTATATTTTTAAACATTAGGTCTTGATGTCCTCTGTCACTTTCTAACAATAAAAGATAGAGATTGTGGTTTTTGTTTTGTTTCCAAAGATTAAAACAAAATCCATTCACTGATTTTTGAGAATAGTCCACTCAACTGAACTAAACTTTCCTTATTCTAGTGATAAACTTGCAATTCTCCACTCATCTCTCTGTGCACTGTCCAAGCTTTGGCCCGATTATTGTTCAAATTCTCTTCCCAACCCAAATTTTAGTAGACATTGTTACCTCTCCTTGGGCATTCTGTGCAAAAATAGTTGTTTCCCTCATTGTTCTTTTCAAAAAAAAACCTATTCTTGGCTCTTGCTAACTCAGCGTAAGTCTTCAATCTTCCTTTTGTAGCCAAAGTTTTTGTACATATGCTGCTTTTTGGATCCATCGTTAACTTATCTGCAAGCACCATTTTAATCCTTACGGTGGAAATGTTGTGAGGGGACATTTTCTGATTCTGCTAATAACGTGTTATCACTTTTTGAACTTGTAGCAATATTTGATTATGGTTAACCATTGTTCTGTCTTATCTGAATCTAGATTCATTTTTGCCTAGTTCATTTTATAAACTGTACAGGGTGTCTTCAGTTATTACCTTCTCTCATCCATGATGTCTACAATAATCCCATAATCTGTTTTTGGTTTTCTTCTCTGAAGGAATAGCACTAACTAAACAACATTTGATCCTGCAATGCGTCAATATCAAAATTCTGATTATTGCATATCGACTTGACATGACTTCATATTTCCCTCTTTCTCTATCACAATAATCCCACTCCAATACTGACTGACCTTGGGTATCTCTTACCTTATTATTCACTGAGTTTCCTAGGTATGTTTCTAGAATTTCTTTTCAAAACTCTATGCCTCTTCACCTGGGCACATTTTAATACTACTTTCCTTTGAACCAGACTTTTTTTTGACCCAAATTTTACCAGCCTCCTCCTTTGCAACATTTTTTGGCTCAGCATCCATTTTTCCTCATGCCTCTGTGACTTTGTTTTTCTTTGTTAAAAGTATTTTTTTAAGAAATTTAAGTTAAATGGATACGCTTAAATGAAGGTATTGTATCAAATAAACACAAAATTTTCATGCCTTCACTGTCACATTAAATGAAATTGTAGACTTCTTTTTCTTGGATGTAGGTTTGCTCGCTGAGCTGGGAGGTTCATTTCCAGACGTTTCATCACCCTACTAGGTAACATCTTCAGTGGGCCTCAGGCGAAGCAGTGTACATGATTTCTGCTTTCTGTTTGTATGTTTGGGTTTCTTTGGGTTGGTGATGTGATTTCCTGTGGTGATGTCATTTCCTGTTCTTAAGCTCAGGGGTGTTCTCTCAACAAACACGTTGAGTTAGACCCCATCTACCACCCCCTGAGAAAAAGAACAGGAAATGACATCACAACAGAAATAACATCACCAACACAAAGAAACCCAAACATATAAATAGAAAGCAGGAATCATGTACACTGCTTCGTCTGAGGTCCACTGAAGATGTTACCTTGTGGGGTGACAAAACGTCAGAGATGAATCTCCCAGCTCAGCGAGCAAACCTACATCCAGAACCTCAACATGAGCTACAAATCTTCTCAAAACACGCTACTACTTTTTCTTACTATATTTGCTATTTGAGGCTTCCACAATGGTTAGAGCTGAAACTCTAACCTAGTGCAATGGTTAGATTTTAATGTTGACCTGCAATACCTTTTTCTTCAGTTGTTTTAAAACACCTATGAAGTAAAACTTCATTCTGTAATGTGTGTTATAAAAAAGCTGTTTCATGTTTGTTGTTTCAGCCTGAAGAGTTAGTTTCCAGTTCACATACATTCAAGAGCAAGACTTTCAAAAAGCCAAAAACTTGCAGCATCTGCAAACAACTCATCAGCAGCAGTCAAGGTCTTTCATGCAGAGGTGAGTCCCCAACATGCACTATTCTGTGTTTTCCGGGCATGGGAACAGGCATAGGCCATTCAGCCCCTCAAGACAACTTGCAAGATTCTAGATTGCTATTGATCCTCTGTCTTACAGCTATGAACACCTAGAAGGATAATGGCAGCAAATGCATGGGAATAACACAACCTGCAAGCTCCCCTCTCACCATCCTGACTTGAAATTGGACCAGTTTCAGTATCACTGAGTCAAAATCCGAGAACTCCCTTCCTAATGACATTGTCGGTCTACTGACATTAAATAAACTTCAGTTCAAGTTCACGCAGCTCACTGTCCCTTTTACAAGGGCAACTAGGGGTCGACAATAGATACTGGTGCAGTCGCTACACCCCGATCCCATGAATTATTAAGTAAAAGTCCATATTCCTCAGGCTATTCCCATATCCCTTGGTGGCATCAGTAACTAGAATCTGTCAGTCTCTGTCTTGTACTTGTTTAATGACTGAGCTTTCACAGCCATATGGTGTAGAGAATTCTAAATATTCAACATCCTCTGAGTAAATAGGTTCCTTCAGATCTACGTCCGAATTGACTTGTCTTTCATTCTGAGACTTCTACATCTAGATTGTACAAAATTCTGACAAGAATAGACAATATTTGTGACAAGTTAGAATTCTTTGTGCGTTTTCATTTCGGTATGAGACATATTTGTCTCCTGAAATGCATTCCTCTCTGAGGAGGACTTTTTTGAAATCGCAAGCTTTCGGAGCACAGCTCCTTCATCATATGAAGTGGAGGGAAGCACACAGGCACATAATTTATCAGTGGAGAGATCCACCCCAGTCCAACGCTGGTATGTCCACATTAAGGAGGAATGGATCATGAGTTCCAAAAATTTTTTGATGCTGCTAAGACCCTTCACACGAGATCATTTCAGTAAAAGTGGAATTAATATTGGAAAGTAAGGCATTATCAAAGATCAATAAGAACAAATGTAAATGACCAATAGACAAAATTACTAAAACAGAAAATAAAGTTTGAAAATCAGGAACTTCGCACTGACTGCTGTGAGCACAAATATAAATATGGAAGAAGATGTGGGATTCTTATTTCTTGCAAGTCCTTGATTTATTTTCTTGTATCCTTGTTTTGTTTAGTTTTTGTCCTGTCTGACTATCTGTTTTTCCTTTTTGAATGCCATCACTTTTTATAAATTGCTTGCCCCTCTTCCCAATTTTTCGGCTTTTTTTGATGTCTGGTGCCAAAAGCCCTTAATTATGTATTGAACGTATGTCACTTGGTAGGCAGCATGAACATTTAAGTACACGTACTCTCCGATGATGTGCAGTATAACTTATCGGTCCACTGCCACAAAAATGAATTTCTGTGTTGAATACATAATACTGATTAGAGGTGTGTATTATGTCAGTGATGCATGCTTACGTGCAGATGAATGAGCTTTCAGTTCATGTTGAGTGACAGATGCAAAACAGTATCCTGGTGTCTGAATGCCCACTGGTGCCTGTAGCTGTTCATAACTAATTCTTGTTCCAATAGGCCAGTTTTTGTTCAACTATTTTGGGGCAAGGATTTTGTGTTTGCTTCTTAGTGTCTGTTTTGATGAGCTAATTATATTATTTAACCAGAAAAATGGCTAGCCACCGCCAGCAATGGAGTAACACCTAGGACTACAGAGACTGGTGCAAATTGGAATACCTGGTAGAATTTGCCATCACTGAAGTTGCCAACGTTTGATTTGGAATCTCTAGAAATGAAAGATTTATCTCCTGGACACTATTGCAAGCAACCTACGAGAAAATTTAGATCTTGGAATTTTTTTTCTGGGAAGCACAGGAACAGCTTCTGTGCTCAGTGCTCATGAATGCTTACAAACGTTTACATTCTAGTGGTGCGGACTAGAGTTAGCAATGGATGTCAAGCATTTTTGATCCTGTTCTAGTTACAAATAGTCAGTAGAAATATGAAGAGAAGTCTGTAAGTACTCAAAAATAGCTTGGATTGTTGACTCCCATCTGGATGCTGTTCAGCAAACTGAAAGTTTTACAATCAGGTGAGGAGATGGAGGATGGGGAGGGGGTGGTCACACAGCTCCTGTCTTTTCATAACCCCTTCTTGGTCTGTTGCAACAATTTTAATGTTTTAGTATCTAGCTATCATACCTTAATTGAGCTTCGTTAACCAGACAAAAATGAAGGAGAAACATTTTTGAGGTTTCTTGATTCAGAGTGGAGTTTTATTCCCTAGAAAAATAATAGATGAGCACAACATACATAGCTTACAAAGAAGGTGGGGTGAGGAGTATTTGCTTCAGCAGGAAAATGAAGGCAGTTACATTTTAGAGGTTTTTAGATTCTTTAAGTTATGAGAATGATTAGATCCAAGGCAAGCTGTTTAATTGTTATCTTGAATTCTGCATCATGAGAAGGTTGCAGATGCCCTGGAGTTCTCAATAAATCATTGTTCTGCCAAATTATTTTTCATCAGCTAGTTCCTCAACTTGTGAGGTTTAGAAAGGGGAGAGAGAGGAGCTTTCTGCATTTATGCTGTTATAAATCAGTTTGTTTTTCCCGGCAGCTTTGTTGTCAAAGCAAACTACTTAAATATGGTTTGATTGCATGTTCGAAGACTAGTTTTGTTATCTTTTATGAATTTAACACTCTACAGGTAATCTTGCATCACCACAACGCGAAGCTGTTATACAAGTGTGAGTAAAAAATAGATGTGTCTTTTTTAATGTCTCTCTGAGTTTCAGTGCCTCTTAATGAGAAATGGAAATTCTGAATCAGCTGGTTTTGTTCATTACATGTGAGTTCCTTGCGCTTATGAAATTATCAGAGCAACCATTTCAGTTCAGCAGTGTCCTTTTTTTAAAAAAAAAGTCTATTTCTAGTTAATTAAAATCTCAGGTTTACAAGTCAAATGTTGAAAGACGAATATTGTCATGATCATAAACCATGAACCTAGATCACTATTGGACTTTTAACAGAAAAATGTATTCAAAATGTGAGGGTGAACAGTATAAAGGTTACTGTAGATGTAAATTCAGTGACTGCCTGGAGAGGAACCCTAGAATATCACACCTGAATGTGTCAAAGATGCTTCAAAGGGAGAAATGCACTGTAAACTGTAAGTACCTCTGTTCTGGAATATGATGGGAGAAAAGACAGCAATATGAGTGAGAGGCATGTTTCCACTTTCAAGAACACACAGGAGCAGGAATTAAAAGTGAGGTTCACCCCTTGGATGCGCGTGTATATGTGTGAGTGTGATTGTGGGTTGAGGTATCCGTGTATTGTTCTGAGCTCAAGTGTAAGTATGCTGTATGAGTCACAGTCAAAGAATCATCCAGTAGTCACCCTGGCATTGCAGGCAAACAAATCGCTAACTCGAACTGCTGGAAGCTAGTCAGTAAGCTCGTCAAACAGAAACCGGTAAAAATAATTTCAACCAATCATCAAAGCCAAGAACCTGAATTCACTGCTTAATTATTAATGATCCACAATCTATCTTCTTGAATAACTCAGCAATTGATATACATATGTAATTTTAAATTTTTAGGTTCTTTTAGACTTCTATTGAAAGTGAGAAGCGTGTATTGTATTATTATTTCTTCTCATGTTTAGTAACTAATAAACCAATTGTTTTATCAACTCAAGAAAGTCTGGTTAAATTGGCACCTTTTAAAACTCAAATTTATTTGTTTTGGGCAAAATGTATCCACAAGGGGGTGGATTCCTTTTAATGAACTTGCTGTGACCAGCCAAGACAGCAGGAGCCACCTCAGATGGGAGCTTGGCAATCTAGTATATCCTGTCTGGAACAGTAACTAATTGGAGCCATTTTACGTGGGAATTGGTTTGCACAAATTGAGGGCATGTATCCTTTAAAACCACAGATACACCAAGTGTAAATAGAAAATAATTAGAGGATAAATTGTCCCTTTCAAAGACGTTGCAGAAAGCTTTCTCAAATTTGCCCTACACCTATACCGAAATGGCCACTTTCAATGTCAGTCTTGGCGAATTTACTAAAGGAAGTTACTCGAGGATTTAAAAATTCTGTCCCTTGAGTAACTAAAAGATTTAGCAAGGCTGTCAGGATTAGAATTTTACCTGAAAGCCAGAAATTTTAGAAGTAATATCAAATGGCTTACAAGTGAAAGGTGAGGACTGCAAAATTGTGAGTAAGCATGGAAAAGATTAAAATTGGAGCAATGGAAGTTAGAATTTCAAAAAAAACTGGAAGTAGAGGGAGGTAAAGGCAAGTGAGAAAGAGGGGAAAGCCGAGGGAAAGAAATGAGAAAGAGGGGACAAAGCAATCCGAGAAGAGGGAGAATTTCAGGAAAAAGAGGAGGAAAGGGAATGTGAACTAAGACAGCTCGAGCTGAGGGATAGGAATTCTGCCATGTCCCAAGGCAATACTAGTTCCAACTCGAGGGCAGAGGCTGCTGAATTTGCACATTCAGTTCTTAGGTTTGAGGAGGTTGAGGTGGAATCCTTATTTATCTCCTTCGAGCAGGTCATGCAGTAGTTCAAGTGGTCAGTCCAGCATTGGCCCTTGTTAATGTAGAATAAGCTTTTGGGGAAGGCTCATGAAGTTTATTCCCTCTTGCTTGAGAAAAATATCACTGATTATGTCTCGGGTGTACAAAGATAAAAATCACACAATGCCAGGTTATAGTGCAACAGGTTTATTTGGAAGCACTAGCTTTCAGAGCGCTGCTCCTTCGTCAGATGGTTGTGGAGGTTAAGATCATGCTCACAGAATTTATAACCAAAGGAGTCGTGTCATGGAGATGTGATACAGTAAACAATCTTAGTTTGTAATGGTTTCTATTTTTTGATATGTAAGTCCCAGAACTTCTTTTAAATTACATTCTCAAGACAAAAATCACACAACACCAGGTTATAGTCTAACAGATTTATTTGGAAGCACTAGCTTTCGGAGCGCTGCTCCTTCAGGGGATTGTAGAGAATAAGATTGTAAGACACAGAATTTATAGCAAAAGTTTCCAGTGTGATGTATTGAAATTATATATTGAAAAGACCTGGATTGTTTGTTAAGTGTCTCATCTTTTAGAATGACCGTGTTGGTTTCAGTTCTTTCATACATAAATCACAAAACCTTTTTTAAAAGTGACATTCTCAAGTGCACTTCAACAATTGGTGTCATGTCGGCCCAGATAAGGTACTGAAGGTGTTAACTCCCTGTGAGGCTGTCTGTGTCACAATGGTCAGACTGATTCTAATCTAAAAAACGGATTTACAGAATTTTACATGGATTCATGAGGTTTTTGAGCAAAGTAAAATGTAATTTTGCATGTACAAATTCACCCCACAAACTTATATGCGTATGTGTGCATGGGGGGGGGGGCGGTTTATGAGAGTCTGTGAGAGGGGATGTGTGTGTGTGTGTCCATAGTGCAATGGGATCACCTGTAGTGTGACATGAACCCAAGGTCCCAGTTGAGACCATCCCCATGGGTACCATACTTGGCTATCGGCCTCTGCTCAGCTACTTTGCATTGTTGCCTGTCCCGAAGTCCACCTTGGAGGGCGGTCACCCGAAGTTCCGAGGTCGAATGTCCTGGACTGCTGAAGTGTTCTCCGACTGGGAGGGAATACTCCTGTCTGTTGATTGTCCATTCATCCATTGCCATAGCCTCTGTTTGGTCTTGTCAATGTACCATGCCTCAGGGCATCCTTGCCTGCAGGGTATGCGATAGACAACGTTGGCTGAGTCACATGAGTACCTGCCACATACATGGTGGGAGGTGTCCCCACGCGTAATGGTGGTATCCCTGTCGACATTCTGACACGTCTTGCAGCGTCTACTGTCACAAGGTTGTATTGTATCGTCCTGAAAGCCGGGCAGCTTGCTGTGAACAATGATCTGTTTGAGGTTTGGTGGTTGTTTAAAGGCGAGCAGTGGAGGTGTGGGGAAGGTCTTGGCGAGGTGCTCATCCTCATTGATAACGAGTTGCAGCTGCGAAGAACATGGCGTAGTTTTTCGACTCCTGGGAAGTACTGGACAACGAAGGGTAGCCTGTCGGTTGCAGCTCATGTCTGTCTCCTGAGGAGGTCATTACGGTTTCTTGCTGTGGCATGTCAGAACTGGTGGTCGATGAGTTGAGCATCGTACCCCGTTCTTATGAGGGCATCACTGAGTACTTCCAAGTGCCCATCATGTTCTTCCTCATCTGAACAGATTCTGTGTATGCCTAAGACTTGTCCATAGGGGATGGCTGTATTAATATGTTTCAGGTGGAATCTGGAGAAATATAGCATCATGAGGTTATCTGTGGGTTTGCGGTAGAGTGTGGTGCTGAGGTGCCTGTCCTTGATGGAGTTGCATGTGTCCAAGAATGAGACAGATAGTAGTGAGCACTCTGGTGAGTTTGGTGGGATGAAACATGTTGATATCACTGTGTAGTTTTTTCAGTGACTCCTCTCCACTGGTCCAGAGGAAGAAAATGTCGTCAATGTACCTGGTGTATAATGTTGGTTGGAGGTCCTGTGTAGAGAAGAAGTCTGGTTCAAACCTGTGCGTGAAATGTTGGCATGTTGGGGTGCAAATTTGGTCCCCATGGCTGTTCCATGTGTCTGGATGAAGAGCTGGCTGTCAAAGGTGAAGATGTGATCGAGAATAAAGCGGATGTGGTTCCCCTGATTAGGAAGGGGAGTAGAGACAACCCTGGTATTTATAGACCAGTGAGTCTTACTTCAGTTGTTGGTAAAGTGTTGGAAAAGGTTATAAGAGATAGGATATATAATCATCTACCAAAGAATAATTTGATTAGGGATAGTCAGCACAGTTTTGTGAAGGGTAGGTCGTGCCTCACAAACCTTATTGAGTTCTTTGAGAAGGTGACCAAACAGGTAGATGAAAGTAAGCCGGTTGATGTGGTGTATATGGATTTCAGCAAGGCATTCGATAAGGTTCCCCACAGTAGGCTATTGTACACAATGCGGAAGAATGGGATTGTGGGAGACATAGCAGTTTGGATCAGTAATTGGCTTGCTGAAAGAAGACAGAGGGTGGTGGTTGATGGGAAATGTTCATCCTGGAGTCCAGTTACTAGTGGTGGACCGCAAGGGCCGGTGTGGGGTCCACTGCTGTTCGTCATTTTTATAAAGGACTTGGATGAGGGCATAGAAGGGTGGGTTATTAAATTTGCAGACGACACTAAGGTTGGTGGAATTGTGGATAGTGACGAAGGATGTTGGAGGTTACAGAGAGACATAAATAAGCTGCAGAGCTGGGCTGAGAGGTGGCGAATGGAGGTAAATGCGGACAAGTGTGAGGTGGTTCACTTTGGTTGGAGTAACAGGAATGCAAAGTACTGGGCTAATGGTAAGTTTCTTGGTAGAGTAGATGAGCAGAGAGATCGCGGTGTCCAGGTACACAGATCCTTGAAAGTTGCCACCCAGGTTGACAGGGTTGTTAAGAAGGCATACAATGTTTTAGCTTTTATTAATAGAGGGATTGAGTTCTGGAACCATGAGGTTATGCTGCAGCTGTACAAAGCTCTGGTGCGGCCGCACTTGGTGTATTGTGTACAGTTCTGGTCACTGCATTATAAGAAGGATGTGGAAGCTTTGGAAAGGGTGCAGAGGAGATTTACTAGGATGTTGCCTGGTATGGAGGGAAGGTCTTACGAGGAAAGGCTGAGGGGCTTGAGGCTGTTTTCATTGGAGAGAAGAAGGTTGAGAGGTGACTTAATAGAGACATATAAGATAATCAGAGGGTTAGATAGGGTGGACAGGGAGAGCCTTTTTCCAAGTATGGTGACGGTGAGCACGAGGGGACATAGCTTTAAATTGAGGGGTGATAGATATAGGACAGATGTCAGAGGTAGTTTCTTTACTCAGAGGGTAGTAAGGGTATGGAATGCTTTGCCTGTAACGGTAGTAGATTCGCCAACTTTAAGTACATTTAAGTCGTCATTGGATAAGCATATGGACGTACATGGAATAGTGTAGGTTAGATGGGCCTCAGATTGGTATGACAGGTCGGTGCGACATCGAGGGCCGAAGGGCTTGTACTGCGCTGTAATATTCTATGTTCTATGTGTTCTATGTTCTATGAGGTGTCGGATAGTGCTCTGAGATTGGCAGTTGTTGGTGTTGAGTACTGCGGCTGTTACCGTCATGCCGTCATTGTGGGGAATGCTGGTGTAGAGCGCTGAAACATCCATTGTGACGAGGAATGTTCTTGGTTTGATTGGTCTGTGGGTGCTGAGTTTCTGGAAGAAATCTGCAGTGTCGTGACAGAAGCTGGGGTTCCCCTGTACAATGGTTTCAAGATGCCTTTGACATAGCCAGAGAGGTTCTCACACAGGCTCGATGGGACGTCCTGGTGTATTGGCTTTGTGTATCTTCGGAAGGCAGTAGAAGTCGCCTATACGAGCATTACATGGGATGAGTGTGCATAGGGAACTCTGAAGAACTGGATTCAAAGTCCTGATCAATGTGTTTAGTTCACGGGTGTGCTGTTTGGTAAGATCGGTCGGGAGTTGCCTGTCGTGTTCCTGGTTGTTCAGTTGTCGGTACAATTCCTTGCAGTAATCTGTTCTATTCTAAATGACGATGGCTCCTTCTCTATTTGCTGGTTTGATGACAGTGTTGTGATTGGTTTTGAGAGCCATTCTCCACAATCACCTGATGAAGGAGCAGCGATCCGAAAGCTAGTACTTCCAAATAAACCTGTTGGACTGTAACCTGGTGTTGTGTGATTTTTAACTTTGTACACCCCAGTCCAACACTGGCATCTCCAAATCATTCTCAAGGCAGCTCAGGTTTTTAAACAACAGGCATGAAGTCTGTAGGTGTCCCAATGCTGTGTCAGATTGACAAACCCTCTGTGTCATTTTCACATGGATTCATGCGGTTTTTGAGCAAAATAAAATGTAATTCTGCAAAAAAAATTCACTCCATAATTTAAAAGAAGTTATGGGATTTACATATTAAAGAACAGAAACCAGCATATCCCATAATAAAAGATGGAAGTTTTCATCTCAGATTATTTACTATATCACATCTCTATGACACTGGACTCCTTTGGCTATAAATTCTATGAGCAGGATCTGAACCTCATCAACCACCTGATGAAGGAGCGCGCTCCAAAAGCTCGTGCTTCCAGCGATAAACGTCTTGGACGATAACCTGGTGTTGGGTGATTTTTAACCTCCTCAGGACAGAAAGGATGGTTTTGCAATGAAAAGTGGGGCCAGACAAGCTTGTGTCTTTTCACTAGCAAAAGGGCATATTTGGGCCAACTGTTGGAGGCTCCGGGAAATGCTGCAGGATTTATTGGGGCAGGTATGTCTGGTGATCGTCAGAAAGCATAGTCGACCAGGCCATGGCTCTGACTGCAGCTGTGAAACCCTGTAAAGGCACTCCTGAGAATGTGCATGAGGTTAAATTAATCTTTGAGAGTTACTGGGATTTTGCATCTGAAGAAAGGTTGGCCACAGTTCCCAGAGTGAGGTGAGCGGGCCTGCTGTGATTCGGAAGGGTATCAGGACCAGCTAACTTGAACTCCCTCTTAGAGAATGCAGTCAGTCCAGTGGTGCTCACAAAGGGAATTGAAGAGAAGTACGTACCTATCCATATTTGCAGGTAAGAGTCACCAGCAGTTAGAATGCATTACTACATATAATCAATCAGTCTATTAGGACCTCAGTTATACAGGGCATTGGTGAAACTGTATCTCAACTACTATGTGCGATTTTGGTTTCCTTATTTAAGGAAGAATGTAAGTGTATTGCTGATAGTTCTGAGCATATTTACTGGATTGCAGTAAGTTGGAATGAGCACGTCCTCTTATGAGAATCGGTCAGAACAGGCTGAGCTTGTTTCCACTGGAATTTAGAAGAGTGAGGAGTGACTTCATTGAAGTGTTATATCCTGAATGATCTTGAAGGTGGATGCAGAAAAGATGTTTCCTCTTGGTGGTCAGTCCAGAACCAGGGAGCACTGTTTCAAAATTAAGGGTCACCCTTTGAGGACAGAAAATGGAAGTTGAGACTCAAACAGATCAGCCATGTTCTTACTGAATCGTGGAACAGGCTCCTCTGCTGCTCCTAATTCTTTTGCCTGTGTTCACTTGGTGCACCTGCAATTGTGACCATTTGGAACCAGTGACCACTGGATTTGTCCCCACTCTGCCTGTGGATAGGGTAACCTGCTCTTGTGCAATGAACCGACAGGGCCCAAGGTAAAAGCATCCCAGTGTTCTGAGATTCATCATGGAGACAGGCCAACTGCAGAGCAAGTTCCTGGCATTTTCCTTAGCTGTTCTGTGCCTTCCTCTCATTCAGTTGTAACAGTTTTTGGAAATGTTTTTTGAAACATACAGCTATGATAATTAAACTTAGCTAATCAGACCAAAAGTGAAAGAGAATACAAGTCTTGGGGCTGAAGACATCAAAGTGTATGGGGTGGAAGCAGGATCTGTTTACTGAGTAGGTGGTCAGTCATGATCATGTTGAACGGTGAAGCAGGCGCAAAGGGCCGAGTGGCCTACATCTGTTCCTGTTTTCTGTGTTTCAAACAGTTTCAGTGTCACTGGTTAAAAATGGTCATTCTAAGGTAGTTAGTTTCATACAATTCATTTGGGTTGTCTGGATTTATCCTGTTATCAGAGCAGTCATTTTTAGATCAGCTGCGTCCTTTTAAAATTCATTTTCGTTCAATGGAAGTCATGGATATTAAGTCAAATGACAAACCTTAAATATTTATCAACTATTTTCACTTTGATTCAGTGGGATAGTTGTGTTTGGCTCCCACATAAACACCGATGTGTATCATACACTTCTATTTGAAAATAGAATGTCTGTTGGGAATGGACTGACAATATATATTGCACATCATCAGAAAGAGTCTTTATGCATTAAGCATTTAGCATTAGAAAAATATCCTTTGACTAATTTGACCCTGTTGCTCCTTGTCCCGCTCAACTTTCAGATTAATCTTCCAATTTTTTGACTGTCATCTGCTCTACATTGTAAGTTGCAACATTTCAAGCCTGAAAAGTCCAAGTTGTCTTCATTTTTCCATCTAATTAAGAATTGTGAAAGGTAAAATCAGCCCATAGTTCTTTGGACTGTCTCCAACACTTGAACGTGATTGAAATGAATGTGACACTCGAGGTGTCACCTAACTTGGGATATCTTCAGCTTGACTGTGACTTGTAATTCATTATTTCAGCTGTAGAATACATAGTGCTGTTGACTTTCTTTTCTTTCTTTCTTGCTGCTCTGCGATGTTTGGAGTATTAAGCGTCAGATCTCCTGAAACTGCTAAGTATCTTTGACCTTCTCTTTCAAGCATATGTCCTGCCCATTTGTACTCCAGTTTGCAATGTGTCAAACTGCAAACTCTCATTGAAAATTAAAAATTCTCCTTGTCCCAACACTGAATGCCCACTCCCCAAATACTGCTTTCAAATCTTGTTCAACTTAGTATCAGAATCCACAATGTAACCTGAATTTGAGTTTTATCAATAATCCTCTGGTGAATTCTATCCAATGTTCTTTGGAGGTCGAAGTCTCCTGCATTTCATTTGGGATGTCAGTTCTTCAAGCACTTCAAAAGGATTTGCCTGACAGAGTCTTCCACTTCTGAATTCATGTTGCTGGCTACTTATGAAATGATTACTCCCTGTATAATCTTCCAGTTTACACTTGATAATTCATTCCATAATTTATAGCTTTATAGCTCATTGTTCTTGTGCTGCAGTGGTAGTGACCCTACCTGTGAGCCAGACAGCCAGGGTTCAAATCCCATATGCATCAGAGCTGTGTGATAACATCTTTGAAC
Organism: Chiloscyllium plagiosum; assembly: GCF_037043375.1. NCBI lineage: Eukaryota > Metazoa > Chordata > Chondrichthyes > Orectolobiformes > Hemiscylliidae > Chiloscyllium > Chiloscyllium plagiosum. The sequence continues at coordinate 59,255,898 of NW_028270143.1, forward strand.
ATTTTGATTTGATTTATTTATTGTCACATGTATTTTGTTACAAAATACAGTGAAAAGTGTTGTTGTATAGTGTTGCCACTGTCCAGCGCCATCTTAAAATACAGAAAAATAAAACGTCAAGGCAGAAGAACAAAGAAAAAATGTTAAAATTTACAGTTCTCCTTATTCAGTAAGGATCTGCATCACTTTCTGCCCTAGGATAGACTAGATTACTTACAGTGTGGAAACAGGCCCTTCGGCCCAACAAGTCCACACCGACCCTCCGAAGAGCAATCCACCCAGATCCATTCCCCTACACCTAACACTACGGACAATTTAGCATGGCCAATTCACCTATAACCTGCACATTTTTGGACTGTGGGAGGAAACCGGAGCACCCGGAGGAAACCCACGCAGGCATAGGGCGAATGTGCAAATTCCACACATACAGTTGCCTGTGGCGGGAATTGAACCCGGGTCTCTGGCGCTGTGAGACAGCAGTGCTAACCACTGTGCCGCAAGGTTCTCCGTTATAATAAATAAGGGAGTTGCTTATTCCTTGTCAAGTTAGTAGCATGACTAGAGCTCAATAGCCCATTGAGTACTGTTGTCTCAAAGTCGTTCAGTCACCATTTAGGGCTGTGGAAGTGAGTTGAAAGCAAATTCACCTGTATAATGGAAAATCCTATGTTTCACTTCACTTCCCTGCTGGTAACCTGAACTAATCTAAGTGGCTGTTAAGACTTTGCCATTAGTAAACTGTTGTAACCGTCCAGTAATTGCAACTTTCAGAGAAGCACTTGAAAGAGCAGAAATCAGGAGTAATCAAAAAGGTGGTGTGATTGCTCGGCAGTAATTTGTTCAAGTTTTTGAAATTTGACCACTTTTTCTTATTTTTAGTTATGTTTTACGGCACAACTAAAAGGATAGTTTTTATGACAATTCTTGTCTTTTTGTTTAAGTTAGTAATAGATGTTGTGGCAGCTAAAATCTGTTCATTAAACAATGAAAAAGACTTTCTTTCTAAGGACTTAATAATTGTAACATAATCATTGATCAGTTAGTTCTTAGTTTTGCCACCAATAAGCATGCAAACACCATCCATTGTGTGATTGAAAAAAAAATTGAATGGCTGAAAAGCAGAAACTGGCAAAAATTCACATGGAATGATATGTGTCCTTTGCAAATGGGAAACAGTCACATTTTAATTCTGAACATCCAGTTGGCTTTGTAGAATTTTAACCGTACAGTACCATTTCTGTTCATAATTTTAAGGCACAATGTATTTCAGTTCTCAACATTTACATACCTTTACTCCCATCCAGTTCCATTATATTAGACTGAAAATAGTTATTTGAAGGTGTCTTGATAGATCAAAGTATGGAATGCAAAACAAAAGTTACCAAAATGCACTTTATCTGCTTGAAAGCCTTCCAACTTTTGTAAAAAAAAAAGGAGGTTGGGGTTGATAATTGAGAGAGCCTCAAACAGCCCCAACAGCTTTTAGAATTTCAGCGAGGAGTTAATTTTGAAGGAAATGGCTTCTACTATCAACTACTGTATTTAATTTGTTTTCATTATTCTTTTCCAGTTTGCAAATACGCGTGTCACAAGAAATGCGAGTCAAAGGTAAGTCAGAATAAAAGGTGACTATTTTAATTACGGATCGATAGGAAATTTGACACATTGGCTTTTTACACCTCTTTGCAGGAAGAACTTTGATTTTATGTTGTACCTTTAATCACCTGGGTATTTCCAAACCTCCGTGCCAATAATATACTTTTAAAGGATATTTACTGTTGTAATTTGGAATACACATCAAGTAATATTTGTGCAGTGAGTTCTGACAAGTAGCGATGAGATAGCATATTAGATAACTTGTTTTTATGATAATGGTTGAGGAATAAATAGCGACCAAGACACCAGCAAGAACTTGTTCAAAAATAAAGTTTTGTGATCATTGCCATCTATCTGAGAAGGCAAATGGAACCTTGGTTTGACATCTTATCTGAAAGGCAGCTAATGGAACACTTCTTAGTACTATGACAAACTGGCAGTCTGGATTGCATATTCAGAACCCTGGAGTGAAACATGAAACTAAGATGAGAATGCTGCTACTGAGCCATGGTTGATAGCACTGATGTGGCCAAAAGAGCTTTAGATTAACTGCTGAGGCAGAATTTACTTCTCAAAGTAAGCAGCTTGTTGCTTAAGTAATGAATGAAGTGAGTTAGGTAGTTTGTCTGACTGAAACTCTGAACATTTAGACAAGTAAAAATGAATTGTCCAATAACATGTTCAGAATTTTGCTAATTGCACTGCCAATTGTTGAATATACCTGTGTTTTGTTTGTGTGGAGACACAGATTGGCGTGAGCTGAGTGATAGGAAGCAGAAAATAATGACCAATGAATTTATTTTAGATTTGAAGAGATTTGTAGTGGAGTTGCTGGGGGCAGGATTAGGATCCTTTCCTGGTCATATTAATCAAAAGGACATTAACAAGTTGATGCAGTGGGCAGATATGTGGCAGATGAAGTTCAGTGGGGAGTGAATGCAGTGTTGGTGTTGCATTTTTGTTTGAAGGATGCAGACAGACAGCATAAATATATGGGATACAGTGTTAAAGAACTACAGGAGTAATTCATGTTGCTGGCTGTTTGCAAAGTGAGTAATACACTTCAGTGTATTTCTTCACAGATCAAAGGAGGTAGCAGGGTAGGTGGAGAGAGCAGTTAATAAAGCTTAAAGAAACCTGGGCTTTATTAATAGGGGCATAAAATATAAGAACAAGGAGGTGATGTTGCATTTCTGTAAGATGCTTGTTAGACCACAGTTGGAGTATTATATATGGTTATGGCCCCACAATACAGGAAGGATGTAAGCACTTTGGAGAGAGTGCAGAAGAGATTTTGAGAATGGTTCCAGTGCTGTGAGATGCTTTAGATCCGAGAATAGATTGGAGCGTTTGGGACTGTTTTACTTAGAGAGAAGACGACTCCAAGGAGTTCTGTCAAACGTTTTCACAATCAGAATGAGTTGGACAGAGTAGATAGGGAGAAACTGTTCCTACTTGTAGAAATGATCAAGAATGAGAAGGCAGATACTTAAAGTGATTTTCAAAAGAAATGTATATAATGTGAGAAAAAACATTTTCCACCCAAGTGGTTTTTGACTGAAATGAGAAAGATGGGTTCAATTGAGGTACTCTTGAGAGCATTGTATGATTGTTTTAAGTTAAATAACGTGTGGGGAAAAGCAGGATATCTGCACAACATCATGGTGTTCATTTGGAGAGTCGTGCAGATATGATGAGCAAAATAGCCTTTGTGTGTAACAATTTTGTAGTTCTATGAAGGGCAGTTGCCTAAACAAAGAAGAAAATTGAATGCAGAGCCATTCCTATTGCCTAATGTTCTCCTAAACTAAGTAACACTGGTAGTCAAGCTATTTTGCAATACCAAGGAATGCAGAGTAAGTTATCTGGTATTATCATTTCATGTAAAGGATATGGTTAAGAAATATATTCATTTTTCTCGTGTTGATTGTGTTCAAAGGTTAAAACCAATGCTATTAATCTCTCAGTTCACAAATAAAACTGAAGTTCGACCTTGAAAAATTGTTTTGCGTTGTTGAGGCATGTGGAATTTGCTAATATTTTGTTAATGACTTTTCCAAAAAGAAATCTACCTGGGGTGCTTTCCATGGAATGAACATTATGTGAATTCTGCTGTGACTGTGTTTGAAACATTTTAACATTACGTACAGACTGTGGAATTTATGCACTGCTATATTAACCAAACTTTTGTATTGTTTAAATAAGTCTGTCTGGTCCACATTACAATTGAATGAAGAGACAAACCATGTACCAAAAGCTTAAAATAATGGAAGTCAAAACAAGGTGAAGGAAAATCCAGAGGAGTGAGCCTTTAGAATAATTGCTTAAAGCCCTGTCTACTCCTTTCACAAATCTGTTTATCATCGCAATCTGTTTTTTCTTTTCATAATAAGTGGAATACACACTATTCAACCAATCCATGCTGGCACAATTCAAAACATCTAGTGATCGATGTGTTTGCACAATTGGCAGCATTTGATTAACAATTCTGAGTGCGCTAATAACTATGCTAACAACCAATTTAAGAGAATGAGTGGAAATTGTAATGTAGCTCATTTACACTTGCTACAATGGCATACATTCAAACACATAAGAACCTGTTCTGTGCAAACACAGGGATATGTTTAAGCTTTGTGCCTTTAAAATTTGACTGCATTTACTGACACCAGCTAATGCACACTACATGCTGCTTAAATTTGAATGGCTTTGAGGGACTGCAGCCGATTGGGACTCAGAAGTGAGGGGACGGGACGTTGGAGAGGGAGAATGGGGAACCAGACCCAGAATAGTTGGGCAGACATCGGGAGCATCCTCCCCTCACCCCTCTCCCCATGTGTCCTCACTCTCTCCCCACCCCTTGCACCCTCACAGAACACTTTTGTGCTGTCTTTTCATAATCAACCTGCATTTGATCAAATGAATATTAATTTTGTTTTGACTGATCAGTTCGAGATGCTTCTCTATTCCAGGTTTAGCTGACTGATCTGTAATTGCTCTGGCATTATCTTGATGTCCATTTTTGAACAAAGGTGTAATATTTGCAATTATCCATTTCCTCTGCATTTCATGCTCTGACTTCCCACTGTACTTTTGATGCTTCTTTTGCTGTCAGAATGCCTTATCAACTTCAATCTTCCCAATACATTGGGAAACGTGAAAATAGATAAGTCCCCAGAGTCTGATGAGATGTATCCCAGTATACTGAGAGAGGTAAAGGAGCAGATTGCTGGGGCCTTGACAACGATCTTGTATCCTCTTTAGTCCTAGGTGAGGTCCCAGAAGACTGGAAAATAGCCAATGTTCCTTCCTTTGAGAGGTACAACAGGGATAATCTAGGAAATTATAGGTCTGTGAGCCTTGCGTCGATGGGAAGGAAATTATTGGAGAAGATTCTAAGGGACAATATCTTTTCACAATTGGAAAAGAATAGACTGATTGGGGATAGTCATCACGGCTTTGTGCGGGGAGGTCTTGGCTCACACATTTGACTGAGGTTTTTGAGGAAGTGACAAAGATGATTCATGAGGGTGGGGAGTGGATGTTGTCTATGTGGACTTTCCTAAAGCATTTGTCAAGATAGGCTAGTCCAGAAGATTAAGTCACATAGTATCGATGATGAGATGGCAAGATGGCTTGATCATGGAAGACAGAGGGTAGTAAAGGAGGGATGTTTTTCTGACTGAAAGTCTGAGACTAGTGCTGTTCTACAAGGGACATTCCTGGGACCTCTCTTGTTAGTAATATATGCATACAAAATATATATACATAATTTGGATTAAAATGTTTGATTAGTAAGTTTTAAGACAAATGAAAGTTGATAGACTTGTGGGTAGTGAGGAAGGTTGTCAAAGGATATAAGGGAAGAGATAGAAGCAGATATGATAGCAACATTAAAGAGGCATTTAGACAGATACATGAACAGGATGGGGTTGTTTCGGATGGCATCATGATCGGTGCAGATGTGATAGGCCGACGAGTCTGTTCCTGTGCCATACTGTTCTAAGGTCTAATACCTTATTAATTTTAAATGTGTTGCTGGAAAAGCGCAGCAGGTCAGGCAGCATCCAAGGAGCAGGAGAATCGACGTTTCGGGCATGAGCCCTCCTTCAGGAATTAGGTTCGGTGGGGCAGGAGCAGGCTGAGACAATGGGTCGGCCGGGGCAGTCAGGTTTGTGGATTTTGTGCAGGAGGTAGAAACGGGCGGTGCGGGGTTGTGGGACAATGAGGTTGGAGGCGGTGGATGGGAGATCCCCTGAGGTGATGAGGTTATGGATGGTCTGGGAGATGATGGTTTGGTGGTGGGAGGTGGGGTCATGGTCAAGGGGGCAGTAGGAGGAGGTGTCCGCAAGCTGGCGTTTAGCCTCAGTGGTGTAAAGGTCAGTGCGCCAAACTACTACCGCGCCTCCCTTGTCTGCTGGTTTGATAGTGAGGTTGGGGTTGGAACGGAGGGAGTGGAGGGCTGCACGTTCCGATGGTGAGAAGTTGGAGTGGGTGTGAGGGGTGGAGAAGTTGAGGCGGTTAATGTCGCGGCGACAGTTGGCTATGAAGAGATCGAGGGCAGGTAAGAGGCCAGCTCGGGGTGTCCAGGTGGATGGGGTGTGTTGGGGGCGGGAGAAGGGGTCGTCAGAGGGTGGGCGAGAATCCTGGTTGAAGAAGTAGGCACGGAGGCGAAGGCGGCGGAAGAATTGTTCGATGTCTCCCCACGTGTTGAACTCGTTGATCACTGATATTACATGCAACTGCCATTCTCCAGGGTTCTATCGAGTGAGCTTATTGCAAATAAAATTGGGATAGCTTTGTGCAACCATGCTATCAGTAATTTACAGATATGTGAAATAAACAAAGATTATACTTTTTTTATTAATGCATTCAATAGAGCTTATGTGATACAGTTCTTTTAAAGATGTGTATTGCAGACATGAGCCTGAAAAGAAATGTCCATGAACGTCTGTATTCAAGTACTTAAAATGGTAAACAGCAAGTGTTGGGATACATTTGCTTTCAAGTATGCTTTGTTTTATTCAGTATACAAAAACTTACCTGAACAAGTCATAATTTGTGTCTCTTAACAAAAGGTGACCTAGAAATCTGATCTTATATGTGAAAAAGCTACCTTACTGGCATCTTCAGCAAGTAAGGAAAAGAATGCCAACACTTCAGATAAGAAGGAGATTAAACAATCCTGTTCAGAAGTACTCCGAGTTCCCACAATCTGACACCATTATTATTGAATGTAAACAGAAAGAAGTCCACCTTGGGGATTAAAATTAATTCACTGAAAGAGGTAGGAGCACATTGTGAAGATCTGTTCACAACAGTTTGATGTGGAAATGGTGACTTGCCAGATTTATTCAGTCAAAGGTTCAATAAAACAAAATTTGTTCACAACAAAGGTTGGATTTGTAAACTTGAAAATCAATATATACCAGATAGAATGGTGATGGTTGAAGATTAAAAACCGGAAAATACCAGAGGCGTAATTCTTTTTGAGGGCATTCTTGACCAAGGAAAGCTTCAGGAATATAGCTCATTAATACGTTGGGAATTAAATTTTAAAAAGTTGCAGATTGCAGAATTTTTTTTTCAGTAAAGAACTGTAATGTGGACAGTATTTAGTTGTGATCATATTTCTAGGTAATAGGGCAAGGAGTGATTAAATTCAGAGTTGCTGAATGTGGATGGTTTTAATAGGGAATGCAAGTAGTTTTGATTTGAATTTGTTTCTTATGTTGTCTGTGAACAACTAAATCCAGTTTTAGAAGTTGCCATGCTTTTTTTTTGAAAGAATCATAGACAATATCTGTCACTTCCACAAAACAGGATAACTTCAAGGTTTTATTTAAGCTACACGTTCTGTGTTTAAATTCTGTAAAGGTTCAATTTAGGTGCTCTCAATGAATGTCAGCACTCCAGTGGCAAGCAGCTTAATAAAACATGAGCATTTGTAGCTTAAAAAGAAGAATATTTGCAATTTTAATGCTTTCTTCCATGAAAAGAAAATCCTGTTTTAGTGGTGAGAAATAGTTAAATGTTTGAGACATAAATGGCAAATTAATGCCTGCAAATAGGCCAACAGTAAGTCAGCTGTCTGGCTTTCCAGCTGTTTCAGCTGTGGCTTTGCTCCAGGACGGTAGTCCTCCAAGTCAAACTGAGCAGAGGTTTCTCAAATGCAGCTTCCTGTGATTTGCTTTTTGGATGGTTGAGTTACTTAATATGTTGAACATTCTGTTCTTGTTTATATAATGTTCAGGAGTTCTTTTATTACTTAGTGCAAGAAATCAAGAAGGAATGAGGTTCATTTCTGTGAGAAACTTAATTACTCAGATGTTGTGAACGTCATGAAAGGAATGGTGCGTACCATTTCTTGTGCTTACAGCTTTGCACAGACGTTTGACGGATTTTGGCCAGTAATTTAATTAGTAGTTTTGCTTATAATATTCCTGTGAAGAACTTTAAAACATGTTGTTGAAAGCTGCTATGTACATAAATTATTGTTATGATCGTCATTTCAGCGTGGGGCCTGTACGCGACAGCACTTCCTAATTAACTATATTGTAGAACTTCCACTGAGAGAGAGTGGAAGCTTAACAGAGCAAACTCTTTTACAGTGCGGGAGATTGTCAATTGGTTCAGGAATGCATTTACAATTGAAGCAGACTTTGCTGTAGCTCATTAACTCAGCATTAGCATCTCACTTCCAGACTTGTCAATCGGATCTGTTAAAGGAAGGATTTCTATTGAAATGGTCCCTGGTAGGATTGAATAGCTGAAGGATATATTGATTTCTTAGGTCCTGCTGCAGGACCTGATTTGAGCTGATCTAACCCAGAGCTGGGTGAAAGAGGCCAGGTGTGGCTGCATGTGGCACATGCAGTACACAGCAGGAGTGCGGTCATTTACACTTGGACTCAGTAATGCATGCGATACAATGGAGGTAGAAACTTTGGGAAGTATAATCCATGTTCAGGTTCAGTACTGACAGCAGTCCTCATAAACGTATCTGGTAGCTCAACTCTTTCCACTCTTTCTCCAGCCACACCTCCACATTCCCAGCTGAGCAACAGTGCTGACAGTCTTCATGTTCTCATCCCTGACGGTCATCTTCCACAAATGATAACTTTCCCAACCCCTTGACAATCCCTGACCCATCTCCTAGTTTTCACTCTCTTTGCAACGAGAGAAAGCAGCAAGAGCAGACAGAAATGCAGTGTTATAGAGGGACAACCAGCAATAGGTAACTTTATAGCCACTAGCAATGCCATGCTCACCCACTGCTCCACTTGGTATGAGGTTTTGGTTTCTGGAGGAGGCTGCAGCTGTTGGCAACAACCCTGAAAGGCTGAGTTTCCTTCGGGGCTGGTGCTCTCACATGTCGAGAGAGCTCAGGCTCTGTCTGCAAACCCTACTTTGAGTTCCTTGTTTCCTTCGAACTGCAATTTTTGGCAGAATCTTAACAGGCTCTGAGCAATGTGAGGCTATGACAGGATGAGCAGCAGAATCAAGTAAGATATTCAGTGAGGCCCATCTTGACATTCAGATCATATCACTGCAAGTGGTACAGTTTTCTCAAGTGGCAAGACGAGATTTTCGCTAAGCAACTGCACGTTCCAAATTGGTGATCATTATTGTGTATTAAGCATTCTCCTATCAGCCTAACTTACCAAGGGTTACAATCTTACCAACCGTGCTATGCAAATGATCCATCAGGAGCATAGGCCATGGACGTTTTGGTCGGTTTAACTCTACGCTTGCTGCAAATAACTTTCATGTTGTGTTTCAGGTGAATCAAGTCACGGGGGTGTGTAGCCTTCTCACAGAGGATCCTGGTCACTGTGAGATAAGGATAGTCTCAATACCAGTCCAGAGCCTGCTTCAGGCAGTCATAGAGTCAATATTCTCTCCTCATGGAAATGGATTCTGGGTAATCCAAGATGGAGGACGGCAAATATTTCTGGCTGTAAGAGCTCCTTTTTTTTTTTGAGGTATTTTAGGTGCTGGAGGTGATTTCCTCGAATTCCAGGATCAGCAATTACTGTTTTGTATGCTGTTGCATTGTTTTGGAACTTTGGAAAAAAAAGTCAAAACAACAACAGTTTTAAAAGGGAGAAGAACAGACGAAGGAAGCACATGGTGAGGTCATTGCAGGAGAGAGAGAGAGAGAGCCTGCATAGTTACTGCCTTTGCTGTTTTTGAATTCATGTATCGCTGGACATCCGCGTGCATCTGGGAAAATTAACAAACAGTGAATTTCACAACTAATCTTGGAGGAACCGGTTTGGGTGAAGTTCACAACACAGAATCAGATAAGTTAATTGTTTTTTAAGTCTGTCCAAGAGAAAGGCTGTATTAGTGAGTACAGTGGGTTCTTTCTTGATTATATGATTTTGGAGATAAGTCTCTTGATTAAACTTAAAATATAAGCCATAGCTCTTAATTTAACCTAGTACAGTGTTTTGTAGAGGAATAAGACGGTGTTATTTTCTGACTCTGTAGATTGTGAAGGAGCAAAAATGGCCTTTGCAGTGATATGTACTTCTTGTAAGATGTGGGAGTTTAAAGAGAGTTTAAGGGTTACTGCGGATTTATATCTGCCATAAATGCTGTTGGATGCGAATCTTATCAGATCGAGTGGATCGGTTGGAGAGACAGATAGAAGCGATGAGGAATTTGCAACAGCAACAGTATGTGATGGATGGCAGTTACAGGAAGGGGGGAAAGTCTCAGATACAGTCACATAGATGGGTTAACTCTAGGAAGGGTAAGAGAGGTAGGCACCTCGGGCAGGAGTCTTGTATGGATATACCCATTTCAAACAGGTATGCTGTTTTGGAAAATGAAGGGGGTGATGGATTCTCAGGGGAACGTAGCACGAACAGCCAAGTTGCTCTAATGCAACGAGGGGTATGTCGGCTTCAATTGTGTTAGGGCATTCTGTAATCCGAGGTACAGACAGACGTTTCTATGGCCAGCAGAGAAAAAGCAGAATGGTGTGTTGTTTCTCTGGTGCCAGGATCAAGGATGTCTCAGAGAGGGTGCAGTATGTTCTCACGGGGGAGAGGGGCCAGCAGGAGGTTATTGTCCACATTGGTACCAACGATATAGGAAGGGAAAAGGTTGAGATTCTGAAGGGAGACTACAGAGAGTTAGGCAGAAATTTAAAAAGAAATTCCTCAAGGGGAGTAATACCTGGATTACTCCCAGTGCTACGAGCTCGTGAGGGCAGGAATAGGAGGATAGAGCAGATGAATGCATGGCTGAGGAGCTGGTGTATGGGAGAAGGATTCACATTTTTGGATCTTTGGAATCTCTTTTGGGGTAGAAGTGACCTGTACAAGAAGGACAGATTGCACCTAAATTCGAAGGGGACTAATATACTGGCAGGGAAATTTGCTAGAACTGCTCAGGAGGATTTACACTAGTAAGGTGGGGGTTGGGACCCAGGGAGATAGTGAGGAAAGAGATCAATCTGAGACTGGTATAGTTGAGAACAGAAGCGAGTCAAACAGTCAGGGCAGGCAGGGACAAGGTAGGACTAATAAATTAAACTGCATTTATTTCAATGCAAGGGGGCTAACAGGGAAAGCAATGAACTCAGGGCATGGTTAGGAACATGGGACTAGGATATCATAGCAATTACAGAAACATGGCTCAGGGATGGGCAGGACTGGCAGCTTAATGTTTCAGGATACAAATGCTACAGGAAGGATAGAAAGGGAGGCAAGAGAGGAGGGGGAGTGGCATTTTTGATAAGGGATAACATTACAGCTGGGCTGAGGGAGGATATTCCTGGAAATACATCCAGGGAAGTTATTTGGGTGGAACTGAGAAATAAGAAAGGGATGATCACCTTATTGAGGTTGTATTATAGACCCCCTAATAGTCAGAGGGAAATTGAGAAACAAACTTGTAAGGAGCTCTCAGCTATCTGTAAGAATAATAGGGTAGTTATGGTTGGGGATTTTAACTTTCCAAACATCGACTGGGACTGCCATAGTGTTAAAGGTTTAGATGGAGAGGAATTTCTTAAGTGTATACAAGACAATTTTCAGATTCAGTTTGTGGATGTACGAACTAGAGAAGGTGCAAGACTTGACCTACTCTTGGGAAATAAGGCAGGGCAGGTGACTGAGGTGTCAGTGGGGGAGCACTTTGGGGCCAGCGACCATAATTCAATTCATTTTAAAATAGTGATGGAAAAGGATAGACCAGATCTGAAAGTTGAAGTTCTAAACTGGAGAAAGGCCAATTTTGATGATATTAAGCAAAAACTTTCGAAAGCTGATTGGAGGCAGATGTTTGCAGGTAAAGGGACGGCTAGAAAATGGGAAGCCTTCAGAAATGAGATAACCAGAATCCAGAGAAAGTATATTCCTGTCAGGGTGAAGGGGAAGGCTGGTAGGTATAGGGAATGCTGGATGACTAACGAAATTGAGGGTTTGGTTAAGAGAAAGAAGGAAGCATATGTCAGGTATAGACAGGATAGATCGAGTGAATCCTTAGAAGAGTATAAAGAAAGTAGGAGTATACTTAAGAGGGAAATCAGGAGGGCAAAAAGGGGACATGAGATAGCTTTGGCAAATAGAATTAAGGAGAATCTAAAGTGTTTTTACAAATATAGTAAGGACAAAAGGGTAACTAGGGAGAGAATAGGGCCCTTCAAAGATCAGCAAGGCGGCCTTTGTGTGGAGCCACAGAAAATGGGGGGAGATACTAAATGAATATTTTGGATCCATATTTACTGTGGAAAAGGATATGGAAGATATAGACTGTAGGGAAATAGATGGTGACATCTTGCAAAATGTTCAGATTACAGAAGAGGAAGTGCTGGATGTCTTGAAACGGTTAAAGGTGGATATATCCCCAGGACCTGATCAGGTGTACCCGAGAACTCTGTGGGAAGCTGGAGAAGTGATTGCTGGGCCTCTTGCTGCGATATTTGTATCATCGATAGTCACAGGTGAGGTGCCGGAAGACTGGAGGTTGGCAAACGTGGTGCCACTGTTTAAGAAGAGCGGTAAAGACAAGCCAGGGAACTATAGACCGGTGAGCCTGACGTCAGTGGTGGGCAAGTTGTTGGAGGGAATCCTGAGGGACAAGATGTACATGTATTGGGAAAGGCAAGGACTGATTAGGGATAGTCAACATGGCTTTGTGTGTGGGAAATCATGTCTCACAGACTTGATTGAGTTTTTTGACAAAGTAACAAAGAAGATTGATGAGGGCAGAGCAATAGATGTGATCTATATGGACTTCAGTAAGGCGTTCGACAAGGTTCCCCATGGGAGACTGATTAGCAAGGTTACATCTCATGGAATACAGGGAGAACTAGCCATTTGGATACAGAACTGGCTCAAAAGTAGAAGACAGAGGGTAGTGGTGGAGGGTTGTTTTTCAGACTGGAGGCCTGTGACCAGTGGAGTGCCACAAGGATTGGTGCTGGAACCTCTACTTTTTATCATTTACATAAATGATTTGGATGCGAGCATAAGAGGTACAGTTAGTAAGTTTGCAGATGACACCAAAATTGGAGGTGTAGTGGACAGCGAAGAGGGTTACCTCAGATTACAACAAGATCTTGACCAGATGGGCCAATGGGCTGAGAAGTGGCAGATGGAGTTTAATCCAGATAAATGCGAGGTGCTGCATTTTGGGAAAGCAAATCTTAGCAGGAGTTATCTACTTAATGATAAGGTCCTAGGGAGTGTTGCTGAACAAAGAGACCTTGGAGTGCAGGTTCATAGCTCCTTGAAAGTGGAGTCGCAGATAGATAGGATAGTGAAGAAGGCGTTTGGTAGGCTTTCCTTTATTGGTCAGAGTATTGAGTACAGGAGTTGGGAGGTCATGTTGTGGCTGTACAGGACATTGGTTAGGCCACTTTTGGAATATTGCGTATAATTCTGGTCTCCTTCCTATCAGAAAGATGTTGTGAAACTTGAAAGGGTTCAGAAAAGATTTACAAGGATGTTGCGAGGATTGGAGGGTTTGAGCTATAGGTAGAGACTGAACATGCTGGGGCTGTTTTTCCTGGATCGTCGGAGGCTGAGGGGTGACCGTATGGAGGTTTACAAAATTATGAGGGGCGTGGATAGGATAAATAGACAAAGTCTTTTCCCTGGGGTCTGGGAGTCCAGAACTAGAGGGCATAGGTTTAGAATGAGAGGGGAAAGATATAAAAGAGACCCAAGGGGCAACTTTTTCACGCAGAGGGTGGTATGTGTATGGAATGAGCTGCCAGAGGAAGTGGTGGAGGCTGGTACAATTGCAACATTTAAGAGGCATTTGGATGGGTATATGAATAGGAAGGGTTTGGAGGGATATGGGCCAAGTGCTGGCAGGTGGGACTAGATTGTGTTGGGATATCTGGTCGGCATGGAAAGGTTGGACCGAAGGATCTGTTTCCATGCTGTACATCTCTATGACTCTATAATCATGGGCAGCATAACACCGATCCTGACTCCTTCTGCCTTCTAGTGTGCTGCTTCTCGCCTGGAATGTAAGAGACAGGTACTCAAGGAGATGGAAGTTGGTGGCATTGGGTGCAGGTGGGGCAGTGTCCTGAGTGAGTAAGCAACGCAGAGGGTATGCAGTTGTGGGTGCCAGCAATCCAAAACAAACACAGGGAAGGCTGGAGAAACACAGATCGTCCGGCAAAACTATAGAGAGCGAGAGACAGAGTTCACTTTTTAATTCCAGTATGACTGTTTTTCAGAACATGATAGTAGTGCTGTCGGTTTCGGTGGGTGAATGGCAGAGATGTTGCAGGCAATAATGAGTGTGGTATAACATGAGCTTTGGTGAGAGGTGAGTACAGTAGCAGATTGAAGATGGTGGCTCTTAGCCCAGTGGTGTGAAGATCATCAGTGGTCTACAGTGCTAAGTGTTCTTTCTGACACTGAGACTGCTTTGACCCTGGAGGTAATCGCAGGTTAGATTGGCGTGTCTGGCCTCACAGTCTCCGCTGCAAGGGGGAAGAGGACAACCTGCCTGTGCACCATCCTAGCTGAAAATGTGTTGCTGGAAAAGTGCAGCAGGTCAGGCAGCATCCAAAGAGCAGGAGAATCGACGTTTCGGGCATGAGCCCTTCTTCAGGAAGGGCTGAATTCAGGATTCCTGAAGAAGGGCTCATGCCCGAAACGTAGATTCTCCTGCTCTTTGGATGCTGCCTGACCTGCGCTTTTCCAGCAACACATTTTCAGCTCTGATCTCCAGCATCTGCAGTCCTCACTTTCTCCTATGCACCGTCCTGTCCAACAGGACCTCCAGGAATTTGGAATAAGATGGTTAGATGCTTGTCTTTGAGCAGTGCAGAATTGATAGACTGAAGGGCCTTTCTCTGTGCTGCAGACCTCTATGAACCCGACCTCCTCTATCTTCAGTGTTCATGGCAAATGGCAGGAACCATGCAGGGCAGCTCTAGAGTTAATGTACTTGTTTGTGTGCACAATGAAAATGGCAAAGCTACCAATGTTTTCCAGGATATCCAATGAGAGACAGCTTGTTTTTGGAACTGTTTGTGGTAAGATGGAGCAAAGATCAGAGACTATACTTGCTGCAAGGTTTGAAACTTTGATTAATGTGAGGCATTTGGTAACACCTGAGAATACTCTCTCAGCCCCTTGGTGAGAATCACTCCAACAGATTCAACACAACTTGGACTTGGTTATTTAACCATAAGATTTCGCCGTTTATTGCCCATTCCCTTTGTGCGGTGACTGAGGAGAAGCCAGATGCTGCCATTATAGTTCCTGTTGCCTCTTGTGCTACTGTTCTTCGTCTCTTATCTGAGCTGTAAAAGTTACTCTCATGGCATGTCTGGAGATGACAGTTGGAAGTGCAACTGAAGGTGAATTAAGTACAAGGTGGGGCAAGGTACCTTCCAAGAAGTTGGAAAACACCTGCCAAAGCAAAAGAGCATATTCCTGGAACAATTGTTATGTGCAGCAGCGTCTTATCTATAGTTTCCACCTGCAGTTCTTCAGCTGTTCAGAATCACTATTTGTTTGAAAGCTTCCTCGGCTGATGTTTAAGCTGAAGTCACAATTCCCCACTCTGCACTTAATAATCCTGGAGAGACGCAAAACACTTTCGGAAACCATGTGCTGCCTGTGAAAGCCAGAACGCAGAGTTAAAATCAAGCAATAATGATTTGTTTGCGTTCTTTATTGACTCTCCCAATAGCTGCACAAGCATGCAGCTCTCACCTGCAAACACACTGAGGTCAAACCTGGGAGTGGGAGTTCCTGGCCTGTTTAACTTTGCATGGATTGACACCTCACATAGACAGCCTGCCTCCTGTTAACATTGAAACTTCCCACCAAAGTTTAGGCCAGGACATATAGATTAGCATAACCACATTGATGTTAAATCATCTACAGAAATGAAATTAAGGAGAGGAAAAGACAGATGGGATCAAGAGAGAGAGAGGAAAATGAAAGCAAACCTTGAAAATCTCAAACATGAATTTAATTCCAAAGGAATGAGACTTCATATTTATAAAATAGAATTTCCAGGACCAGATGGGTTGTTCAGAAGTTGGTAAGTCTCATCACACCATTGTAACTTGCACCTCAAGGCACCAGTCTTAACCTTTTTGTTATGTTCCTTGAGTAGCCAGTGGCTACCATGCCCCTTATGTAATGTTCCTTTGTGAAGTCTTTCTTTAAGGTTTCAGTGAAGTTGATGGTGAAACTGGGTAGATGGCACTGACTTTCCGTTTAACCACATATATGCGACTTGGAAATTGCTATCCAGTTTGTTCCATAGTAATGGTTCCATAGTAACAGGCTCTGTTATTCTGACTACACAAGCTGAATCCACAGTTTGCTTTGCTTTGGAGTTCATAGTGACATTCCTTCCCTAAGACAAGTGAAAGGTTTTGTTTCTGTTGCAGATATTTTTTACAGTGGAAACATTTAAACAATTTCATGTTTACATTTTAACATCTTAAAGCTGCAGATGTGTTTCATGTCAAAGATGTCGGCATCTATGAAAAGTGTAGGCTGCAGCTGTATATCAGAAGTGCGCAGAGAGGTGTAGGCCAACTGCTGGAAAATGGGACTAGGTTAGGTTGGGATGTCTGGTTGGCACGGACGAGTTGGACCGAAGGGTCTGTTTCTTCGCTGTACATCTCTATGACTCTTAAAGCTAAGCCCTATTGCAGACATAACTATCATGGTGTCTCTTCTGGACCATGGTAAGCAATCTTGATGTGACAATAACTTGTTTGCTGTTAATGAACCATAACATTGAATTAAAGTGAGTACACGGTGACTCAGTGGTCAGCACTGCTGCCTCACAGCGCCAGAGACCTGGGTTCAATTCCAGCCTCTGGCAACTGTCTGTGTGGAGTTTGCACATTCTTCCCGTGTCTGCGTGGGTTTCCTCCGGGTGCTCCGGTTTCCTCCCACAGTCCAAAACTGTGCAGGTTAGGTGAATTGGCCATGCTAAATTGCCCATAGAGTTAGGTGAAAGGGTAAATGTAGGGGTCTGGGTCTGGGCGGGTTGCTCTTTGGAGGGTCGGTGTGGATTTGTTGGGCCGAAGGGCCTGTTTTCACACTGTAAGTAAACTAATTTAATTTCTAATAAGCTTTCTACAAATCTGGGCAAACAGTGATTGAAATTGTGACTTTGACTCTGGCTTGTAGTTTTAACAAAAAACAGTACGGCATAGAAACAACCCATTTGGGCCCGCCAGGCCTGTGCTGACATGACACCTTTCAAAACTTAAAACAGTTTGATTCTATGCAGTCTGTATCCCTCTATTTCCTGCCTATTCATCTATCTGTCAAGGTGCCTCTGCAACATTGCCATTGTATCTGCTTCTACTACTACCTCTGTCATTACATTCCAGACACTTACCACCCTCTGTGAAAAGATTTGCCTCTCACATCTCCTTTAACTTTTTCCCCCTTTTACCTTGAACGTAGGTCCCTTAGTAAATGACATTTCTACGTTGAGTAAAGTACAATTGTATGATACTAATACCATTGTCTTTGGGAAAAGGTACATCAGACTCTTTCTTTTTAGCTCTTGTAAAAGAATCTATATGCTGTAAAGTTAAAAACAATAAATTGGTAACAGATAGCTAAGTTACTATACTGGCTGAATTCTGCAGGCTTGTTGACTTCACTGTTACTCACAGTCAAGAATATGAGTTTTGAATTGGTGCATTGTTGTGGTGAATTAGTTTCCCTGGCCACCAATGATGCATTTGGGCAAGACAAACCAGGCAAAGGAATACATGATGAATGGTAGGACCCTGGGAGCACCAAAAATCAGAAAGAACTTTGCGTGCTTGTACATCAATCCCTTAAGACAGCAGTGCAGGTGAGTAAAGTAGTTAAGAAGGCATATGGGATACTTGCCTTTCCAAGCTGAGGCAAAGAGTTTAAGACCAGAGTGGTTACACTGGAACTATGTAAAATGCTGGTTAGGCCGCACGAGAGTATTGTGTGAAGTCCTGGAGTCCACTCCATTAGGAAGGATGTGATTGCACTGGAAAAGTGAAGAGGAGATTTACCAGAATGTTGCCTGGACTAGAAAGTTTGAATTATGAGGAGAGGTTGGGTAGACCAGCGTTGTTTTCCCTAGAGCAGAGGAGATTGAGAGGGGACATGACTGGGGGCATAAAATTATGGGGAGCGTAGATAAAGAAGAGAGCTTTCCCCTTTTAAGGTGAGGCTCACGATGTTTAGAGGGGAAATGAGGGCAACTTTTTCACCAATAGGGTGATGGGAATCTGGAACTCATTGCCTGTAGGAGTGGTAGAAGCATTAACCCTCATAGCATTTTAGTAATATTTAGATGTACACTTGCATTGCCAAGGCATAGAAAACCAATGCTGGAAAATAGGATTGGAATAATTAGGTGGTGGTTTTTGACTGGCATAGACTTGATGTGCTGAAGGGCTTTTTTTCTCTGCTGCAGACCTCCATGATCACAAATCTTTTGAAGGATGCTATGCTTTGGTGCAAATTGTGTGCCTAAAATTGTTCCATTGACCTCATGAACTCTTAACTTGCAAGCTTTTGACTGAAATCAACCTTCAAATTCAGTTTTCAGTGAAAATCCACATGAAAAAAAAATGTGGCAGCATTCAAACTGAGTGCTGCAAGCCAGGAAACGGATGATTGTAGTAAGATTGAACAAGCATGTAAGCAGCTCCTTTTCTTCTTACTGGTTTTAACATAGGGAAACATCCTGAGGTGCTTCAGGGGAGTGTTATTCATCAAAAACTTGACACAAAGGCATTGGGGATATTAGGGAAGATGACCATAAGCTTGCTCAAAGAGATTTTAACAAGTGTCTTAAAGAAAAAGATAAAGAGAAAACAGCCTGGGGAGGAAATTCGAGAACTTACAACCAGGCAGCGAAAAGCATGGCTATTAATAGTGGAGCTGAATAAATCTGGGAAGTGAAAGAAACCAAAATTGGAGAAGCAGAAAGACCGCCAAGGTTGTGGAACCGATTGCAAAAATGGGGAAAGTTGATCTCCTCCTGAAATTGTTTGCAAACAAATTTATTCTAAAAATTGAAGACTGCTACACGAGAAGTCATTGTAGATTGAGAAATACAAGGATAATGTATGGGTGAATAGGGCACCCACACATTATCCGGTCAGGGCAATAAGATTTTGCATGAGCTCGATTTATACGTATAGCTGACTGCAATTTTGCATCTGAGTCAAATAAAAGAGTATAAGTAACAGAAGGAGGAGTAGGATGTTTGTCCCTTTGGAACATTCGTCACCATTCAGTAGCAAACACCAACCTGATCCTTTTGCCCAGCTCCACATTCCTGTCAAAACCTGACTTAGATTTCCTGAGAGATCAGAAGGGCTGTCAGTCTTGATCATAAATGTACTGAATGATGCAGCATCAGGTCTCCTCTGAGTCACACAAATTCAAGAGTTAAAACCATCTGAGTCTTTTGTTTTACTCTCAGTTCAGTCCTAAATTATGCTATTTTATGCTGAGATTGTGCTCCATGAAGGAAATAATCTTTCAGTATCTCCCTTCTTAAGACTAATCGGAATGTTTTCTGTTTCAATGAAATTACGTCTCAATAGCTTTTGTAACGAAAGTAATGAGGAGATATTGGGGTGGGGTCAACGGACAGACTGGGTCTTGAGCTCAATGATCAGCCATGACCACATTGAAGGGCTTCTATCTTCTGTTTTTTTAAATTCCACAAAATATGGTTAACAAACTTAGTCTTTATCCTAGGAACCAACTGATTTAACTTTTACTGTTCAGTCTGCAAGGAACTTATTTCTTTTCTTAGATATAGAGACCAAACCTGCGCACTATAATCCAAGTGTGATGTCCATATACAATTCTAACAAGATTTCAATGTGCTACTTCAATCACCATGCAATAAAGTTCTTCCTTGCCAGTTCCTTGCTGTATTGGCATGCTATCATTGATGTACTTGTTGAATGAACACAAAGTATTCCTGTGCATCATCATTTAAACATTTCAAACCTTTTTTTTTATAAAAAAACTTGTTGCTACCAATGTGAATAATCTCATCCCTCCCAGTTTTATACAACTCCTGTCACCTTGTTGCCAGCTATATCACTCTCACCCCCGCACCTTATAATTAAATTTGTACTTTCAGCAAAATTATATCTCTTAGTTTCTTTGTCTAATTATTATAATAATAAATAACTGAATTGACAGTACTGAGTTGAGGTGCCAACTTGAAAATGCCCATCTAGCCGTATTCTGTTACCTGTTTGTTAACCAGTCCTCTATTCAAGCTAATATATTACCCCAAATATGTTAGAGCTTATTTAGTGTATTAGCCTTTTGGATATCCACATAGACTACATCCCCTGGTTTCCCATTATCCACCTTTATATTTGTTAAATCATTAAAAAGTTCCAATAAATTTATTAAGCAGACTTCCAATTTTCTGAAAGCATCCAGGATCCAGGAAATTGTGGAAAATTATTAATCAGTGTGTTTGCTGTCTGCGGCTACCTCTTTTCAAACTCTGTGGTGTAAGCCATCAGGTTTTGGGAATTTGTTGTATTTTAATTCCTTACATTTTTCCAACACTTTAATTCTGATGGTCTTCATTACTTTACGTTTTTCACCCAAGTTTGACCTTTGGTTACCCTTTACTTTTGGTGTGCTGTGTGGGTCTTCTGTAGCGAATATGGGGGCAGGAAATATTTTTCAGCATCTCTATCAGTTCATCATTCTCCTGTCTCTGTGTCTAAGGCACCAGTATTTACTTTAGCTACAAAAACAGATAAATACTCTAACTGTTTTTATGTTCTGCTAACTTATTCTAATTCTATTTTTACTCCTTTTGGTCAACATTTTGATTATTCTTTGCTGATTTATAAACCTCTCACAGTCCTCAAGCTTACTACATTTTGAACATTATAAGCCCCTTTTATTCAAATACTGTACTTCTCTTGTAAGTCACATGGATCTGTTTCTTTCAGTAATTTCCACTGTTTATTTATAGTCATCATTTTAAAATCTATTTATTCAATCAATATTAACCAGCTCTTGCTTCACATCTATGTAATTGGTTTTGTTTAAGCTTAGCTATTTTGTTTGCAACTCGAGCATGTCATTTTGAGCTTCATACAGGAGTTGTACTGTGATCGCTTTGTCCTGGTGGTTGTGGGGCAGTAAAAGGCATCAGTAATGTGCACTTGGATATCCCGCCTCTGTTTCCTGCTTTAGAGATATTCACAAGAGCCAGGGGAGGTTGGGTCTCTGAACCTGTCAACAAACTAACTGAAAATGTTAAGGTCTTATTAAAACTAATCCCTGCAAACCTGCATAATATTTTTAGTGCAGGTTAATGTCTGGCAGCGTCTGTCCAAGAGCTGTTGAAACAGATGAAGACCACATTGAGGGCAAGACATGGACACCAGAAAATGTTTGCACATTGGAAGTTATAATGACAGCTTGCCGTTACAGGGTGGGGATAGGCGGGGCTGCAAATAGGTTAGCTGTTGGTTCAACATCAACTCAGGTATTAGCACCCTCCTTGTATCATTTGGAAGTCAGATCAGTGGGCGACTCCTCCTGGACGTCAGGAAGGATGTAGTTGGAAATCGATAGTGTACCCTCAGAAATCAAGATCTTTGGGTTTGAGGATCAGCAGCTTATGAAGGAAAAATAACACTCTCAATATCCACAGGCCAGAAGAAATGGACAGTAGCTACAAAGGGGAAGGAGACACTATCATTAGCATAGGATCTACAGTCAGGAGCAATGACAGCCTCCAAGTGGTACTGAGAGGTCCAAATCACTATGTTTTAGAATTCATCATTCGCAAGGGTTCCCATTCAATTAAAGTTCAGGTGATCTGTGTCATTAGTTCCACTTCCAGGAGGTATGTGCCCACTATCCTGTTAAATGCCATGACTCCTACATCCTAGAGAACTCCCACATACCTGGCATGTTTGATGCTCCAGGTGCCTTACCAAGCTGGTTACTGGGGCAGAATGGCTACCTACTGTGACCATGGCTCATGGCATCATTGCCCAACCTCTGACTGATGGGGAGCACAGATTCAGTGTCATCAATAGTTTGACCAGGGCTGTGTTGGACCTGTAGATAGTGCTTCTGAAGAACTGGTTCTGCTGCTTGGACCAGTCTGGGGAGGGTGTTGGCTGGAGCAGGCAAGGAAATGATGTGCTGAATGCTGAGGAACTTGGGGATCAGGAACAATCACCTGAGGAGGTGGGAAAGGACATGGAGGGGGATGAGGAAACTGTCATTATCCATGACAGAGCTCAGCCACTTCCAATAGGTGAGGCCAGACAATCATAGACTGTAAAGTACTCACTAGATGTAACGCCGCAATCTGGTGTGCACTTGTGGGAACAAATCTCTGTCTCCATTTGCTTTGTTTGTGGATACCTTTGTTTTCTGTAAATAAAAGCTCAGGTTTGGATTTGTCCAATTGCTTGCCGGTATGTAATGGTCCCCGATTGGGCAGTTATAAGCTGCGGGTCTGCAGTGGGCATTGGGTACAAGTAGTTGCTGACTTAAAGGATCGCTATGCAGGATGTGTTGTGGATAGGTAAAATGTGTGACATAGTGGCTAAACAATGACTAGTCTGAGAGAATGGGGTTGTACATGTGAGGGAGTGTCATTGGCAATGTGGCATTGTGTTGTGTAGCCAATGCAGGGTCATGGCAGATTAATGAATCTTGTCCAGGTTCACTGTGTCCTTTCAGAGATAGTGCAGGCAGAAGTTATGCTGACCTTTCATTGGATATCCACTGAGTGGTAGATTGTTCTGGGAATGGCACGTGGTAAATAAACTAAAACCAGAATTGGATGCGATGGGTGCCGTAGGAGTCTCGAAGATAGCTAATGAGGCAAGATACAACAAGAAAATTTTCTAGCTCTCATGATGGAAATCCTTGCAAAATTAGAACCCAGACTTAACTTTCAAAATGTGAATTTTAGCCGTATGTGTTTGATATTTGACCAAATGTTTTGCTTTGATTCTTAATGGCCCTGCAGAAACATGCTGCATTTTTTAATATTAGTGATACTACAGGAATGCAAGGCATTTGCATTGCTCCCACATGGAAATGAAATGCATCAACGTCGACTTCTTAGCATGGAGAGAAGTGCCTACTCTTCACTGATCAGGGGAGAAAGAGTTGCATTTATATAGCCTTTCAACAACCTCAGATGCTTGAAATAGCTTTATTGACTTTGGACTGAGGTTGCAGTCTTTATTGGTCCCACTCCTCCACTGACAATTTAACCAAAGTAGTGATATGGCTAAGTATGAAGGTTTTAAACTGTATCCAGTTTAGTATTGGAAACAAGTCAGCAGGTTTCTTTTGTCAGCAAAGAATAATTAGGTTATTACAAATAAAACTTAGACAAACAAAGCTGTAAAGATTATTTTAAAAAGCTTAAACTGTGAAAAGATATACATGATTTATATTCTAACATATCAAACTTGAGCCAAAATTTGTAACTGACAGACATTGATTGAACATCCCATAGAATATATCAAATAGCAAATGCGACCAAAAAGATTTCTGAACAATTCCTCTCAGCTAATGACACTGTGGGTCACCAGAATCTCATTGAAACTTGACAAGAGATTTTGTTTTTCAAACTTGATAGTCTGGCCTTGAAACTCTCTCAAAAGCTGCTCTTTCATGGAGTGCCTCAATGACAGCCCACATCCCAACCTCTTTTCCAGGGACTATGCCCTCTTGAATTCTTGGAATTTGCACTTCCAGTACTTGCTCAGTAGTACAAATTCATCTTTGTCCAGACAGCTAGTTTCACCAAATCAGTACTACCCTCGGATTTGATTCCTAAAGTCTAATCTGGTTCAGTTACACCAAGCAATTACTGTGTATGGGCTTTCAACCCCCAGTCCTCTATGCTGAGCTTAATATTAAGTGTGCACAAGCTTCATATAGGCCCTTCCTAGCTTCTAGGATTTCCCTGAACATCATCGCAGAGAGTTATTGAACTATTCTACGACTTTGCGGAGTCCAACTATTCAGAACTCCTATTTTTCAATGCCCAACTATCAATTGTGTGTAGACTTTTTTTGAGCCCTTCACAGCTCCTAAGACTTATCTGAGCCCTCAGTATACAGTGCTCTTCAGCTACTTTAAGACTTCTTTGAGACCCACCCTCTCCCCCAGTAGTTCAGCTGCCTTTAGCAACACAGCTATCAGTAATGCTATCTACCATGGAGTTTGCTTCTCTCTTATTCTGTCTTCCTGTACAACTAGCTGTAGCCCCTAGAACTACTCTTACTAATCATTGAACTGGCCTGAGTGACCTATTGAAAGCCTTGCCGTGGCTCCATCCCTATTGCTAGACAGAAGTGAATGCAACTAGTCTGTTAGAAACATCATTCTGGATTAGTGGTGCTGGAAGAGCACAGCAGTTCAGGCAGCATCCGAGGAGCAGTAAAATCGACGTTTCGGGCAAAAGCCCTTCATCAGGAATAAAGACAGAGAGTCTGAAGCGTGGAGAGATAAGCTAGAGGAGGGTGGGGGTGGGGAGAACGTAGCATAGAGTACAGAACACTTTAACCCCAGGGCATCAATGTGGACTTCAACAGTTTCCTCATTTCCCCTTCCCCCACCTCACCCTCGTTCCAAACTTCCAGCTCAGCACTGTCCCCATGACTTGTCCGACCTGCCTATCTTCTTTTCAACCTATCCACTCCACCCTTCCCCCGCCTCCGACCTATCACCTTCATCTCCTCCCCCACTCACCTATTGTACTCTATGCTACTCTTTCCCCACCCCCACCCTCCTCTAGCTTATCTCTCCACGCTTCAGACTCTCTGCCTTTATTCCTGATGAAGGGCTTTTGCCCGAAACGTCGATTTTACTGCTCCTCGGATGCTGCCTGAACTGCTGTGCTCTTCCAGCACCACTAATCCAGAATCTGGTTTCCAGCATCTGCAGTCATTGTTTTTATCTTTTAGAAACATCAAATGTAGCAAACCCTTCGATTTCCCGATTCCTTAAATATCGCCGTGTTTTACAGAATGTTGGCTTGCAGCACCATTTGCATTCAACAAAAACAGGAAATCATCACATTAGCCAATGAAGTATATTTGAAGTCTGGTCTCAAGTGCCATAGAGGAAGTGCCAGAGTCAATTTACACACAGAAACCTGCCACAAAACAGCAATTTGGACAATAAGTAATGCTGTGATGCCTACCATGCCATGGGTAAATAAAACAAGATTTGATCATGACTATGCCATTTACTTCATCGAAGTTGGATGCATAAGTAATAGCCATGACTCCACTGGTGAGAAATCCCAGTTTGTCTTCAACGAGGGCTAAGGGATCTTTTGAATCTCGCTGAGAGAACAGATTGGAACTTACTTTAATATCTCATCCACAAGTAGGCACCTTTGATGTTGTTGCACCTTGGACCTTGCAGCAGTTCAGGGTGACTCTGCAGTGCATGCCAATTAATGGTTTGTGCTCAAGTCTTTTGAGTGAGGGTAAACCCATACTTTCTGACTTCAAGGTAAGTGTGATATCAACTGAGCCACAACTGACACCTTGGTGTTAGCGAGACTATGGGTGCTAGATAACGGATCTGTAATGGCTAGTAACAATAGCTCTTTTTTTCTTAAACTGTATTAAAGTTGACAAATTTGAATTATTATTATTGTTAACAAATAATTTGTTTTTAACCTTGGCTCGCTCTTTTGAGGCCTCGATTGAATTCTCTTGCAGACAATTGATTACACTGACTTAACAGCAATAGACAATAGGCAGCTGAGACCAGAGATTGTATCAAGCGTGCCCAAACTTGAGGTAATTTTAAAATTAAGCATGGAATTTATGAGGGAGAAATAGGGAGAAAATTGCCTCAGATAAATGATGCAGGGAAATGAGATCAACTAAGTGAAAGAGCTCAGAATGAAGCCAGTGAGGGATCAGCAGAAATTTGCTAAGGCAACAAAAGAAAGGAAACTACTGGGAAAGGAGACCATTGGGCCCCTAACTCAACAACCAGAAGGACTGGTATGTCAGGAATGAAGAGCTAAGTGATGGTGGTTAAACAATTTTATTGTTTCAAAGCATTTCAAGAAGTTGAAGTCAAAATATGCTTTCTCTTATTTTTTGAGTTCAGTAATTTAGCATTTATTTTTAAGAATGTTTAATATTCTAGTTGATTTTTTAAATGATTTTCAAATGATCTGCTAAATGTCCTGCATTTACTTGCCAGTGTTTCACATTTGCTCATGAATGTGTTTCAATTGGTTGTAGCTTTACTCCGCATCATTTTGTGGTGACCTCGGGGCACAATGGGAAGTTTAAACTCTGCACTGATTTTTATCAGTAAATGCTGACATGTTGACATTACCTGGGAAACACAAACAGTTGACAGTTTAATGTATACCGCAGGTTTGTGGGGTAAGTTGCGAATAGAATTCCTAGCGGTTGATATGTGAATGCATGAATGCATATTGTTAATTGTTCAAGCTCTTTGTTGTCAGACCTGCAGCACCATATGTTATCTTGGTACATATTGTACAAGGTCATCTGTCAGATTAATTTAGTTTAACTCACTCAAAATATTCTGTTTAACAAATAATTTATGTTGGAAAAGTATATAATTGCACTTGCCTGGCTGCATCAAACTCCCAGGGCAACTTTCTTCGATTCTGTTAATTATTTTGTTAATCTGTCGGGAAAGAATTTAAAAAGGGAGACAGTGACGATGCTAATAGTAGAAAGAAAGGACAATCACTCAGTATAATTTTCATCAGACAAATGGGTTTAGGTGAAAGTGATGTGAACTTGTATTAATATAGCAACTTTATAAGAACACTTTAAATTGTGTGAAATAAAAATGTAATAAATATTGTAAGAAAAACATTCTAAAAGTTTTTACATCAATGTTAAATATTCATCAAGGTTTGTAATCACCAATGAGCAATCCCAGCATCAAGTGCAGCAAGTCCAATATTTGGAAAACCTGTCTTTGTAGTCCTTTGAGTAATGTTATTGGTCTCCAGTATAGTCCTATAAGTAACTTCTGTGACTAAGTAAAGGAAGACAAATATAAATGGCTCACAGAAAAAAAATTAGGTCTGCCCATAAATTTGCCAACTTCAACTTCTTTTCATGGCTTGGGCCAAATTTCTGGAACTTTTTTCCTAACAGTATAATGGAAGGACCTTCACCGAGTGGACTGTAGAAGTTCGAGAAGGCAGCTCACCACCACCGACTCAGGGACATCGAGGAATGGACAATAAATGCTGGCCCAGCTAACAACATATGAGGGGATAAAAAAACTTAGCTGAATTTTGGGATACCGAATTGTACTGCGTCCTCTGGGATTCTGTGCACAACTCTCCTTTCAAGTGTCCCTTAGCAATCTCATGATTGTTAAGACATCCTCACCCACTGCTAAGCCTTTTATGATAGACCCTTGGCAAATAAGGTGTTCACAAAGAATTTGTAGTTGCTGAGGAGGCTTGTTCATGATCAGCACACTAGGTTCAAACATTACTGATAGCTATGGCTGAGTCTGAAGTGGTGGTTTTCTCTTTTGACTTCTCTGTTTATATTAGAACTGATTCCATATGCAAAATTTCTTCTGCAGGAGGGCATAAAGTCAGAGTTTTTACTGAATGGAACAAGGCCTTTTGGCACATTGTGTTCATGCTGGTCCTCAAATATCCATCTAGTCTAATTCCATTTCATAGCCCTCAACCTGTAGTTTTGTATACCGTGGCCATTCACGTTTTCATCTAGGTAGTTCTTAGATGTCTTGAGGGTTCCTGTTTCTTCTGTACTTTCAGACAGTGAGTTTCAGACACCCACAACCCTCTGGATAAAAAAAAAATGCATTTTCTTCAAACCTTCTCTAAATCTCCATATCCTTATTCTAAAAGTCTGCAACTGTTTATTGACTCCTTCACTAAGGGATAATGTATCTCCCTCACTACCCTGTAAATGCCCCTCAAACTTTCTGTACCTCAATCAGATCTCTTCTCCCCCGCCCCCACCCCCCAGACATTCTTCTCTGCTCTGAAACAAACACCCCTAGCCTATTTAGTCTTGCTTCATTACTGGAATACTCCAGCTCAGGCACACCTTGGTGAATCGCTTCTGAACTATGCCAAGTACAATCACGTCTTTTCAACAGTGTGGTGACCAGAATTGTACACAGTACTTCAGTTGTGGCCTAACCAACATTGTATATAGTTCCTTCGTTAACCTCCCTGCTCTTGTGTTCAATGCCTTAACTCTGAAAGGCAAATATCCCATTTACTTTTTTAAGGATATGATCCACCTGTCCTGCTATCTTCAAGGATCCATGGACATGCAGACCAGGGATGCTCTGTATCTTCAAGTGTGCTGCCATTTCAACCTCCCTCCCCTACCTTGTTAGTCCTTGCAAAATGCACCACCACTCACTTTTTATTTTCTGTTTGTCCGTTTTCATGTTGTGTCTGCATTCTGGAAGTCAGGAAGAGCAAAAAAGATTTCCTTACTGTGATTCAGTGGGAGAAAGCACAGGGAAAATTTCAAGTATGACAACTAAAATATTTTCATGAATACATTAAAGTGAGGGATGAAATAAGTCGTGTAGAATTTGGTATGGAATTTTTTTAAAAAAAGCAAGCATCAAGGATAGCTGAAAATTGTAATGTGAACATTTAACAGGCAAAAATTTAAATAAAATCAATTACTGCATATTTATACAGTAAATTTTTATAGCATCTTCCTACTGAGCTGGATGCAAGATATCAGACTGCGATTTTTCTTTTACTGTCGATGATATGTAATGCACTTCTTAGAACACTTGAGATTTTCATTTTAGAAAATTTCCCTACACTTCTGTATACCCTGTTCTCTATACCCTGCTGTATTCGGTTAAAAATCACACAACACCAGGTTATAGTCATCAGTTGTCACCTGATGAAGGAGCAGCGCTCTGAAAGCTAGTGCTTTCAAATAAACCTGTTGAACTATAACTTGGTTTTGTATGATTTTTAACTTTGTACACCCCAGTCCAACACTAGCTCCTCCAAATCATGACTGTTGTATTTGAAAATTGCATTCTGTTCTTTGTAACAATCTTGAAAATTTTGAGTGTGCTTATTGTTTCTTTTTAATTGAAATATATTTCATTATCACTGCAGCTACATTTCATGAAACTGATAAACGTTTTACATGAACTGTTTATGTAAGCATTTTTCATGGAACAGCAAAATAACTATTTGCATTTTTTGAAATTGTGCTGCTGTTGAACCAATGCAGACTTTAATATCGAGAATTAAGTAGAACATGAGGGAGCTCTTGTTCAGTATTTTCTTAAAATTATAAACTATTTCTAATTCTGTAAACATTTGTTTTTCTCACTGCTTCATGTGCTGTCAACATTTGAACATTTTTTGTGGGATAGTTGTTGTGTGATGGTGTTCTATTGACTGACATGTACTCTGCCTCAGTGATCAGTGAATGTTACATAGTGTTGTATGAACTTCTAACAAGCATATTCCTTATCGATAAGAGTATTTTTTTTAAAAAAAATACTTAAATACCTTGGTAATATCAGCATTGTAAATGAATATACACACATTTATGCAGAGATACTTCAAGACAGCTATTCTGATTCTTAATTTGTTCATTCAAATAGTCTATAATTTGAAATGGTTTTTATTTATTACACGGGATGAGGAGGAGACATCAGGAACTTATCTTGGCATTGCTTCACTTGAAGTCAAAAGACCTTTTGGGGTTCTGAGGACTTTCTGCATTTTTGTTCCTAAATATCTCTCAATGTTTTTATGGATAGAATGTAATTTTGTTAAAGCAGAATTTTTTTTTAAATAAGGACAGATCAGTGTGTGTTCACAAAGCTCCTTGAAATATTGGAAATCATAGAAATGGTTTCACATTCACAAACTAAAACACTTGGATGTGCATGTTGAGCTGAACTGTATTTTAGATTCTGCGTTAAAGCCAAAGGAAGAAAAACCAGATGAGATGTGTGTGCAGGCTCCGAATCACAGTCAATATAACTTAGTTTGTCATAAAGCCAGAGTTTGCAGAAACTGGTCATCTTACAGCATGCCCAGTTAGATTTTCTTGTACCCTGTAATTTGAAATGCTATTTCCCAGGAATCTGCAAGAAGTGAGAGTTAATAATGGCACACAGAGGGCAGCAGAGCATCTGGGATCTTGGTAAATGATGTGTCCAGCAATATATCCCCATAACTAATGAAATATAAGGATTAAGAAATAAACAGATGGAGGATTGAGAAGGAGGGTGAGTTAGAGAGTTTAAATCGGTGCAAATCTGTTATTGAAAGAGAAAGTACTAGTAATGAAAGCTATTGTTGACCGTGCTATCTGTTTGTTTTGTTTTTGCCAATGGCTGTCTGTTTTTTTTTCATGTACTTGCTTTCAGATAGAGCTGTCCATTATTCTACAATTCACATCAAGTCTGGAGTAATGTTTTCTTTCTTTGCTAGATCCAGTACCACTCCCAATGTCTTTTATTCCATGGAACCTTTTGTTGTTCAATCTCTCCACCCCTTTATTCAATCTTAATTCCCACCATGTTTCTATCTTTCTGTTTTGATGGAGAAACATATTTGACTTGAAACATTAACTCACAATCTGTTTTCTTTTGCCTCCAGATACTGTCAGGTCTTTTGAGTTTTTCCAAAACATTCTGTTTTTACATGCGACTTCCAGCATCTGCAGTACTTTGCTTTTATTATGTAAATATTGGTTGAGAAAGCGACATTTTCAGCTGTTCGTTGTTCTGTTTAAGAGTTCTATAGTGGGCTTACTGGATAATTAATGTCCAAAGCCAGCAACTTAACTGAATTTCTCAGATGGTTAATGGTCCTGCTTCTCTGAAGCAGACAGCAGAGTATAAAGACTGCACCTTTTTATTTTTCTGTATTTTTAACTGTGGACTGATGGGAAAAGGACTTTGTAAATCGAGGATTGAGGATAGGATTACTGCCATTTTTAAAAGCAAGTTACTTGACATTCATCACCTGTGTTGCTTGCACTACTGTTTGTTGAAGCAGTGAGGGAAGTTAGTACAGACAAGATGGAGCTCGGGATGTGGTCAGTAGAGATTTGGTCAATAACAAGTCGCTGCTTGACAACCAGTTACTACTCCACAGATCAATGTCAAGCCAATGACTTTCTACCAACTATGTGATTGGCTCCTTGGCAACTGAACAGCTTATAGCTGTGAATGTTTGGTCAGGAGCCATTGGACCTTCAAAAAGGAAGGAAATGTCTTTTTTCTCTGCAAGTAAACCAAAAATCTCAAGCTGGATGAAATAAAAATTATCTTACCTCACCAGTTGCTGCAAGTTGTAGTTCTTAACTGAGAAGTCAAGAGATTTTGTAAGAGCGAAGTCCCCCCCCCCCCCCGTGGTTCCTACTTGCAAGTGAAAGAAGGGGGACCACATTTGCAGCAAGTCCTGAGACAAAATGGTCATTTCAGTGAACCTTGTAGAGAGGAACCATTCAATTGCATTCCCAGCTTTTCCCTCCACCTATAACATTATTTTTGTTTTTTAGAAAGTAAAACAGAAATGGCTGGGAAAACTCAGCAAGTCTGGCAGCATCTATGGAGTGAAAGCAGAGTTAATATTTCGGGTCCAGTGACTTTTATTCAGACCTGAAATGTTAACTCTAATTTCTCTCCACAGAAGCTACCAGACATGCTGAGTTTTTCCAGCCATTTCTGTTTTGTTTCTGATTCTAGAATTCATAGTCATTTGGTTTATTTTTGTTCGCCATTTTCTTTTTGACTGACTGAATGTGTGGTGGGAAGGGTTTGGGCAAGGTTTGAGTTATATATTGATGGTTCATAACTGTGTATAGAAATTATTTATTGACCAATAATAATTCTTCATAAGTACAGAAACCTGGTTCATGTTGTCTGTCAACTAGTTTCTAATGGACACAAATTGGAGAACTCTACAGTCTTTGATAAAATCTGTAACCTGTGAGATTATCCCATGATAACTGGGCATGATTTCCAGAGCGTAACCCCAGTGAGACAAAACTTAAGTGATAGATGCACACATTTTTTTTCAAGCAAATTTAGCCCATTTCCTCTGAGTAACAAAAGCTAGAATAATATTATTTTCTTTCAATGTCTACATGGACTGCAAGCTAAATATTTCTCTCAGTCAAGTTTTTGTGAAATAGTGCTGCCCCCTTCAAGCCTGACCACTGAGTGTTATATTTGACCTGTGTGTCTAGTTTCAGATTGCTGCCTGTGTCAAATGACTCCAAGAGACAGTCAAATCTTCATTGAGCTTTTCACATAAATCCCAGTTTCAGATTTCCAGTAATGTTTCTCAACAATTCCAGATCAACGGCATTTTGAGATTCACCTGATAGCTAATTGTTAACAAAACTCTAAGAATTGTCATGATGGGGCTATGGGCCAGGAGCAGGCAGGGGGGACTAGTTTAGTTTGGGATTGTTCAGCACGGACTGGTTGGAGGAAAGGTTCTGTTTCCATGCTGTATGACTCTGATTCTATATGATATCTCTATTGAGTAGAAACTGGAGACATTTTGAAGTACAGGAGAATGGAAAGGGTACAAGAGTATTGGTGGGTGAGTGCTGTGCTGCACAATTGGAAGGTAACCTCTGGCATATGCTGTTAAATCTTAGCTTTGTTGCACCAGTGATTAACTAACTTGCACTGTATGCATTCAAAGCTAAACTCTTGCTCAAATACATTGCTGTTACCAACTCCCCGATCCCACTTCCCAATATGTTCCTTGATGGTTTAGCCTTCAGCTTTCTTATACCCAATGATGAATGTCTTGCGCTTCATATCTGGAGCAGCTGACTAATTTTAAACCATTACTTATTGGCCTTGAGCTAAAAATTGAGATATACCAAGTTTTGTTTTTGGTGACCAGATACAGGCACAAATAATATTTGCAAAGTAAATCTCCTCTGTTGATATAATACTTATTTTTAGAATTCAGAATAAAGGTGATTATGTCAATTTATATTAGAGGAATCAAGTATAACATGGATTCTTTAGCAGTTTCATGCTTTCCATGGATTTAAATGCTGGAAACTGAATCAAAATGAATGGACAGACGTTGTCACTCTTTTCCAAAAGAAAATCAATATGTGAAAGAGAACACCATTCAATATATTGAGCCTTGTATCATTCACAAGCTGCTGCAAAGTTGAGAGGGGTTTACAATATTTATTTCTTCCTCTGGCAAAGTCCTGTCTAAATTCTTGCCGAGTTTGAAATCGTCTCTTGTACAATAGCACTCACTACTAATGATTCTGGGAGACAGCTAACTATTTCACTTTCCTGTGATAAAGTTTGTTGATTTAATTAGTGGCAGAATTGTAAATCCATGAAAAACTCTGTCTGTAGCACTGTTAGTCTGGACAAGGCAGTTGAGTTTAGCAGAATAAATATGGGGAATGATCTCGTGGTTTTATGTTTTACTGATTATAAAATAGGCAAACCCCAGCCAATAGGTTACTGTCCAGCTCCCCATTCCTTCTCATCAGCCCTGATCTTTTCTTTGACAATGAAGTTTTCCACTTTCCAGACCCAATAATGTAGGAATCATGTTGAGTATTTATCATCTCAGCACATACTTGAAGAGGCAAATACAAAACTGCTAGATGTGGAATAAAGAATGAAGAACCTGCTCTTGGCAGGTCACTACTTCTACAAAACAATTCCCCATTACGTCCAGTTAGAACACGCTTAAAAAACTTGGCTCGTTCCATTCTGAGCAAAATAATTGGTTCAACTTTAACTGTTTTTACTGGAACTGTATTCCACATGATATTCCTCCTGTAGGAATGTTTGTCAAAATCTTAGATGTAACCATTAGTCATTTCAATACTTGTTTCCTGTAGTTCATTTTGTAAGAAATTGTCCACTTAAATATTCACTGACTCCCCCTTGGCCTTTTAAAGGCCTTTACCATGTGAGCTTTTAAACTGCTTTTTTCCAGCAAAGACTTAGAATCTAAAATCCACACTTGAACTTCCAAAAAAATTAACCAGTTCCTTTTAGAAAGTACGCAGAATTCAGCATAGTATTTTAAATATGTTTTCAAAAGTGATTTGTGCAAGATTAAATCAATTTCATCTGATTGGGAATTAAATACATTTTGAATTCAGCCTAGCGTTTGATTGGGTATGATGATATGAGTTTTGCATTAACAAAATGCATTCTTTGAATGGTCTGTTATTGACCTGAAAAGATCTTTGCATTTAATAGTCTGGCTGCATGTAAGGGTATTATGCAGGCATCCTACATATAATCCAGCCTTATCTGAAAAAAATATTGCTCAGGCAATCATTCCACTATTTTATAATGATTGAGAAGGAAGAGTGAGATTTCCTTCATATCTTCTAGTCATCTTTCCAGTCTTAAACCAATCAGAAATTAGTCCATGAGAGAAACTGCAAAAAGTGGCTTTCTACTCAAGTTACAGATTATGCAATTAATTTTTCAGACTATTCAAAGAGAGAAAAAACATTCCACACAGGTTCATTCTTGTTAATTTATTGGCCTAAGTTAAACATTACCAGCTATCCTTCCACAAATGTTGGTTTAAAGCAGCAGATTTATGATCTACAAGGGGAATTTGATGATGATTCCCTCAGCTTTACATGAAACAATTTAGACCATGAACTTTGTGTTTTCATGCAACACTATTTCTTACTAAAAACCTGTAAAAAGTAGCTTTTTAAAGTGTTTTTTGTAACACACTTTTCATGTAGATCAGGGAGCTAACTTCCTGAAGAACGTTCACAGCCTTTCGTTTTATGTTGATGACTAATTTAGTTACATTGCATGTGTTGTTATGTATGGTTAGCGAAGAAGAGTAGCACAATTTCTGATTGTCCTGGCCAACATTCTATTCTGGACCAAAAGCACAGATGCAAAATTTAGACCATATTACCAGCCATCCCATTTGCATTTGTCAAATGAAATGGAGGTCTTGGCCTAGTGGTATTATCATTGACCTGTTAATCCAGAGACCCAGGAAATATTCTGGGGTCTGGGGTTTGAATCCTGCCACAGTAGAGAGTGGAATTTGAGTTCAGTTTATAAAAAAAAACTAGAATAAAGAGTCTACTGATGACCATGAATCCATTGTTGATTGTCGGGAAAAATACATCTGATCCACTAATGTCATTTAGGGAAGGAATCTGCCATCCTTACCGGGCCTGGCCTGTATGTGATTCCAGACCAATAGCGATGTGGTTGACTCTTAATCGCCCTCTGGGATGGGCAATAAATGCTGGTCTGTCCAGCGATGCCCTCAACCTCACAAATAAATAGAGAAGAAAAATCTTGGAATGTAAGGTGGCTATATCAAAAACAATTACTTTGACTTGAACAATTACTTTATCTCTTGTTGAAGCGTAATACAAATATGCAATATGGATACAACACTTTATAGTTATACAGTGTCTTTAGTGCAGTAAGATATTGCACGGTGCTTCATAGGAACACTTTCTGGTGACGTAAAGCAATATTGGGGTAGATGGCCAAAACATTGATTTTGTCTGAAAGAGAGTAGAGGCAGAAGGTTTTGAGGTGGGAATTTTGGTGCTCGGTTTATAGCAGATGATCCAGCTCCAACTGATGGAGCAGCTAATGAGGAATGCTTATGAGGCTAGAATCAGTTGAGCGCAGATATCTTAGAGGGTTGTTGACTGAGAGGAGATTACCAAGTTAGGAAGAGATGTGGCCATTAATGGATTTGGAAACTAGTTTTAAAATCGAAGCATTGCTTTACTGGGACTTAGTCAAGGTCAGCATGGGTGATGGCTGAACAGAACTTATGTACATGGGTATCAGAGTTTTAAATGAGTACAGTTTTCTGAAATATGAGAGGGAGCAAAAAGTATATTGCAATTATCAAATCTCAAGTTAACAAAGGGTTGTCTGAAAGCTTGAGCAGCAGATGAGCTGGGGCAAGGCTAAAGTAGGAAGTTAATACAGAGGTGAACATTGGAATCTTTTTGGGGAAATATATTCTGGAAGCTCAGGTCAGGATCAAATATGATACTGTTGTAGATACCTAGGGAGCAGAGTTAGGAGCTTGGACTGAAGATGATGGCTTCAGTCTTGCGAACGTTTCATTGCAGCTCATTTCGGTTCATTCAGTACTGGATGTCTGACAATTTAGAAACAGTCGAGGTGTCAGACTGATGGTATGGTGTTCCCATAATTGGATAGAGCATTAAAACAATTATACTTTGACACTTGACTGGAGACAAGTCAGCTTTTCACCCCAGTGATTGGGCAGTAATGAATGACATTGAATAGAACACAAGTGGAAATGTAATTTAAAATATTAATATGTATATATATATTGCCAGAAAATCTATCACTATCACATTGTGCTTGTTCACCTACACAGGTTCTCAGCAGGATCTGTCTAAAATCGCAATTCAACCTGGATCAGCACAAATTGTCCTAATGAACTGCCTGTGTAATTTTTTTAATCCTCAGCCCTTCTTGCTTTGCTATGCTTTATTTATAAAGTAACCAACTGCTGCTACGTGTTTCCTGAAGGGGCTGTGAAACTCAACTAGTGGGTTATTCACAAGAATGTTTTGCTGGACACCATGATATGTCTAAGGTTGCTATTTTGCATAAGCATATGTAGGGGAGTTGGAGAAGTTACCATCATGTTGCCCATTCTTTTCTGTTTTTCATTCCTATCTCTTCTGTAACTTTTCTTGTTGTAGAGATGTACAGCACGGAAACAGACCCTTTGGTTCAACTTATCCATGCTGACCAGATATCCTAACCTAATCTAGTCCCATTTACCAGCTCTTGGCCCATATCCCTCTAAATCCTTGCTACTCCTGTACCCATCCAGATGCCTTTTAAATGTTGTCATTCTACCAGCTTCCACCACTTCCTCTGGCAGCTCGTTCAATACATGCACCACCCTCTGCGTGAAAAAGTTGCCCCTTAGATCCCTTTTACATTTTTCCCCTCTCACGTTAATTTTATGCCTTCTAGCTCTGGACTCTCCCACCCAGGGAAAAGACCATGTCTATTTAGCTTTTCCATGCTCCCCCATGATTTTATAAACTTCTATAAGGTCATCCCTCAGCCTCCTGTGCTCCAGGGAAAGCAACCCCAGCCTATTCACCCTCTCCCTGTAGCTCAAACCCTTTAGTCCTGGCAACATCCTAGTAAATCTTTTCTGAATCATTTCAAGTTTCTCAACATCCTTGGGAGACTAGAATTACACACTGTATTTCAAAAGTGGCCTCACCAATGTCCTATACAGCTGCAACATGACCTCCCAACTCCTGTACTCAATGCTCTGACCAATAAAGGAAAGCATACGAAGCGCCTCCTTCACTATCCTATTTACCTGCGACTCTACTTTCACAGAGCTATGAACCTACACTCCAAGGTCTCTTTGTTCAACAACACTCCCTAGGACCTTACCATTAAGTGTATAAATCCTGCCATCCCAAATGGCAGCACCTCACATTTATCTAAATTAAACTCCATCTGTTACTCCTTGCCCCATCTGATCAAGACTCTGTTGTACTCTGTGGAAACCTTCTTAGTTGTCTGCTCCACCTCCAATTTTGGTGTCATCTGCAAACATACTAACTGTACCTTCTATGTGCATACCTAAATCATTTTATATAATGATGAAAAGCAGTGGACCCACCACCTTTTCCTTGTAGCACTCCACTGGTCACAGGCCTCCAGTCTGAAAAACAACCCTCCACCCTCGAGCCAGTTTTGTATCCAAATGGCTAGTTCTCTTTGTATTCCATGTGATGTAACCTTGCTTACCACTCTCCCATGGGGAACCTTGTCGAATGTCTTACTAAAGTCCATATAGATTCTGTGCACTACTCTGCCCTCATCAATCCTCTTGGTTTTATGTGTGGGAATAAACAATGTCCTTGCCTTTCCAAATGCATGGACATCTTGTTCCTCAGGATTTCGTCCACCAACACTGATGTAAGGCTCACTGCTCCATGTTCCCTGGCTTTTCCTTACCACTTTCCTAAATAGTTAGCCAACCTCTAGTCTTCCGGCACCGCACCTGGGACTATAGATGATACAAATATCTCTGCAAGAGGCCCAGCAATCACTTCCCTAGCTTCCCACAGAGCTCTCTGGTACATCTGATCAGGTCCTGGGGATTTAAGCACCTGTATGTGTTTTAAGACATCCAGTACCACGACCTCTGTAATATGGACATTTTTTCAAGATGTCACCATCTATTTCCCCACATTCTTTGTTCTCATGTCCTTCTTCACAGAAAATAGTGATGAAGAATATTTGTTTAGTATCTCCTCCATCTCCTGCAGCTCCACACAAAGGCTACCTTGCTGATCTTTGAGGATCCCTATTCTCTCCCTAGTTACCCTTTTGTCTTTAATGTTTTTGTGAAAACCCTTTGGATTCTCCTTAATTCAAATTGCTAAAGCTATCTCATGCCCCCTTTTTGCTCTTCTGATTTCCCTCTTAAGTCTACTCCTACTGCCTTTACACTCTTCTTAGGATTCACTCGATCTCTCCTGTCTATACCTGACATATGCTTCCTTCTTTTTCTTGATCAAAACCTCAAATTCTCTGGTCATCCAGCATTCCCTGCACCTAGCAGCCTTACTCTTCATGCAATAGTAAAAGCAAAGTTACTCCTGGTCATAATATATCCTCTGTCAGGATTTAGAAAATCGAAAGGAAAACATCTTGAGCAAGTTTCAGAATTACATCTTGCTGCATTTGGATGCAAAAAGTCTTGTTTTCCTCTTCGCGGTCTTGTATAATATGACTGTTTGGACAGCACGGTGGCTCTTTAGCTAGCACGGCTGCCTCACAGCACCAGGGACCCAGGTTTGATTCCAACCTGAGGCGACTATCTGAGTGAAGTATACACATTCTCCCTGTGTCTGTGTGGGTTTCCTCTGTGTGCTTCAGTTTCCCTCCACAGTCCAGAGATGTGCAGGTTAGGTGGAACGGCCATGCTAAGTTGCCCATAAGTGTCCAGGGATGTGCAGGCTAGGTTGGTTAGCTGTGAGAAAGTGAGGAGTGCAGATGCTGGAGATCAGAGTCAAGAGTGGGGTGCTGGAAAGGCACAGCAGGTCAGGTAGCATACAAGGAGCAAGAGAATCGACGCTTTGGGCAAGAGCCCTTCATCAGGAATGGTTAGCTGTGGGCAATGCAGGGTTTCTGGGAAAGGGTAAGGTTGAGGTTCTATGTGGGATGTTCTTCGGAGAGTCAGTGTGGACTAGATGGGTCAAATGGCCTGCTTCCACACTGAAGGGATTCTATATGTTAAAATAATTTGAAGCTGTACAGTATCAGTTCACCATTACCACTTGAGCAACACAAATGGATATGCTGACGTTGCTGTGTCTCTTTGAAAATCACAGCATGTCTATCTCTGGCCTAATGGATAATTGCTTTTTGACGAACACATTGAAGAGTAGGTGATGAACATGATGTATAATTTCTAATTAATATGTACTTCCTACACTCTGTTTCTTATATCATATATCTCATTGTGCCTTGTTTTTCGAAGAGAGGCTACAGTATGATCACCTCTAGGTGTCATCCACTTCATCTTCCATTTGGAAACTTGATTACTAGAAACAGTGTTTGAGATCAGAATCCTTCACAGTGGAGTTTGGATAGCTATTTGAGTTATATTTCAGGTAATTGCATCCCAAAAATTATTATTTTTGGTTGTTGTTGCTGTGTGTGATGGTCATGTGTGAAAGTTGGTGCATATGGTGATTAAAGGGTTAATGTTGGAGACTACATTTTCATCCAATCTGCTGATGTCCTATTGTCTTGGTTGGGGAAAGGGGGATTCTAGCTTAAGATTTCAATGGAGACAATGGGAAATCGTTCTTCTCTGATTGGCTTGTTAGATGTAAGAATGAAAGCTATGTAACTTGTACCTGCCACTATCGTGTAATAAACTACATCTGTCTGTTCAGGCAAGTGCTTTTTCTGATCAATATTCACTTGTCCTGTGTCACTGTTGAACAATAGGGCCTTTGGAAAGAGTAGAAAGGTACATTGGTGGCAGTACTTGAACACCACTTCAGAGACCTCAGCACATCATCCAGGTTGTCGTTTTAGTATGTTGTATAGGGAGTGCTGCTCCTGGCATCGATGCTGGGTCTTCGATGAGACATCAACCTCTCAGGTGAACCTAAAAGTTGCTATGGTGTTATTTGAAGAAAAATAAGGACACTTTTTCCTGGAACCTTGGCTAACTTGATGAATCCTTCAAGCAATGTCATTAAATCAAAGAAAATAATCTGGTCATTCATGCACTTGCTATTTGTGAGATTCAAAGTTTGGGTGAAGATTTGTAGCTCGGGTGCTCGTTGTTGTGGTTCTGTTCGCCGAGCTGGAAATTTTTGTTGCAAACGTTTCGTCCCCTGTCTAGGTGACATCCTCAGTGCTTGGGAGCCTCCTGTGAAGCGCTTCTGTGGTGTTTCCTCCGGCATTTATAGTGGCCTGTCCCTGCCACTTCCGGTTGTCAGTTTCAGCTGTCCGCTGTAGTGGCCGGTATATTGGGTCCAGGTCGATGTGTTTGTTGATTGAGTTTGTGGATGAATGCCATGCTTCTAGGAATTCCCTGGCTGTTCTTTGTTTGGCTTGCCCTATCATGGTAGTGTTGTCCCAGTCGAATTCATGTTGCTTGTCGTCTGCGTGTGTGGCTACTTAGGATAGCTGGTCGTGTCGTTTCGTGGCTAGTTGATGTTCATGGATGCGGATCGTTAGCTGTCTTCCTGTTTGTCCTATATAGTGTTTTGTGCAGTCCTTGCAAGGGATTTTGTACACTACATTAGTTTTGCAACAAAAATTTCCAGCTCGGCGAACAGAACCACAACATTTGTGAGATTTTGCTGTGAAGGAGCTGCTTGCTGCATTTGCCTGCCTAATGGACGTGACTGCATTTCATAAATACTTAATTGAATTTTAAGCTTTAGGATCGCGCAGAGATGTGTAAAGATGCTGAGTAAATGAAAGTTTATTTGTTATTTGTACAAATTTGTTTTTAAATGAGACATTCGAGCAAAAGACTTTGAAAGAATTAGGGAAGAAAGTTTTCAGATGAGAAAAAAGGTTCTATCTGGCCAGATAAGTGCACATATGCCTCTTATGCCACAATAATCTTCCTCTCATGTTTATATTATCAGGTAACTACCAGTCTGTGTAATGTCTAAAGCAAGTTATTTGTAAAGAGGCAAACGCTCTGCAACAAACACATGCAACCTTTCAACCTTGTTTGAGTGTTTCCTGTCATTTTATTTTATTCATCAGCATTTTAAACACTCCTGAAGTTTACGTTTTAACTTTCTTGGTCTGTCAAGAGTTTCCAAATGTTAACCATGACAGCTGCTGGGACTGTTGGTAAACATTCAGCCCAGCAGTATTCTTTAAAAATTGAGCTTTGATTAACGTGCTGGTAAATTGAACTGGGTGAAGTGCACGTTGAGCCTGAAAGATCAGCTGGTTCTGATTTGTCTTAAT
This sequence comes from Chiloscyllium plagiosum, assembly GCF_037043375.1. Classification (NCBI taxonomy): domain Eukaryota; kingdom Metazoa; phylum Chordata; class Chondrichthyes; order Orectolobiformes; family Hemiscylliidae; genus Chiloscyllium; species Chiloscyllium plagiosum. The sequence continues at coordinate 59,297,540 of NW_028270143.1, forward strand.
GTCCATCTAAACAGATGGTAAGGACCTTGGTTTTTGCAGTTTATCAGTAAAACTACCTGATGCAATGCAGATTCTTTTCATTCTGCTCTGAAATGTCATACTAGATGATGTGCAAAGGTCTTGGAGTGAGACATGGAGGAGCAATCTTTTCAAAAGTGAAATTGCTACCAACTGAGCAATTTGTGATCAATCAAGGAATTTAGATTTATCCAGATAATGAGAACAACATCTGAACCCTGTGATTGAACTTCAGCCTTTGCACGTTCTTCAGTGCTCTCTGTACTATTTGAACGCAACATTGTTATTCACTTAGCTATAAGGACAATGGCTACAAAGCAACTTAAGAAGATGATCGTCATGCTCAAAGGATAGCAAACAGTGAGCAACAAATCTAACTCCACCAATGTCATTCAAGTTGTGAATTCAAGAGGAAAACATAAATTAATATGAGAGAAATCTTGGTTTAAGATCTTTCTAACTTCACAGTAAAAATGCATGTGTTGTGATGTAATAATCCTGAGACAATAAAAATAATGCATAACTTACAACATTCTGAACTCATAGCTAGGTACAAAATGTACCTGAGTATTGCAAATGTACTGAAAACAAACAAAACTTCCAAATAATAGTGAAAACTCAAATTTCTCACCCATGAATCTGTTGATGTAAAATACATTTTGATTAAAGCATGTCACAACAGTTGATTGGACGTGTAAAGATCCCCAGTGACAGTTGAGATTACCCTATATTCAGTAGGCTACTTGTCTGTTGCAACTTTTAAATATGGAGGAAAACTTTAGGTAAATCATTAACCAGTATTGGTCATTGCATGTTCAAACTCACAATATGGTTGGTGTAAGATTTTGTTAAATGCACTCAAGAAGCACAAATGTAATCATTTGGAGCTATCCACTGCAGGTAGACTAGGTGTGTGTTTACTTTGTTAGTTTGTTCTGGCTTAATTACACAACGAGTGTTTATCAGGAAATGGGTGGCATGGTCTCAAGGATGTGCTGCTAGCTGGCTGGTTAATATTTTCCTAAAACAGCATTATTACCTTCAGCACTGGAAATGTAGTCCTTTTCCCTCTTCAGCCATTGTGATTTTTAAGAAAACCTCGTTTTAAAAGTGAAAGTGTTGCATGGCTGTTCTTTGTTTTCCTTGCCTCAAAATATTGAAATTAAACCTGCTGTCTTGTTCTTTTTTTCCAGGTTGTGACACCATGCTTGCCACCGGTCAACTATGAGTTGGTAAGTAGTTCTTAATGCTACTTGATAGGTGTTTTCTATGGTGATGTTGTTGTCAAATGACTTATGATCCTGAGTATTAAACAAAACCGGATAGCAGTTTGGTTTCAGTATGCTAATTCGTTAGAGGTTGATAGAAATGGTTGCAGGTGCCTGTTCTGTTTGCTGATATTCACATTGAGACATACTCTGACGAAGGGACCTTGGACTTTCTATTGTCACATGATTGGAAAGGTGCGTACATGCAGTAAGAAACAAACACGTTTCTTGGCTAGATGCCAGTATTAAAGTTCATTATTGCCAATTGAGCAGCAGAATGTCACTGTGTTCCTCAGTAGAAGTTCAGTGACCAGGGAACTAATAGGATTTGGTCTTTAATCTGTGTTTGTATGAATGAAAACATTGTTTGGTAGATACACTGGAACATAATGCATGTTAAGAAGCAGCATATGCCTGCCGGACTGTATAAATCCCCAGTGACAAAAGCAGTGCCTTGTGTTCTGTTTTTCTGTTTATTAGTACTGGGCTCAGCCTGAAGCGCCGTTTATGTAACTCATATGGCCTTTCACCCTGTGAAGCAGAAATCGATTATCGCATGGTCAACTGTGAAATAAAATTGCAAATAGGTTTATTTATTTTCTGAGGGAAGCACTACACACTTCTTCCACCTCCACTTCAAAAGATTTCTTGATATTTAATTGGAAGATTTCTAACAGTCTAATCCCAAGTATTATCCCCATGGGGCATGGGCGAACAATAAATAGTTTCTAAGTGAATTGTATATTTTGCTCCGTATTGTATTCAAATTAGCAGTAACAATGAAATTTTCAGTGTCTGTACTTCAAGCTCAAGGCTATAAATACCATTGTGTCACTCTTCTCTAATTAACTAGTTTAATGAATGCTTATAATGTTTGGTAGCTGTGTCACTAGACCAAACCAGCCAAACTCAGCTCTAGCCTTTGGAATAAAGATAGTTTGATATGATTAGATTGCGCTGAATATTAATTCAGGGTTGCAGAGATCAAAGTATTTTCAACCTGTCTGGGCCTTGTATAAATACAAAATGCGGTTCTCACTTTGGGTTTTCTCTTGAGCTCAGTGGCAGTCCTACTTTTAAATGTCGTCAGGGTATCTCTCTGAGGCAAAGCAATTTACAACATTGAAGGGGGTCATTTGGCCCATTGTGTCTATGTCATCTGAAAATGAGTATTCCAGCCTGATCTCACTTCCCAGCTGTCAGCCTGTAGCCTTGTGAGTTACAGCACAACAAGTGAATACGAAACTTCAAGTTCACCAACATGTGGCTGTAAGAGATTCTCTTCAACCCCTTCCACAAAACTGCATCACTGTTGTGCCCTCTTAATTACTGGACATTCTGCTAAATGAAAGTAGTTTTTCCTATTGATTATATTTAGGCACTTAATAATTTTATACACCTCATTTAAAATCAGCCTTTTGTGTTTTAAGGAAAACAACTCCAGCTTATTCAGTCATAGCTTAACCTCTTCGGTCCTGGCAACATTTTTCTAAAAATCCATTATAAAAGCAAAATAAGACAGATTTTTGGAAATCTAAATAAAAAGAAAACAAAAAGGGCTGGAAATGCTGAGCAGGTAAGGCAGCATCTATCGAAAAAAACCAAGTTACTGTTCCAACTCGAATCAGAACAGCTCCTTGAACCTGAACATTAACTCTTTCCCTCCATGGATGTTGCCTGAACTTGTCATTTCCAGCAGGTTTTCGTAAACAGCTTAATGAATCTTCTCTGTTTCCTCCCTATTTCAATACAGTGACAAAATTCATACTCAGGAGTGCCCCACACTGCCTAAGATCTAATTATAAAATACCAGCATCCAAGTGTGTCGCAACAGCCCCTCCTTGTGATCAGAGCTCATATCACACCTTTTATTTGACTCACAATTTGTGTGCATTTGGACTAAAAACATTTTTGAGTGATATGCCCAGATAACAATTGTTAAACTGCTACGCTTGATTACATAAAGGACCATAGGCATTAGAAAAAAAGAGAGAGAAAACTGATTGTATGTAACCTGTGACCAAAAGTGAGGAGAGATTCCTCCACAGCCAGTACAAAGATTGAACCAACTCCTCGATGTCATTCCACTTCCCCAGTTAGTCAGTTGGGGTCAATTTTACTGGAATTCTGCGTGACTAATATATAAAGCTTGAATAATATTCTAATGATGGATATGCTTTCTGGTCTATGTTGAAACATTCCAAGAAAGGTCCCTATTAGAATTGTTTCGAAACATGTTATTGCAAATATCTAGTTCATGGTTCATTTAATATTTTAAAGGTAATAATTCATCCCAGATTTTATTTTTCATTGGTGGGACATGGGTATCGCTGGCAGGCCAACATTTATTGCCTGTCTGCAGTTGCTGTTCAGGTCATGGTGTTGGTGGTGATAATGAGCTGCCATCTTGAACCGCTGCAGTCCATTGTAGGTAGACCCATGACACTCTTCGTGAGGGAATTCTAAGATTTTGACCCAGCAACAGTGAAGGAACAGCCATATATTTCCAAGTTAGGATGGTGAGTGGCTTAGAGATACTTGCAGGTGTTAATGTTCTCATGTTTCTACTGTCCATGCCTTTCTCAATGGAAGTGATTGTGGGTTTGGTAGGTGCTGTCTCAGGATTTTTGTTGAATTTCTGCAGTGCATCTTGTCAATAGTACACACTGCTGTTAATGAGCGTGAGTGGTGGAGGGAATGGATGCTTGTGAATGTGGTGCCAATCAAATGGGCTGCTCTGTCCTTGATAGTGTCAAGCTTCTTGAGTGCTGTTGGGGCTACACCATCCAGGCAAGTGGGAAGTATTCCAACACACTCTTGACTTGCAGATGATGCAGGAGCTTTGGAGAGTCAGGAGGTGAGTTACTTGCCACAGTATTCCCAGCTGCTATTCAGTTCTTGTAGCCACTGTATTTATAGGAGAATTCAGTTGAGTTTCTGGTCAACATTAACCCCAGGATGTTAACAGCAGGTGACAGCAGGTGATTCAGTGATGGTAACACCATTGAATGACAAAGGGGTGGTTAGATTTTCTCTTATTGCTGGTCATTGCCTGGCATTTGCATGGTAAGAATTTTACTTGTCATTTGTCAGCCAAAACCTGGAGATAATCCAGATTTTGTTGCATTTGCAAACATTCAGAAAAAGGCAATTCCTTTTCACGATGATGGTGGTTTGCATGTGGAATGAACTTCCTGAGGAAGTGGTGGATCTGGGCACAATTACAAGAATTAAAAGACATTTGGATAAGTACATAAATAGGAAAGGTTTGAAGGGATATAGGCCAAGAACAGGCAGGAAGCACGTTTAGTTTGAGATTATGTTCGGCATGGACTAGTTGGACTGAAGGGTCTGTTTCTGTGCTTTATGATGCTGAGTCTATAAGTATAACAGTAAAGATACTATGGTAACTTATTAATTGCCAGAGCACCTGGCAAGGATGTGCAAAGTTCAACCTAAGTTAAGGAAGTTCAGAGGTTTCCCATGTTTGTCTAATCGTCTTTATAAGGATAGTCTGGTGCTGACGACATGGGCATGGAGATGGGTGAAGTTTAAGAAGGCTCTCCAGTTTCAGTTTATCTGGATGTTTATTGTGTTGCTCTGATTTTCATTCCAGCTTGGATCTTGTGTAATTTTCAAATCGATGAGAAACATTAACAAAAATAAGTGACAGTTGGACAGACCAATGCTAATGGCCTACTGTTATTGGCACTGGACTAATAATCCAAAGATCAGGTAATGTTCCAGGGACCAGTTCGAGTTCTGCCATGATAAATGATAGAATTTGAATTCAATTGAAATCTGGAATTAAGAATCTAATGACAACCATGAAACACAGAGAAGATAGGAGCAGGAGTATGTCAGTTGACCCCTCGAGCCTGCTCTGATTCAATATGAACATGGGTGATCACTGAGCTCAGTAAGTTAATTCCACCCTCACCCTGTCCCTTTATCCCTTTCACCTTAAGAGCTATATCAAACTGCTTCTTGAAAAAACACACCTTTTTAGCCAGAACCATTTTCTGTGGTAGTGAATTCCTCAGGCTCACCACTCTCAGGGTGAAGGAATTTCTCCTCGTCTTAGTCCTACAAAGTTTACCCCTTATCCTTAAACTATGACCCCTGGTTCTGGACTCAGGGTGATCCTTTCTGTATCTAACCTATTTAGTCATGCTCAAATTTTATTGGTTTCTGTGAGATCTCTCCTCATTCTTCTAAACTTGAATGAATGCAATCCTCACCAACTCAATTTCCCCTCATAGGTCAGTCCTGTCATCCCAGGAATCTATTTGGTTAATCTCCGTTGCACTTCCTCTGTAGTGAGAATGTCCTTCTTCAGATAAAGAGAACAATACTGCACACAGTGTTCCTGGTTTGGCCTCACAATGCCTTCTTCAATTGCAGAAAGACATTCTTCTTCCTGTAATCGAATTCTCATGCTATGAAGGCCAATACACAGTTTGCTGCCTTTACTGCCTACTGCACCTGCATGCTTGCTTGCAGCGACTGGTGCACATGTCCATCATGAGCTGGGTGTCCATCTCCCCTTTCTTAATTTACAGCGAGTCAAATACTGCCTTCCTATTTGTTTGCTCCCAAAGTGACTAACCTCCCATATATTTGCATTACACTGCATCTGCCCACCCACTCAACCTGTCTAAATCATATTGTAACATCTCTACATCTTCCTCAAAACTCATCCTTTAATCCAGCTTTGTGTCGTTTGCAAGTTTTAAGATATTGCAATCATTTAAATTTATTCAGAATAGCACCGATCTCTGCAGTGCCACTCAGAAAAAGACACATTTCTTCCTACTTTATGTTTTATACCTGCTAGTCTATTTTCTATCCATGTCGATTGTCAGAATATCCCAGGGAAGGAAATCTTAAAATTCTTGCCTGATCCAGCCTATATATGACTGCAGACCCATAGCAATGTGGTTGACTCTTGACTGCCCTCCAGGTAATTAGTGACGGGCAATAAATGCTGGCCAAACCAGTGGCACCCATGTCCTGTGAATGAATGATCAAAAAAAAGTCATAATGTAATTGTGAAAGGTGGTTCACACTTTGACCCAGATTTTTGAGAGATGTTCCATTCGGCAAAAACTGCAGGACTAGCTGAAAATTGTGTGCCTAGTCTCCAAAGATAGCATTTGCACATGCATGAGATACAGACGCTGCTCACTATTTAAACCATCAGCTGCAACCACTGAAGTGGGACATCGGTAGCCTTTGGAGTATGAAACCTGCAGTTTGTGGATAAGACTTGGAAGAGTAGATCTGGTCTTGGTGGATATTTGTTTGGCGAGCCAGGATAACTTGTGGAGAGGAAAGGTACCCCTTTTGGTCTGGCTGAGATTACCTTTTGGGGGATATGAATTGTCCTTTTGTAGAGGTAAGGTACCCCTTGCAATTGTTAAAGTAATCATGAATGTTTGTCGATGCTGGAAATCTGAAACAAAACCAGAAACTGCTGGAGAAACTCTGTGGAGAGAAGCAAGAGTTAATGTTTCAGCTCCAATGACCCTCCTTCAGGACTACAAGTAGTAGCTTTGTTAAGGCATTTAAAAGACCTTGCCTTTAAGTCTTAAAAAGTCTGGATTGTTTGAAACAAAAACAATTGGTCGCTATTTTATTCTGTTGACATAGGCCGGGGATTTCTGATATTGAGTTATTGCCTCAGGACAGAGTTCCAAACTATCTGTTCTCAAGGAGTGGTACTTTCCCTTCTACAGTTTGTTCATTGCAAATTGTTATGGACTCTTTGAAGTGATCCTGTGAATAAATTCCAATGTTTGTTGTTACAAGGGATTGCACTGTAGAGTAATATGTTTGTTGTAAGACGTTATTCCAGCTAAAGGAATGGAAAAATGATATTTTTAAAGTGTGTAACTTTTCTTCCAATACAGTGTAGTTTGTAATAGACATTTGAAATCCTATTTTTTTAGAACTTTCTTTAATCCAATCTTTTTGATGGGTTCTAATGTGTATGCCCATGGTAGATTCCTAGTTAAATTAGTTACACCGACACCATTCCCCATCTTTCCCTCCGCTACATTGATGACTGCATCGGCGCCACCTCGTGCTCCCACAAGAAGGTTGAACAGTTCATCAACTTCACATTCCACCCCGACCTTAAATTCACCTGGATCATCTCAGACGCCTCCCTCCCCTTCCTGGATCTTTCCATCTCCATCAATAGGGACTCACTCAACACTGACATCTTCTACAAACCCACCAATTCCCACAGCTACCTGGACTATACCTCCTCCCACCCTGCCTCCTTATTCCCAATTCCTCTGCCTCTGCCCCATCTGCTCCCAGGAGAACCAGTTCCACCACAGAACACACCAGATGGCCTCCTTCTTTAAAGACCGCAATTTCCCCTCCTACATGGTTGATGATGCCCTCCAGCGCATCTCATCCACTTTCTGCCCTTGAGCCCCACCCCTCCAACTGCAACAAGGACAGAACCCCCCCGCCCACCCTGGTCCTCATCTTCTACCCCTTCACATAAATCACATCATCCTCCGCCATTTGCACCACCTACAAATGGACTCCACCACCAAAGATATACTTCTCTCCCCACCCCTATCTGCTTTCCGTAAAGACTGTTCCCTCCGTGACTCTCTTGTCAGGTCCACCCTCCCCTCCCACCGCAGGAATTGCAAAACCTGCACCCACGCCTACCCCCTCATCTCTGTTCAAGGCCCCAAAGCAGCCTTCCACATCCATGAAAGTTTCACCTGCACATCCACAAATGTCATTTACTGTATCTGTTGCTCCTGATGCAGTCTCCTCTGTACTGGGGAGACACGACACCTACTCGCAGACCGCTTCAGAGAACATCTCCAGGACACCCGCGCCAACCAACCCCACCGCCCTGCGGCTGAGTACTTCAACTCCCCCTCCCACTCTGCCGAGGACATGCAGGTCCTGGGCCTCCTCCATCGCCACTCCCTAACTACCTGACGTCTGGAGGAAGAATGCCTCATCTTCCGCCTCAGGACCCTGCAACCCCATGGCATTAATGTGGATTTCACCAGTTTCCTCATTTCCCCTCCCCCCACCTTATCCCAGATCCAACCTTCCAACTTGGCACCGCCCTCATAACCTCTCCTATCTGTCCATCTTCCTTCCCACCTATCCGCTCTACTCTCCTCTCTGACCTATCACCATTACCCCCACCTCCATCTACCTGTTGTGCTCTCAGCTATCTTTGCCCCAGCCCCACATCCTCCCATTTATCTCTCCACCCCCGAGGCTCCCAGCCTCATTCCTGATGAAGGGATTTTGCCTGAAATGTCTATTTTTCAGCACCACACTCCGACTCTAATGACCAGCATCTGTAGTCCTCACTTTTGTGTAGTTCAGTTAGCATCACATTTGTAAGACAACAGAATGGTGTGTGTGTTTATATTGGTATGAATTGTCAATAATTTGCCTTTGAAACTATAAAGCATAATGGGGATGTTGGGGGTGTGGGGCTGGTGGTGGGGGAATGTGTTGATATGGAGTGTATTGAAGGCCATGAGCGTTGGACAGGAGTGCATAGGTGACATGGAGGATATAAGGAATCGTGGGCATGTATCAGTGTAATAACTAGGTGTGGGGGTGGGGGCTTGTTTGGGGGCATACTTTGGAGGAGTGGATGAGAGGCATGTAGTGGCATGGACAGAGCATATTGAGTGTGAGAGGGCTGGAACGATATTTCATGTTTTGTTCATTTTTTAATTTACACTTTAATGCAGTGCTGGTGCACCACGGCCGGACTTCCATGTAGCCAGTTTCTGCACTCAATTCCAGGTCACACAGCCTCCCTCACGGGGAATTTTGCTATCGCAAGTCATTTTCTCCCCAGACAGGGTTTGTGAAGCTGCGAGGTGACGACTCTGCCCACCCAACCTGGGAGCAAACACTCATTGTAATCCCAGTTTGAAAAATGTGAGGAAACAGAAGTTGCAAGATTGCCTAATTTGGATGAATCTACTGCGGGCCTCAGTGTCACACTGCAAAAGAAGTGACCAGAGGATTAGCTTGAAAATATTGAAAAGAAATCTGAACAAGAGACTGATGTCTCCACAGACAAAGGAGGGTAAATTAAAGAGAATAGATGCAGTTGTGGAGAATTTTACTGAGGATGGCGGAATACTTATTATGGATGGTCCATAGAGAAGTAATTAACTTGAAATATTGTGTCTGCAGTAGCAAGTATACCAGAGCTATTTCACAACAGCTCTGAGGAAGAGTGATCTAGACTCAAAACTTTAGTTTCCTTTTCTCTCCATGAATGTTGCGTGATCTGTTGTGATCTCCAGCATTTTTTGTTTCCAGTTCAGTCATAAATCATGTTGTTAATAGCTCTTGTTTTGTGCAGTTACTTTATGTACAAGAGAAGTTTGTTTTGTTTAAAAGTTAGAAATATTGTGACACAGTTTGGTTTAAACAAGGTATTCACATCTCTTTTTAAATGCCAACAATTCCTAACTGGGTTGTCATAGAGCCATATAGAACTGAGTGTGGCCATTTTAATTGACCTATTTGGACACAGCTACCTCATGGACTTAAACCAGGACCTTCTGGCCCAGAGATAGAGACACAAACTGCTGCACCAAAATAGCTTTCCTGACTGAACAGGATTATAACCCTCTAACAGATAAGCAATGATGAAGCTCTGAATGTGCCCTATCTATTTTGTGTTGGCTTTACTTCATTTTGGGCTGAATGTGCACAAGGCTAGGGTTGGATTTTACCATCCACAATGTGACACTCCTCAGCACAGACCAGCAAGAAGACCACTCTGCTTTGTCTTGCTGGGTTATTTAGAGCACGTCTCCTTCCAAAAATACAACTGTTAAGAAGTGTTGTTCTGTCGGTGCACTCTATTTTAAAGACTGCCTGTTAGACCATTACACATCAGGGATCATTGCCAGCCCACAATCCAAAATTATCACTCTGGGATCTTCTACTGAGAACAAGACTCAAACTGAAAATTGAAATCATCATCCAGCCTGTTCCACACAGGAGTGTCAGGAACCAATTTAAGGGCTCATTTGAATATTGAGCTGGGTTGGTTTTCCGCAGCTGGAGCAGAGTTTACTGGTTAAAAATGTTACATCTGTCTACTGCGTTTTTCTGAGAAACATTTTGCCCTATAAAGCAATTTAGGGGGGAGAAAGGTGAAGTTAAGTTTTGCATTTTACGTACATCCCATCGAAAAAAAAACATTGTCAAAAGCCAGGCTGATAGCAAACCAGCTTCCTTGTGGTGATATGTTGCTGCGTGTGTGATTGCACTATCAGTACTTAGTTCAAACACTTGAGGGTGCTCCTGCAACTGCATGATATTATTAATAGTAGTTTCCTCACTTTGTAACAGCAAGCAAGCAATTGGGACATTTGTGTGAGACAGCTTGTGCCATCCCAAGCTGCTAGAGTTCAGATTCACCATGTCTGTGAGGTGCAGTAATTGATATCTCCAGCCAGTAACTCCTGCAGTAATATTACTGTTTTTATATTGTTGTAACCCCACATGAGCAAAAGGTAAGCACTGAAACATTCAGATAAAATGCCAACTGCTCATTGGTGCAATGTTGGTAAAGTGACCAGAGTAATTTAGAGTGTTTAAGGAGGCCATTGGCAGAATCTGCATGTTTTTGTTTTGTGCAGCAATTCTAAACTAACCTTGCTGCCTTTGTACCTTCCCATGGCCCTGAATATTCTCCTGTTTCATATGTTTATGTAGGTTCCCTTGAAAGATACAGTAGACTCTGACTCAATCCTTGACTTGTTCTTGTACTCATCAGATGAAAGTCAATGATATAAAGGCAGCCAGTTAAGAAACGGTATTAATGATTTAAAAAAGCAGACTTTTGGTTTAAACTGAGAGTCTTTGTGGAATCACTTCTGCTTTGTGAGCATGTAAAATTCCAAAATTGAATAAGAGAGGAAGATTCAGAGGAACCATGACAATAATAATATTGATAATGCAAAAGGGCAAGAATGTTATAGGATCACAGAACTGATACAGCACACAGGAAGCCATTCAGCCCAGCATGTTGTGCTAGCGCTTCAGGGGAGCAATCTATCTATGCCACTCTCCCAATCTTTCCTGTGGCTCTGGACATTCTTCCTTTTCACAAAATGATGCAATTCCATTTTGAAAATCTGTTAAAACTGCCTCCACCATGCTGCCAGGTAGCGCATCCCAAACCCTGAGCACTCACTGTATGAGTAAGTAATTCCTCATTTCACCATTTTTTTTTAGCAATTAACTTTACTCTGTGCCCTCTTGATCTTGATATTTTCTTGTCTACCGTCATGATTTTAAGATATCTTTATCAAATTATCCCTCCTTTCTTGAAGAAAAACAGTCCAAACCACTCTATGTAATGAGGGTATGGTGGCAAAGTTATAATATCTCTGGGCTCGTAGTCCAGAATTCCAGCCTTGTGCTACGGTGACATGAGTCCAAATCGAAATTTGAATTCAATTTTAAAAACCTGGAATTAAATATCTAGCCTAATAGTGACCTTGTTAACCACTGTTGATTATTGCAAAGACCCATCTGTTCATTAATGTCTTTTAGGATAGGAGATCTGCTGTTCTTACCTGGTCTAGCTTGCATGTGACTCCAGACCCATCTGAATGCTTTGATGCTTAACTGTCCCTCCTAATAGCACCAGCAAGCCAATAATTGCTGGCCCATCCAGCAGTACCCACATTTAAAAATAAACTCATGGCTACATAACCACCACAAATTCTTACCCCTGCAACAATTATTGTGAATCTTTTCACCACTGTTTGAACATTTTCATGTTTCTGTAATGGAGCGAGAGAGAATGGCAAGAGGGCAAAGAAAGTTTGAAACAGTTGTTATGCTTTGTGTGCTGGAGAGAGACTAATGTTCTTTAAAAGAGAAATGGTTATATCTTTGGTATACATCCTAATATCTTAAAATTTATCATTTTCTTTTTCCGATAGCTATGTGGTAGTCAGCAGAATCAGTTCTTGCATTTTATCCTAAGCAGACTTGGTTCAGTGAAGGTCATGATGTAAGTTCCAAATTTGTAAAAAAAAATAAATGGGGCCCAGTTAGGCAAAGATGAGATGTAATTGATCATATCTCAGCAATTAACAGCACAAATGATGTTCCTTGTATCACAGTGGAGTTAAGAAATGCTGATAATACCAACCACCATTCAAATGACAGCTCTTGGGGCAGCTCTGCCTCACAGAGCAGTAAAGAGGACCAGGCCCAAAAAACAATTTTTGAAATGTCTGAATTTTATCATAACATTCATTTCATTCTGTGGCTGCTTTCATATTTAGTTCATGCATTATTATTGTGGTATCTTAGAATGATTTCCATAATTCATTTTATTTGTATCTGGATATTGGTTGTGCTAACTCAAATAATGAATTCTCTTCAAATCGATGTGTTGATACTTTTCAGATGAATCATCCAATCAAATCAAAGCGTAATGGCAAAGTCACAATCATAACTGATGATTACAGTGACTTCTCCAGCTAATAATAGGATGGCTGTGAAAGGAAAAATTGCTGTTAGTAATGACTTCCTGCCCACATCAATGGTTCCCATGAAATTGATTTCTTTTGCCCTATCATCATTGCCCTTCATCTTGGAATGGTGCATGGCCTTGGCTGTCAATAGTCCAGATGGCAAACTACAACACTGCTGAGAAAAACATGCTCTTAGCTTTTGGACAGTGGATAAAATTACAGAACACAATATTTCACGAAACTAAGCTGATTTAGAATTCCTTAACTAGCAAGCATTCCAAATAGTTGGATGTAATTAGCCATATGATTTCAGATCACCTTTACAATAGTTTTCTTTTGGAAAATGGCTGAACTTGAAAGTTTAGTTCCAGCTTAGTGATGGGGAGTAATGACTTATTCGAAGCAATAGAATGGATTCACTAAATGCGCACTATTTGTCAATAGGACACAAAAGTGTGGCTAGTACCATATCGTATAACTAATGCTTGTATGTAAAAATGTAACTGCTATTATTTTTAATTCAGGGCTGGCTTGACATAATTGTATGCTACAAAAGGATGCAAGTATTTTTGGACCTTGTGGGGTGAAGTTTAATCATTGCGAAAATTGGACATGGAAATCGCAGTATGCATGTTGATTGCATTGCCGAAAGCATGTACTCTTCGTGTTCAAAAACAATTTGCCATCCAGCTAGCAGAAGCTATATTGCATATTTGGACCCTGCTCTGGTGAAAAGGCATTATCATGAGTGGCACAATTTGAAGTTAACCTGCCCCTTTTATGGGGCTGTGGGCCTAGTGCTAGACAGTGGGACTACTGTGGATTTTGTGTAGCTTTGGTAGTACAGACTTGAGGACTGAAGGGCCTTTTCTTTACTGTATGATTTGAGGTGAATTGTGTGCTGGCAGTTCTGCAGAAGTGAATCTGACCTGCAAAACATTGAACAAGCTAGGAGAGTGTGGAGTCCAACATTCCTCAGTGCTGTCCTGGAGGTCATAGTGCAGCGGTGGGAGGGAATGAAAGGTTTTATATTTGTAGGGGCCAGGAAGCCCTCAGAAGCCAGTGGAGGTAATGGAATGTCAATAACAGGCACTGAGCCCTGAAGCCTCGGATGTGAAGTGGCAAGAGGTTCTATGACTTTGCACTTTTAAATGCAAGGTATTAGCCTCTGGCAGTCTTCAATTCACCACATCCTCATCCTTCAACTACCAGCCATCCCTGTCATTCATATCAGACATTATGTGCTTCACTGCACCCTCTCACTAGTACAGTCATTGGTGCAAGCCTCATAGTCACATCTCTACAGCGTTCAAATGAGATGGCCATATCAGTCAGACAGGTTGCTCAACACTTTGTCATGTATCCTCCTTTCTCACAGGAAAAGGTGGCGCACATCCAGAGGCCATAGAAGCTAGCCAGCAGAGATTAAACACATGCAGATCCTGATTGCCATGAAGGCGATTGTGTTGGTCACTGTTTATATACCTACTGCTAAGGCTGTGCTTAAGGAAAGGGCTGAAACCAGTCATAGTATTCTCATACCTTATTCTTCTGTTTGTGTTTCAATTCCCCATCAAACCACAATCCCTTCTAATTTCCAAGCTGCAGATGGTAGGCACAAACACATTGGATTTCCCCCTCCTTACCCTTCAGCCTTGACTTCATTATTTTCTCCTTTCAGATACAAAGGAGTTATCAGTTACCCAAGCAATGCAGGAGCAGTGAGGGGCCAGTGATTGTGAAGAAGGCCCACACTCTCAGCCACAGCATACATACATACATGCGCTGTGCAGTTTAGCATAGAGCCCAGAGAAAACAAAATCTGCATGTAGGAGGATATTGGGCATCAGTGACCTGCAGCCAGGGCTGTGGGCAAGGACAGTGCAGTGCCAGCTTGCAGGAGAGTAACATTGCATCTGAGTTTTGTTGTTGTGCATTCAGTTGAAGTGTACCACTGGAAAAGCCCGTAGGTCAGGCAGCATCTGCAGAATAGGAGAGTCAATGTTTCGGGCATAAGCCCTTCACCAGGAAGCGGAAGGAGGCTGAGAGATAAATGGGAGGGAGGGGGTGGGGCTGGGGTGAAGGTAGCTGGGAAGGTGATAGGTCGACATAGGTAGGGGGTGATGGTGATAGGTTGGACAGGGTGGAGCGATTAGGTGGGAAGGAAGATGGAAAGGTAGTACAGTTCAAGCGGGCAGTGATGAGTTGAAGGGTTGGATTGAGGATGAGGTGGGGGAGGGGAGTTGAGGAAACTGGTGAAGTCAGTGTTGGTGCCATGTGATTGGTGAGTCCCCTATCAGTCATCCCATTTTCCTTCCACATTCCTGATGGAGAGCTTATGCCTGAAATGTCGACTCTCCTGCTCCTCTGACGCTGCCTAATCTGCTGTGCTTTTTCAGCGTCCCCCTTTTCAACTCTGATTCTCCAGCATCTGCAGTCCTCACTATCTCTTTATTGCCCATTCAGGTCAGCTTTTCATTGGGTGGATTACAGAAGCATGATATGGGTATGTACCACAAAATCCTTTGTGCATTAGGAAGCCTGCCACCATACCTGTTATGAAGAACAATGGGGAAGTTCAGTATAAACTTGACACAAGACCTTGTGTGCACCATTGAGTTATTCCTTTCCAGCACATTTGTGAACCCAACCATGAAGAATTGTTCGGCTGATAGCTCCGCTTCCATAACAACACAAGCTACTTTCAACTGAAGTCAAGAGTATTAGAATGAAACATCAGACAACTGCCATTATGGCTATGGATTAAAGTGTGCAAAAGCTCTTTTAGGGTGTTGCAGTGTCCAGTCATTTGTATTTTTAACATGTTGTTTGGAAAGTGAAGCGGTGTTGGCTTTGTGGAGTATGAATCTGCTGTTCTTTGTTAGAAAGTGCTCACTCCTGGCAAAGGGATGATAAGGTGTGGGACGACAATAAAAGTGGAATTGGTTTTACAGTTACAGGAAGCTAAACAGAAACAGGGATAGGTCATGTAGTTGTTTGAGCCATGTTCTTCATTTGAGAAAAATGATGGCTGACCTTTCAGAGGTCTATCTTCCTGTACTATCCATTGATTCCCTCAGTGTTCAAAAATCTAATAATCCCAGTCTTGAAGGTACTTGATGACTGAGCATCCACAGCTTTTGGTGCTGGAGAGTCCCAGAGACATACGATCCTTTGAGCAAAGAATGCTTGCCTCATCATTCCTGATTCCTGTATTCCTGATGAAGGGCTTTTGCTTGAAACGTCGCTTTTCCTGCTCCTTGGATGCTGCCTGAACTGCTGTACTTTTCCAGCACCATTTTATTCCAGAATCTGGTTTCCAGCATCTGCTGTCATTGTTTTTACCTCATCATAATCCTTGAATACTGACACTTTATTTTGGGACCGAGTTCTGGGCTCCTCAGTTGGTGGAAATATCTTCTGAGAGTGTCCACTATTAAACTCGCTAATACTTTTATATTTATATATGTATACTAAACAGACCTCTTATTTGCTAAAATCTGGGTTGTAGGCATAGTTTACTCAATTGTTCCTCACAGGGCAATCCCCGATCCCCTCATGACTGCAGTCTGTTGAATGAAGATTTGCTATATTCTCTCTGAAGCAAGTGTACACTTTAGAAAGGAGATCCATACTGTACACAGTTGTTCAGGTCAACGTACCTTCTCGTTTGAGTATCTAATTTGTTTAAATGTATGGGTCCTTTAACCTTTTCCATGAGTTTGTGCAAGTAAGACAAATTAAGCCAATATGCATAGGCCTGTGCAGAAAATGTCCAATTGCGGTTTTGTGGGAATATTTCTCCAGGTCTGATCTCACCAAGGATTTATACAATTCCAATAAGTTTTTTTTGTGCCTGTTCTCCAATCCCTTGTAGGTAAAGATAAGTATGATAACGTTTTCATAACTGCCGATAGCTGTCTGTTAATGTTCTATGATTCATGTATAGAGACTCTCAAAATTTTGGAACACCAACATTTCCCATTCTCTGATTATTTAAACAGTATTTTTCATTGTGAGTTTTCACCCCAAAGTGGATAGCTTTCACAGTTGTCTACGTCATATTCCATCTTCCACATTCTTGCCACTCAACGATGGGTCTAAATGCTGCTTAAAACCTGCTAAAATTCTCTAGTTTGTCCAGTCCAGAGACAGATTTCCTATTGCCAGCACAAACGTAAAGATTCTTTTGACAATTGAATGGTGGGTCACCGATGCAATTTATTGGTGTCTTGAGGCATAATGAATAGACACAAGTCTGTTGTGATGTGGCAGCTACATTTTTAATACTTTACCATTCATTAGCTTTTGAAAGGAGAGAAGCAATGAGGGAAACAACATGTGGAACATTAGCCTCTTTTTTTTTCAACTTACATGTTTTATAGCTGATCCATTTATTTCTGCAATCACCGAAGAGGAAAAAAGTAAAATTTGGATTTTTTTCAATAATTTATGAATAAGTAATATTTGGTGATGACTTAGTTGCTAACGCACTATTTGTTGCCATCATTGCGCTGAGCATCAGTCATGTGAGTTCCAAAATATATGATTATGAAGAAAAAGAATCAAATGATCACACTCAGCTGATTTGTGACGCCTAGAAGAGGTACTCACTGGCATTTTTGGGTTGAGCTCAATATTGTAACATTCTTTTACTGAAATTGTGTTATGACTCTGAGTTCATCTTGCAGTAAATGCACGTTGCTAACTGCACAAGTTTTCTCTTAGTGAAACCCATGATTTTTAAGTATCATAATTAGGAGCAGTAGTATGTCATATGTTTCAGGAACGTTGTAGCTTATTCTTTATTTTGACACCATTTTCTCCCTGATCCCTGTTTCTCTTAGTTTACTTAGGACCCAAAAATCTACCAGTCTCAGCATTGAAAGCACTCATTGACTGAGTTTCCCCGAACTTTCAGATAAATTCTACATTCCCAAGATTCTAAATATTTACCATTGCATAGGCATACAATAAAGAATCTTTCTTTGGATTGACGTCCCTGCTGTTTCACATCGAATTACCAAATATGTGCTTAATGATCGAATGCCATTGTATGAACTATTAATTAGTTCTCAATTTTTAAAAAATGTACCTCTCTCGATTACTGATTTAGTAATAGGAGAAACAAAATGAGCAAGAAGTTGTGGGGTGGCCTTATGAACAAGTGGAAAACCCAGGGTTTGTATTTACTGTGGGTACACTAAATATGCCTTTTCTAGTATTTCACGAACTCATTGCATGGAATTTGTGTTAATAAGAGTGAAAGTGTCAGCATTCAGCATTATTACTGTGCAAGTCAGTGTCTGGGATTAGATTTTCCTGTCCTGATGGCAGGAAAGTGTACATCAGGCACGGAAGATCCAGTTGTGGACTCCATTCCCATTGTCTGCTGTTTTCATGAGTGCCCCGTATGGTGAACTTGCAGAATGCAGTGCCAGTGACTGCAATGCAGGAATAGTGATTTCAGAAACCCCTGCAGTTAACATGGAGTTAGGGTGGCTTCAGAAGACTCCTGAAGACATTATGTATCATAACAAGTTAGAAGAATGGGTATCCATAGGGGACGTCTATGCTGAACTCAAGAATTTTTTAACAAATAGGTTTCAAAGTTGCTAACTTCACTTCATTATTAAATGCTATAAGATAATTTATATTTTAATGCAATTATTGACCTTCATTCTAAGAAGTTAAGTCACCTTTAAATTGAGCATGATTATGTCAGTGTTCACATGTATTGTAACATTCAACCACTGGATAAAGAGCTTTGTCTTACTGAATTGTATTTGCGTTCAGATTTTATTGCATCACATAGACCCTTTGCTTTGATCTTTACATTATTTATGCAGCCATCAGTTCAACTTTTGATGCAGCAAGACAGAGCATCGTCCATTCCAGGTTTCATCTATTCACCTCAATAAGTTTTGTCGACACAGTTGTGCACTGAAATCTCCTTAAAATGCTTGGCTGAGCTCCAAAACTCTGCAATGATTCAGCTCAGCAGCGATTGTTCACATAAATGTCAAGTGGACTGTCAGTCTTATTTTTTATTGATCGTTTTATGAATTCCTGAACAAATTTTTACTATAAAATGGTTTTTGAATGAATATTTTTATTTTGACAGCATGACTGCATTTTTTTCAAATTATTTGAATGGCTGTGCTAGTTCGACAATTTTCTGAGCTGAAAGAATTTGGGTTTTTTTCAAGTGGAGTTTGAATTAACAATTTGTTTGTTTTGAAAGCTTTAAGAGAATTGAAATGACTTCCCAAAGTTGTTATAGGGCTCATGGTTTTGGTGAGTGGTAGATGCTGGGATGGGGCAGGAAATGTTTGGGGAAGTCAAGGGTAGTGGGTGTTCAGGCAGGAGGGAGTTGTGTAGGCCAGGATGCACATGCACATGTTCATGCACATAATAGGGCTGATATCCCAGCAAATGGAAGTGGAACACACCAGAGCACCTGGAGAGTGTTATCCATGAGGCCATGCTTCTCCACAGGGCATGTAGTTTCAGTCATGGCAGAACTAATTAATAGAAATCAGTGATTTGACAAATTTCATCTAATTGCACACTATTTATGCTGGAAAAATACAATGAAAACATGTAAGCCTAACAGAACCTTTAATGGCAATCTAGAAGGGAATGATGATGTGGTGGGAATATTACTGGAATCATAATCTGGAGGCCCTGACCAATACCTTGGAATGAGTGGGCAAATGTGACATCATGTGCTCAGGATCTCAGAAAAACAAATTTAAATCAATACATTAAAAGAGTCGATTAAGGATTACAAGTTGCGAATACTTTTTAAATGATGCATACAAGCTGCTTCCTTAATAACTAGACATTTGGATACAAAAGAAATATCATTATTCTGAGCTTATTAAAAAGCGTATTGTTCAGCTCATGATTGAATGTGATGTCCAAGTTTTCAACATCACTCTTTGAGAATGATCACAAAATGAATAATGCCAAGTTAGGCATAGGGGATTTCAGTTTGATGGAAAGATGAGAGAAGTTAATTTCCCTCAGAGCAGAGGAGGTTAAGGGAAGATTTCTTAGTGCGTAATATTGATGTGTTTTTGAGAGTATCCTTAAGTAGAATCAGCTTCCAATGGCACAAGGAATGGTAACCATATGATAGACCTAAGGCGATTGTTAAAAGAACTAGAGGTGGCATGTGAAAACATTTTTAAGGCAGAGTTGTTGTGATTTGGATTGCATTTCCTGAACATGAGAGAGAAGCAAATTCAACTGTGGCTTGGAAAATAGGCATGGAGAATTAAATGGCTTCCTTCTGTACTGTATACTCTGTGTAACTTTATTAATAAGCCCTCATGCCTCTGAAGGAGTAAAATAGTTTAGGTGTCCATGGGCATAAAGTAGTGCAGAAATAATTGGAACGGGAAATGGAATGTTAGCCTTTTATCTCAATAGAGTTGAGATCTGCAAGTGAAGTATTGAGGCTCAATTTTGTAGAGCCTTGAATAGACTCCATCTGGATTATTGCATTCGCTTTGGGCATGAATCCTCTGCAAAGATGCATTGCTGGATCTCCAGCATTGTAATATTTGTTTGAGTCTAGTACATTGTGATGAGGTGCTTAACATGAGAATGATTTGGTTGGGTAGATGCGGAGAAACAAGAGTAAGGGCGACAGTGAGCTTGGAGCTAGCTCATTAAAACAGTGAAATTGAGAAATACTTCTTTAAATTTAGGATTGTGAAAATCTGAACTCACTTCCTCAAAAGGAATTTAAAATTTTTATGATGACAATTGCAAGTTTTTTGTTTGAAACTGATTGAGGTGACATAGCTTGTTTGTGACTAAATGCAGTTGAAGTACAGACTGGTGATATTCTGAGCACTATATATTTTTGTAGCATCAATACATTTACAGTCCAAATTTGTGATGGTATTCATCTGACACACTGAGCTATCCTCATGCAACAATAGAAAGTACAGTCTCACTGGAGTTTCTTCATCACTCATTTGCAGAAACATCATTTGAAACAATTGCTTGCAGTCATAAATAAAAAAAACAACTTGCTAAATGTGATCATCTGACCTGTTGTTTTACAACACTGAAATTGTTATGATTGTTTCTTTTAACTGTTTCAATTAAAGTGAAAAATAGTTTTCTACTGCAAAAAGTAAATTTAATCCTACATAGTTTAGGAAAATACTTCAATTTAAAATAATGAAAAAAGTCTTCCAGTCTCCAGATCTAATGAACGGGTGGTAAGTTTAAAAGGGAACATTTACAACCTCACTCGCTAAGTAAAAAAACTGATGAGTTAAGATTGGAGAGTTAGCTCACTAGGTCGAGTTTGAGTGTCTAGGTCGAGAGTGTGGTGCTGGAAAAGCACAGCAGGTCAGCCAGCATCAGAGGAGCAGGAGGATCCACGTTTCAGGCATAAGCCCTTCATCAATTGGGCTTATGCCCGAAATGTCGATTCTCCTGCTCCTCGGATGCTGCCTGACCTGTGCTTTTCCAGCACCATACCTCAACTCTGAGCTCCAGCATCTGCAGTCGTCACTTTCTCCTGCGTTTGAGTGTCTGTAAAGGATATTGCTGGGTAAAGGGTTGAATCCTTTTTTTTGTGTCATGATCTCTCTGAATTGTTATATATATAAAAAACTTTTTCAGTGTAATAACCTTCTGTTCTTTTTGTTAAGTAGTGCATTAGAATATGAGAATGAGGAGCAGGAGTAGACAATTCATTCCCACAAGCCCCCTCCAGCATTTAACTTAATCATGACCATTCTCATCTCAGGCTCGACTCCACTTTCCTGCCCTCTCTCCATAACCCTTTAATCCATTGTTAAATAAAAATCTGTTTGTCTCCTCTTTAAATGTATTCAGTGTCCCAACAGCCACAACACTCTGATGCTGTGAATTCCACCACTTCATAACTGTTGGGGTGGAGCAATTCCTTTCTTACTCTGTTTGTCTTTTAGAATGTTAATGATTGAACACAAGGCACTGCTGTTAAGTTTTCACATCTACAATCTTTCTTTCGAAAATCAGACCATAAATTGTGAATTCTCCCAAATGTTTATTGACCTCATGGTGACAGAAGCATGGTTCAATCTTACTTTTTTGCCAAAAAAGTTTTGAGAACCAATCAAATGTGATTAGGCCCTTAATGGCATTAATAGCTGAACTTAACTTGGTGGTGGGTCAGGAAACAAATCACAAATCTTTCCAACCCGGACTTCATCGGAGCAAACATGGGAGTGTGGCTGGTCCCATTCTCCTTGGTTAAATGCTCCTCAACTGTTGATTAAATGCTTTGGTGGGAAGGCACTAAATTTCAGCCAACAACTTTTTTTTGCAGAAAATTGGTTTGGAAAAGTCAGCATGCCTTTCAAATGGTGCTGTGGGATCTTTATTGTCCAGGGAGCAGCCAAAGATTTAACGCTTCATTTAATAGATGGAAAAACATTCTAGCATGAGGAAACAGATGTTCTCAAATTTCTTCACTGTCCTTTTCCCGTTGGAATCCGCGTGTAAGCCCAGAAGCACATTTTGGGATCAAAGTTGTTCACTAATCGTGTGTGCAGATAGCTGGTTAGTTGAAATGCAAGATAACTGTTGTTTATGAAAATGCACCCCAGCTTCCAGGAAAGGAGGCAAATTATTGTCCACTTGTATGGTGACGCAATGTTCCAACTGTTGGGGTTTAAAAAGAGTCATAAGAATTTTGATATTTCACAATTGCATAAAAAGGAACTGTCAGGGTCATATGATAGGCAGCAAGGGCACTGGCTAAGTAAATGATAAGACTGTTTTTAATATCAGTGTATGTTGTTGGAAGCAGCCTTTCTGGAAAGGAAATCAACTGGAATTTACAAGGGCCCTTTTGAACTGATTTAAGGTATGTTTTATGTAGAAAAATGCGTTAATCTGCTTTCTGAGAGCTGAAGATGTGTGCAGCACTATCAGTTCAAGGTGTGAAATTTCACCCTGGGCAAATGTATCACGATTAGTCACAGTCAATAATTGTTAAAAATCACACAACACCAGGTTATTGTCCAACAGGTTTAATTGGAAACACTAGCTTTCGGAGTGCTAGTGCTTCCAATTAAACAGGTTGGACTATAACTTGGTGTTGTGTGATTTTTAACTTTGTACATCCCAGTTCAACACCAGCACCTCCAAATCACAGTGACTATTGTCTTCTAAAATATGTTGAAGCAGTCAGAGACAGAGATAAAGAACAACTGAGAGCAGCAGTAGAATTTATGTGGAATCTTCGTTAATGTAAAATGGATGGAAGTTTTATATTTGCATGCCCAAAGTTCAGAGATTGGAATGTTTTTATAGTGACTGGTTAAAATCATTCACAGTCCAGATTCCAGGCTTTTTTCTTTTTTTCAAAAACTCATTGCCCTTGGATTTCATATGCATGTCAAAGATCAGGGACATGAAGAGCAGTCACCACCCAGAGACCTGTATAACAAGGGTCATGACTGTTCAGTGCTGGTGTAAAATGAATGTAGTTTGGGCCACTTTTAGGGACCATAGTGCTGTGTTCAAGAAGTGGCTGAAAGAAATTAGGTTGGAACAGGGCAGGAAGTTGGTCTGTGTCCATTTGGAGTTCTTCAGAGTTCTAAGAAGACAATCAGTACTTTGTTTAAAAGAAAATGTTAAGCATCTGTATGGAGCCAGGAGGAGCTTTGTTTGGAAAAAAGATCTCCAAGCCGAAGGCTTTATGAGGGACTTGGCCCTTGAGTATTTTGAAGGTAACTATTTCTTCACTTCAGTTTTAAATACCAAACTCTCCCTGTTGTGATGAGCTGTTCAAAGTGAATGACTGGAACAGAGTAAGGGAGAAAGACAGTAGACTTTAGTTTGATGAAATATTGTAACTTATGATCTGCTGAAAACTCCCAGACAGTCACGATCACAGCAGAGGGATAACAGACATGTCATATTTATTCCACAAAATGTTTTCTCTACCCCCCCCCCCCCCCCCCTCCCCCGCCCCCTTCTCCCCCGCCCCCTTCTCCAATGCTTAAGGGCATAAACATTTTCAACCCTTACAACTCTTGCTGTCTAGTGGAAGATGCAGTCAGATGGAGTAGGAGCAAGTACAGAACAGTAAAATTGGCGAAAGAGATACGCCAAGAGAAAATTAGTCAGAACTGGACTTAAAAACTCTGCTTTCTTTCCAATCATGCTGCCAGACCTGTTGAATTTCTCTAGCAATTTCTGTGTGTGTTTTAGATCTCCAGTAGGTGCTGTTTATTCTGTTTTGGCAAAAGAGATACGTTTATCTGACTGATTGTGTGTACTTCAGAATGAATCTCCTGGAGAAGCAGTGTATTCGTTTCGAAGTATTACCTTTTTTTAATACTCATCATTCCCTCTGGGAGGGAGGAGAAAATGGTAGAAAGGAAAGGGAACAGGGATGGTTGAGGAAAGGGAAGGGAGAGTGAGATTAGAGGATGTAGAGAGGTGTTCATTATGGAAAAATGCTGTCAAAGTTGGTTCCTCAGCTGAAATGTTGCTCAGTGTTTGGTTGGGAAAGTTAATGGTCTGTATGCTTCACTCTCTCTATGTGGGTGGAGGTGAATGGGATACGGGGGGTGGTGGCAGTTACTGATGGGACTGGGTGAAAGAACACGGTTTTAAGGCAGCTCATTGTCTGGTGGTAGGTATCTTAATGTTGTCTGTTCTGGCTCAGTATGGTAGATGGTGTGAAGTAGTAGGGCCATGTGTATAGTTGCAGCTTTAGATGAGAAACTTTATCCAGTGGTATGGGTTTATTGGTAAAAGTGTTTTGAGAAAACATTGTTAAACCGATGTGGAATGAGTGAACATTGTGCAGATTGATATTGCCAGAGAATTGTTAACATAAAGATAACTGACTTTTGGGTAGTCAGAAATGGGCCACAGCTGTAGTCAGTATTGCCGTCTGCAATATTTTCTTTAAATATCCATGATTTTGCAAGCTCACTGTTTGGTGGTAACAAATTCCTAAAGCTCTAAATTATGCAGTGGAATTTGAATGTTTTCCTTGTATTTTAAAGTTGTGAGAGTGAACAACCTGCTCAAGCTTTTCAAAATCTCACTGAGGGAGCTTATTTTTCTTACTATGTATAATTTACATGACCACTTAACAGTGTATTACAGTTCTCGTGGATTAAAATAGTATTGGACAAAACACTTTTTTTTTCTCTTTCCTATCTTTATTACTCAGTCAGAAACCATGACCAGTAGGAACAAGATTTTAATGTCCCTATGCCTGCAGACATATGCACTTTTCTGTGTTTCTATGGAGAAACACAACATTAAAGAGCAAGATTTGCATTAATTTTCCTGCTGCATTTGATCAGTTAATGATCTGGACAAGGTTAAAGCTGAGTGTGGAATTTCTTTAAGAGAACCAACTATTAACTTCAGAATGAAGAGAATTAGAAGTCTGACATCAAGTTACATAGTGACCTTTTCAATATCTGTAAGTAACTCATATTTTGTGTATATTATGCATGTAGTAAATTTAAAAAATAAAGACATTTATAATCTTACAGAGAGTGCATGTAAATTTAGTTAAAAAGTGTTGGGATTGATTCAAACAAGGTTACAGCACAGTGATCTTTCATGTTTTAATTGAAAATTATGACAATCCTTTAATCTCAAATGTTTCCTTGTATTATCTTGCATTTTCTTTAAAGTGTAGGATTTTTGTTTTGGTTTTGGTGAGGAAAAGGTACAATGTGCAGCTTCCTGTATTATTTTTAATGGTTGCCATCTGTTGACAATGTGACTGGATAGAGATGAAGCAGGAGATGGCATTGACACTGATATAGAACTTTGCTTGATTATCCACTATCGGAGCAAGGTGGAAGGAAAGAGTTTGACAGGGGAGCAGCTCTGCAGGTAGTTGAGAATCCAAGTTGAGACATGCTTTGGCTTAGTCTTCCCATGAGTTCAGTTAATCTGTAGTCTTGTCATAATAGTTGGGGGCAACCTTTGAACCCTTGTCAGGTCACAGATGTAAGTTCATCATTCAGATTGCTTTCTTCCATTTGTGTTTTCTTCTGAAGCCTCGGGATGTATGTAGAAGTGAGGTGGAACAGTTTCCAGAAATATATTTGCTCTGATCATGTAGGGTTAAAACTGCATAGTGGTGAGGATTATTCATTATCTGTTACACATGACTATGATGTAAGCCTATGAGAAGGTCCTAATGTGGGTGCTAATTGAAGTAAAAAGCTTTGTCTTTTGATAGTGACATTGTAAAACAGTGACTCAGTTCAAAGGTAAAATCATATTTTATGAAATAACGAAGTTTCAACAGTAACTTCCTTTCTGTTTTGTTCACAGCCTGATAACTCGGATACACTTGTAAGCCATGTCACCAGTCCGGTAGGTAACGTTTGATTTCATGATTAAATCAGAATTGATTTGATCAGCAAAAAAAAACAAGTTCTGTTTGTGTCTCCAGGACTAACAGCATTTGTTCATTTTTAAAGAATCTGTATGGTTAGCAAAAGACTTGTAATGTTCTGGCATTATTTTGTAAAATTGTCTTTAGTTGAGTATTCCGCTTCATTCCTTGAAATGTTTGGTGTGAAATGATGGAATTTGAATCCACATTTAACCATATTTTAGATTGACCTCTTCATGGTCCTGTTTTTCTTCACTAATGGTTGTTGCTCTATTACAAAGTTGCCAGCTTCATATCATTTGAACAACTTGAAATGCATCCTAATGCTCTGGGACCTGGGCACAGCACTGTTTTAAGCAAATACTCCTT
This sequence comes from Chiloscyllium plagiosum, assembly GCF_037043375.1. Taxonomy (NCBI): domain Eukaryota; kingdom Metazoa; phylum Chordata; class Chondrichthyes; order Orectolobiformes; family Hemiscylliidae; genus Chiloscyllium; species Chiloscyllium plagiosum. The sequence goes on from NW_028270143.1 coordinate 59,324,119, forward strand.
TGTATTTATCAGGGCTTGTCTTGAAAAGGGTTATTGCTTGGGAAATCATAATGGAGTTACATTTCTTCTGAAAAATGGCAGATTCTACGATCAGTTGAGGTTAATTGCTGCAAGAAATTTCAGTGGATTGGCAGGTGCTTCAAAGTCTCTGTCTCTGACACAAAGAAGTGCCAAGTTACCAAACAGAAGAACAACCACAGCAAATAACCATTGTTTTTCAAATTAAGATTGCATTCTATATGGTATCTCGAGGCTGCAAACCTGGAAGAGGAGTTTCCTGGAGAAACGATTTCCTTAATATTTGACAGATTCAAACACAGCCATTTAATATAATGTTAATATAATGCATTTTAAGAGTTCTGGAATTTCAGTTCCATGTGTGGGTTGGCATCCTTTATTATCTGCCTCAGTAACTTCACTTTTGGATATTCCTTCCAGTTATTCTCCATCACTGTTTAAAGCAAATAGTGGATACTTCATCATAATTCTTGATAGTATTTTTTTCCGTTTTGTGGAGGAGGGGGTTTAAAGGCCTGGGTGGCATTGTAAATTTTAGCATTACAGCCCAAGGGGGATGAGGATGTTGCCTTTTTGCTAGCATTTGGGGTCCACTTGGACAAACTCAATGCAGTTCTGTAATGGCAACATCTCGTAGTTCAAGGGTTCAATTAACCCGAGATCAAATGTGCATGACCACTGAGGAAACGTGGTGATAGTATAGGAAATGGAATAATCATTTTTTGCAGCTAAAATTGCTTTCATGCATCTGATAACACAGCAAATTGTTGAGTTAAGCTGGAGAGAGTCCTCCTGTCAACGATGTATCTGCTTAACTTGATGTAGGTGCATTTACTTCAAGTGGGAAGTTGTTCCCTTCTGTGATGGATACATTTTAGTGAGCAGGAAAATTTTGCATGGATGTAAAATTGCTCGCTGAAAGTTACTGTTAAACCATTGTCTATTTATTCAAATTATTGCATTTTAATTATGCATTGCAGAACATCAACTAGAACATAGAACAGTACAGCACAGGAGCAGGCCCTTCAGCCCACCATCTCTGTGCTGACCATGATGTCATTTGAAACTAGTCCCATTTGCCTGCACATGGTCCACATGGCCTGTTCATTTCTGTCTATATACTTCTTAAACTGTTACACATCATTGTAGTTTTGTTCTGATAAAATAATATGGATTCAAAATTGATCAAACATGGTTTCCACCACTTAGATGGTCCTTGCTTATGTCAGAAGTCTGTCAATTATCAGCAAGCCAGAGACATCAATTACAAAGCTGCTGCTTAAACCATGTTAGGCACACCAAATATTTCGGGCTGTTCAAGCAGCTGTTGGCAGTCTGTAATTTGTATGTCATTATATTACTCCCTACTTGCAAGCAGGAATTTTGTTTTGAGAATTCCTCAATTAACTTTGCTTCACAGATAAAAATGTCTCAAACTTTTACAAGAACAAAATTACTTTTAACAAGCCTCCTGGACTCTCGCCACTGCTACAAACCCTTCTTTTCAGCTTGTTTAGTCTGAGACCGTGCTTTATTTTAAAATAAAAATAATATACTTAGATCCTTTTTCAAAATCTCTGTCTTCTCGAAGCAACTGTCTGCTGTTTTTTGTGATTTTCTTCATCGGTTACAGTTAAATTTTATTTTCATGTATTTTTTGACATCCAGTGCAATAGCATTGGATTCTGTGATGTGTTAGAAAACATCTTTTCTCCCATCTTTCTTGTACAAGCAATTCACCTTTTTAAATTGGTGAATGTTCCTGTCAGTGATCATTTGTCTTTAGTCATGTTTTCACCTACTTTGCATAAACATATACTTGTCAGTAAAACAGACATCAAGAGTGGGAATCCCAGCTGATTACTTAACCACCCCACCCCCTTCCCCACCTCAACCATCATTGCCGAGGAGCAAGTGAATTTTTATTTCCATTGTTTTGAAGTTAACCATCTATTGTAGTTGGTATTCCAAAGCATTTTTACAGGGAAACTTGAAAACAAAATGTGAGTTAATCATCTCGAGGCTTTTCTCAGTCCAGATGTGCTTTTTACCCATCCCTATTTTTGGGCAAAAATTATTTTAAAATACCATAACCATATTCTAGACTTGACAAACAAATACAGCAGTGAAAGCTGAATGAAAATATACAATCGCCGGATAATGTAATTACCCAAGAAAAGAGCAATGCAAATTGTCATCAAGTTTTGAAGTCTTTGAGAGGTTTACCTTGGGACAAACCAATTGACTTTATGTTTACCATCTTCAACATTCACTCTCTCTAATACTGATGCACAATGCAGTTGTATGTACCATTTACAAGGTGCACTGGTGCAGTTCACCAGGATGCCTCTGACAGCACCTTCTAAACCTATGGTCTGTCATCATCTTGGACGAGAATAGTTGATTCATGGAAACACCACCACCTGCAAGCTCCTCTCCAAGCCACACAACAGTCTGACTTGGAGTAATATTAGCATTCCCTCACTACTACTGGGACAAAATCCTTCCTAACAGCATTGTAGTTGTACTTGCATCCCATGGACTTGAAAAATTCAAGAAGGCAGCTCACCACCTCCTTCTCTAGGGCAGTTGGGGATAGATAACAAATCCTGGCCTGGAGAGAGAGGGTATGAATGAGTAAATGGTGAAACAAAAGATAAGAGAGAAGTTAGGGCGAAGGAATAAGAAATAGTGGAGAAATGAACAAAATGAAAATTGGGTTTAATATTTCAATGGTTATTTTTGAATCTTTAAAGCATTAAAAACTGTCAAAAGTAAAAGCATTAATTTAGAAGAGAGAGAAGTGAGGGGGCTTTAGTGGAAAGTTGGCATGAGACAGAACAAAATACATTCTCACCAATAAAAGTTCCAGGAGGTAAATGGAAAAAAAAAGAGGAATGTTGGCCTTCGTAAGCCAGACATGACTTCAGCCACAGAAAGTTTTATTGATTTTAGTGCTCAGATCGAGCCTGTCTAAGTAGAATGAATGACAAATTTTGTACTTACTATTCAGTCCAAAATAAATGAAAATTGAGAAAGTGAGTTTTGTAGGAGTAGTTATTGAATTGAGGTGAAAGAGTGCAATCTCAAAAGGTAACCTGGGAATAAACTTGCACATTTCAGTTTGTAGACTAGGATTTAATAAATGCTTAAAAAAACATTGGCTAATCAATAAAAATGGTATGGACCATAGAATTGTTTGAACAGCATGAATTTCAAGCTGGTTACATTGAGTCGGGATAAAGAGTTTGGTAAATGATCTCTGGGTCCCAAATTTGTCGCTGACTTAAAAAGGGTGGAATGATGCCATCATATTGGGGACTGCCAGAAAATTGTGCATTGACCGACATATCTTACCTGTGGTGGAAGACCAGTTGAACTTCTAAATCATGCTTTGCCTTATATAGGAGCATACAAAGGTAGTGTGGAGAAGTCACTGACCCCCTTAACCTTTGCAAAGTCCATCACTCCCACCTTTCTTGTAAAGTCATAGAGATCTAGGGGACAAAAAAAGGCCTTTGATCAATTGTGCCCACACCGGTCAAAAAAATAGCCACCTCACTATTCTAATCCCATTTTTCAGAATTGGCCTGCAGCTTTGTTTGCCTTTTGTTTGGGAAAGTGAGAGGAAACAGTGTATCTGCTTTAGGCCATGAGCACAACAAACTGAGAGCTGTGACTAATGTTAAAAAAAGCTTGACACTTAAGAGTTAAGCATGAGGCAACCATCATAGCTTCAGGCAATATGATGGTGCCCTGATGCTGAACTCAAATTTTTGACTTTGCAGGTGTCAGAGTTTAGATACTGAGAGAACCAGAATCATCTGATGCACTGCTCCACTGCTCTGTAAAGTTTGGGAGGGAAATTTGGTCCTTTGGTATCTCTAGACCTTCACTATGTAAGGGCTCCACCATCCGTCTTTCCTTCTATCAGCCTATGTAGCTCTCTGGTACCTTCCTAACTTGTACCACTGCTTGTCATGTCACCGTGCCAAAGGTGAAATGATTAGAAATTTCACTCTTCACCAGTGGTGGGAAGACCAGCATTTGGCAACCTCCCTGAAGAAGAGTACAGCTTAGAAAACATAAGTCAAATGCATAGTCAATAATCATTAAAATTATCTTTAGTAAATAAATTACAAATGTTGGAGGTGAATGTGTTATCAAACAGAAGTTCTCAGAATGCTCTCAAAAGATCAATGCAGTGACTCCTCCTTAAGGCACAGTTTACCAAGCTGTTCTGCTTAAGACTTTAGGAAATGAGTTATTTTCAGAGAACAGTTTCAATACTTAATAAATGCAGTACAAAAGACTAGTATCCAACCCAATTTAACACTGACCTGATCACTTGACCAAGTTGAACATCGCAGTCTCATTGCATTTAAGACACACAGTACTCTGACCAATAAAGGAAAGCATACCAAACATCACCTTCACAATCCTAACTTCCTGTGACTCGACTTCCAAGGAGCTATGAACCTGCACTCCAAGGTCTCTTTGCTCAGCAACACTCCCTAGGACCTTACCATTAAGTGTATAAGTCCTGCTAAGATTTGCTTTCCCAAAATGCAGCAAGTATCTAAATTAAAGTCCATCTGCCACTCCTCAGCCCATTATCTCATCTGATCAAGATCCCATTGTAATCTGAGATAACCTTCTTTGCTGTCCACTACACCTCCAATTTTGGTGTCATCTGCAAACTTACTAACTATACCGCTTAAGCTCACATCCAAACCATTTATACAAATGACGAAAAGTAGTTGACCCAGCACTGATCTTTGTGGCACTCCACTGGTCATGGGCCCCCAGTCTGAAAAACAACCCTCCACCACCACCCTCTGTCTTCTACCTTTGAGCCAGTTCTGTATCCAAATGGCTAGTTCTCCCTGTATTCCATGAGATCTAACCTTGCTAACCAGTTTCCCATGGGAAACCTTGTCGAACGCCTTACTCAAGTCCATATAGATCATGTCTACCACTCTGCCTTAATCAATCCCCTTTGTTACTTCTTCAAAAACTCAATCAAGTTTGTGAGACATGATTTCCCATGTACAAAGCTATGTTGACTATCCCTAATCAGTCCTTGCCTTTCCAAATACATGTACATCCTGTCCCTCACGATTCCCTCCAACAACTTCCCCACCACCAAGGTCAGGCTCTCTGGCTTGTCCTTACCACCTTTCTTAAATATTTGCACCACGTTAGCCAACCTCCAGTCTTCTGGTACTTCACCTGTGACTATCGATGGTATAAATGTCTTAGCAAAAGGTCCAGCAATCACTTCCCTAGCTTCCCACAGATTTCTAGGGTACACCTGATCAGGTCCTGGGGATTTATCCACTTTTATATGTTTCAATGCATCCAGCATCACCACCTCTGTAATATGGACCTTTTTCAAGATGTCACCATCTACTTCCCTACATTCTATATCTTTCATGTCCTTTTCCATAGTAAACACTGATGCAAAATACTCTTTTAGTATCTGCCTCATTTCCTGTGGTTCCACATAAAGGCCGTCTTGCTGAACTTTGAGGGGGAGAAAGTGAGGACTGCAGATGCTGGAGATCAGATCTGAAAATGTGTTGCTGGATGATCTTTGAGGGGCCCTATTCTCTCCCTTTTGTCCTTAATGTATTTGTAAAAACCCTTTGGATTCTCAACTCTATTTGCTAAAGCTATCTCATGTCCCCTTTTTGCCCTCCTGATTTCCCTCTTAAGTATATTCCTACTGCCTTTAATACTCTTCTAAGGATTCACTCCATCTATCCTGTCTCTGCCTGGCCTATGCATCCTTCTTTTTCTTAACCAAACCCTCAATTTCTTTAGTCATCCAGCATTCTCTATACCTACCAGCCTTTCCTTTCACCCTAACAGGAATATACCATCTCTGGACTCTCGTCATATAATTTCTGAAGGCTTCCCATTTTCCAGCCGTCCCTTTACCTGCGAACATCTGCCCCCAATCAGCTTTTGAAAGTTCTTGCCTAATACCATCAAAATTGGTCTTTTTCCAATTTAGAACTTCAACTTTTAGATCTGGTCTATCCTTTTCCATCACTATTTTAAAATGAATAGAATTATGGTCGCTGGCCCCAAAGTGCTCCCCTCAGTCACCTGCCCTGCCTTATTTCCCACGAGTAGGTCAGGTTTTGCACCTTCTCTAGTAGCTACATTCACATACTGAATCATAAAGATTTCTTGTGCATACTTAACAAATTCCTCTCTATCTAAGCCCTTTACACTATCACAATCCCAGTCAATGTTTGGAAAGTTAAAATCACTTACCATAACCACTTTATTATTCTTACAGATAGCTGCCATCTCCTTACAAGTTTGTTTCTCAATTTCCCTCTGCCTTTTAGGAGGTCTATAATACAATCCCAATAAGGTGACCATCCCTTTCTTATTTTCTCAGTTCCAACCAAATAACTTCCCTGGATGTATTTCCAGGAATATCCTCCCTCAGAACAGCTGTAATGCTATCCCTGATCAAAAACGCCACTCCCCCTCCTCTCTTGCCTCCCTTTCTATCCAGTTGTATTCTGGAACATTAATCTGTCAGTCCTGCCCATCCCTGAGACATGTTTTTGTAATTGCTGTGATATCCCAGTCCCACTTTCCTAACCATGCCCTGAGTTCATCTGCCTTCCCTGTTAGGCCTCTTGCATTGAAATAAATGCAGTTTAATTTATCAATCCTACCTTGTTCTCTGCTTTGTTCTGCCTGCCCTGACTGTTTGACTTGCTTCTTTTCTCAACTGTACCAGTCTCTGATGGTACGGAAAGAGATCAATCTCCTGGGGATCACCCCTCTTTACTAGTTTAAATCCTCCCGAGCAGCTCTAGCAAATCTCCCTGCCAGTATATTGGTCCCCTTCCAATTTAGGTGCAATCCGTCCTTCTTGTACAGGTCACTTCTACTCCAGAAGTGATTCAAATTAATCAAAAATGTGTATCCTTCTCCCATACACTAGCTCCTCAGCCATGCATTCATCTGCTTTATCCTTCTATTCCTGCCCTCACTAGCTTGCTGCACCAGGCGTAACCCAGATATTACTACTCTTGAGGACCTCCTTTTTAAATTCCTGCCTCACTCTTTGTATTCTCCCCTCAGAATCCCATCCTTTCCCCCTTCCCTTTGTCATTGGTTCCAATGTATACAATGTCCTCCTGCTGGGCCTCCTTCCCCCTTGAGAACATTCTGAGACATCCTTGATCCTGGCACCAGGGAAGCCACACACCATTCTGATTTTTAACTGCTGGCCACAGAAACGTCTATCTGTACCTCAGACTAGAGAGTCCCCAAACACAATCGATCTCTTTGAACCCGACGTAACCATCATTGCATTAGAGCCAGTCTCAATACCAGAAACTTGGCTGTTCGTGCTACATTCCCCTGAGAATCCATCACCCTCTACATTTTCCAAAACAGCATACCTGTTTGAAATGGGGATAGTCACAGAAGACTCCTGCACTAACAGCCTACCTCTTTTACCTTTCCTTGAGTTAACCAATATATGTGACTGTATCTGAGACTTTTCCCCCTTCCTATAACTGCCTTCTATCACACTCCCTTGCTCTTGTACATTCCTCATTGCCTCTAACTGTTGCTCCAACTGTTCCATTCAATCTGATATGATTCGCAACCAACGGCATTTATTGCAGATATAATCCTCAGAAACCCGTAAACGGTCCCTCAACCCCTACATCCGACAAGAATAGCGTATCACTCTGCTATAGGCCATTTTTGGTTCTTCCAATCCACAGACCCAGAAAATACCACCATCTTATTCCTCTACAAAACACTGCTTCAGGCTAACTTAATACTTATGGCTTATATTTTTAAGTTTAATCGAGAGACATATCTCAATAAAACATATTATTAAGAAAGAACCCACTCTATTCACTACTGCAGATTTACAACAAGGCACCAAGGCCACACTTAAAACTATTCACTTATCTGTCTCTGTCTTGTGACGTCTCCCAAACAGGTTCCTCCAAGATCAGTTTTGAATTTCACTTTGTTAATTTTCCGAGACCCACTCTGATGTCCAGCGATACATGAAATCAAATAGCAAAGGCAGTAACTGCGCAGGTACAGTTGTGCAGTTGGCAGTGTGGGTTTCTTTCTCTCTCTTGCACTGACCTCACCTTTGTCTGTACCTCTCACTTTTAAAATTGCCATTGTTGTGACTTTTTTTTTCTTCAAAGCTCCAAAACAGTACAACAACACATAAAACAGTAATTGCTGCTACTGGAATTCAAGGAACTCGCCTTTAACACTGAAAATACCTCAATAAAGGAGCAACCTGTTCCATTCAGAGATTTTTCCTGTCCTCCATCTTGGATTACCCAGAGGTCACAGGCAGTTCATTGCCATCACATATGCAACAGCTAACATATTTTCAACAGGCAGTTTCGATCATTTGTATCTCAGATTAAATTTAATAATTGGCACTGTGTTCATCGCAAAAGCATCCATTACAATCTCACTCAGAGTTGCTCCAGAACATGAGCAGCCTTAAGCAAAAACTACCACATTCATTTGCAAGTAATTCGCTACCTCAGAGATTTTAAGCTTTTCTTGGTCCTTTGTTGACTCCTTTGAAACTGATCTGTCTTTTTACAGTATTTTTCTCTTTCCTTCTCTTCAAGCCTGCATCTCCCACCTCCCCCACCCCTAACTTGAAACCTTCCATTCTCTCATTTCCCCTTGAAATCTCTCTCTGTCTTCCACTCACCTCACAGCCATTTGCACTCTCTCTCTCTCTCTGTCTCTCACCCTCATGATGCCCCCTATGTGCCCCCATTACGCTTGAGGTAACACTGGCTCACCTGATCCTTTGCCTCCCTGGTATCATCCATCTCCCTGGCCCATTTTTCCTCTGGCCTCTTTCATGACCCTGTTTTCCTTTCATTACCTGCAACTTTCTAACTGCAAAAAAAACCTGAATCACAAAACAGTAGCACCTATGAGAAGATAATTGCAGTGTTGGCCTTTGTTTTAAAGCGAATGGAGTGAAATGTAGGAAGGTTTTGCTAAGACTATATAATGCACATTCAGACCACAGCTGGAATACCATGAGCAGTATGTAGTAGCATTGGAGATATTCCAAAAAAGGCTTAGTCATTTGATATGGGCCTTATGAGAAGAAATTGAGTAGGTGTAGTTTTGACACATTGGAATGTAGAAGAATAAGTAATAAAGTCACAGAGATGTACAGCGTGGAAACAGACCCTTCGATCCAACTCGTCCATGCCAACCAGTTATCCTAACCAAATCTAGTCTCATTTGCCCATGCTTGGCTCATATCCCTCTAAACCCTTCCTATTGATATACTCATCCAGATGCCTTTTAAATGCTGCAATTGTACCAGCCTCCACCACCTCCTCTGGCAGCTCATTCCATACACGCACCACTCTCTGCATGAAAATGTTGCTCCTTAGGTCACTCTTGTGTCTTTCTCCTGTCACCCTAAACCTATGCCCTCTAGTTCTGGACTTGCCCCACCCCAGCGAAAAGACTTAGTCATTTATTCTACTCATGCCCTTCATGATTTTATCAACCTCTATAAGATCACCCCTCAGCCTCTAATGCTCCAGGGAGAACAGCCCCAGCCTACTCAGCCTTTCTCTATAGCTCAAATCCCCTCCAACCCTGGCAACATTCTTGTAAATGTTTTCTGAATCTTTTCAAGTTTCACAACATCCTTCCATTAGGAAGGAGACCAGAATTACACATGCTATTCCAAAAGTGGCCTAACCAATGTCCTGTACATCCATAACATGGCCTCCAAACTCCTATACTCAATGCTCTGACCAATAAAGGAAAACATACCAAATGCCATCTTCACTATCCTATCTACCTGCAACTCTACTTTCAAGGAACTATGAACCTACACTGCAAAGTCTCTGTTCAGCAACACTCCATAGAACCTTAACATTCCCAAGATCCCGTACTTGGCAGGGTAGATGTAAAGAGGTTATTCCTTCATCTGAAAGAGGTTCAGACCAGAGGGCATTATCTCAGTGTAAGGGGTTACACATTTAAGATAGACATTAGAAGAAATTTCTTCTCTTAGAGAACAATACAACTGGAATTCTGCAGAGGACTGTAGAGGCTGGGTCATTAAGTATATTCAAGATCGAGTTAGACAAATTTTATTAAGTCCAGGAATTGAGGGATATGGGGCAAAGGTAAGGTGGAGTTGAGGGTTATCAGATCTGCTGTGATCTCATTGAATGTCTGAGCAGACTTAATGGGCTGACTGGCTGACTTCTCCTCCTACACCTTATAATAACGACAGAATTCATTGGAAGGCAGGTTTCCTGTTGTGTTGTCATGTTACATCGTGACCTGAATTTCTGCTCCATGTATCTCTGCTTCGTTGAGCTCCTGTGGTTATCGCTTTCATCCTTACAATAAACTGACTTCCTGTACACCTCATGCTGGGGCTAACAGCTCTCACAATTTGTTTGGGAATCTCTTGGCAATGGCTATTGATTTTTCCCGAACATTAAGCTAGCTCAGTTTGGCAGCTTACCTTCCACCTGACTGAGGAGTATGCAAATTGAAGAGAGGCTTTGAATTCAGTGGCATTGTTACATCACGGTAATTACCAACCACTCAGCCCAGTAACTTCTCAAAATCCAGCCCTCCCCATGAAGTCAAACTGAACTGCAGCAAAGCATCACAATAATGCACTCTTACATGTGGATGTGTGGAACAGTTCACATGCTGTATTAAACAAAATGCCCCATACAGCCCTAATATTGTATCTGATGAAAATTTCTCCGTGCTTAAACTGTCCCCTACCTTGTAAGATATCAGTATCAGTCAAAGTGAGGGGGGATAATTCCTACATTCCACAACACGGGGAAGGCCTATAGAACATAGGGACTGAGAGCAGTTTTGGTTTCTTTTACTGAAGAAGGATGTTCTGGCTTTTGGAGGCAGTGCAACAAAGGTTTACCAGACTGATTCCTGGGATGGTATGATGGTCATATAAAGAGAATCTGAACTGGTTTTGACTAAATTGGCTGAGGTTTGAAAAGTTGGGAGTGGGATCTCATAGAAACCTTTTAAAAAAAAGTGACAGGGTAAATGCAGAAAGGATATACCTGATGACGAGGGAGCCCAGAATCAGGGGTCACAGTCTATGGGTATAGGCTACGCCTTTTGAGACTGAGATGAGGAGAAATCTCTTCTCCCAGAGAACTCACTGCCACAAAAAGGAGCTGAAGTTAAACATTGAATATTTTCAAGACGGAGTTTGATCTAGGAGTTAGGGCAAAACAGATCAAAAGAAATGGGGAGAAATTGAGAAGAGGGTGCTAACCTGGATGTTCAGCCATGATCATACTGAATGGTGCAGTTGGTTCGAAGGGCTGAATAGCCCACTCCTGCTATTTTCTATGTTTGATGAACAGGATTATGGAGTTGAATTCGCGGTGTGACTTTAAGTAGGCTTTGAGTTATCATTTCAGTAGAATTAAGATTTATTTTAACAATGTTTACACTAAGATAGCATAAAGTGGAATGATACACATCCAGTGTTGTGTTTGGCTGCTTCTATCAGAAGTAATAACTTTCAGGCTTTAATTCTCAATGTTTAATGATGGTACACAAACTCTGTAAAACAAAGCAGCTTTTGTTTTACTTTGCAGTGTAATATACTAATCTATGGAGTTTGGCTTGTGTTGCTTCTGTAATTACTTGGGAAATCTGTTGTAAGATTGTAGTGCAGGAATCGTTTATTCAGAAAGTAACTTGTCATTTAAAATAATAGGTTAAATTAAATGGATTTATTCCTTATACCATCATACGTGTCTTGTCAATGTACAATTTCAGTCACAGTTGCAAAGAACCAGACAATGTAATCCCCACACATCAAACATTTAAGAAGCATTTAGATGTACATGTGTGGTGCCAAGGCATTCAAAACTGTGGGCCAAGCTGGAAAAAGAAATTAGAATAATTAGTATTTGTTTCGACTAGCACAGACTTGATGGACCAAAGGGCCTTTTTCTGTGCTTTAGAACTCTATGACAGTATGACTGGGCATGAAAAGAGAATCATTACAGATTAGTGCACAGCAATAGTGTGACAGTGAAGTAAAAGGAATAAGAATGGCTTCCCCTTCAGTGCTCGGTCATGAATTTGCATTGACTTATAAGGTTCACAAGGGATTGTTGGCTTTCACCATGTACTTCACATGTTCTAGAAATGTGGCAGTGAATAGAATTTACTGAACTAGGGCAAGAAATTTTCTTCATATCTATTGCAATAAAATGATTGTAATAAGTCCTGTAAACTGGGACATTGATTCAATGCTTTTTATCTGGGCTTGTCTTGGAGATTTTATGAATGAATCCTTTGTATGCAAAAATGAAAAGCTCAGTGCATGCTGCAAAGTGCCTCATTGATGCAGTCATCTGCTGTTCACTTTGGCCATGAGGCTTGTATTTTGCGAAAGAAAGAGTTCATTCTTCCTTTTACTGTGCGTTGTGTACAAGAAAGTTCTAGCCGAGCAGCAGATTATTAACTGGATATGACTGAATAGATGGTAAAATCGATGTCAAGATTATTATCATTTTAAAAACTAATCATTGATGCACACTTAGGGTTACTTTTAGCTTTGCTGCCACGGTGATATTCTCCCAGAATGGATCACTTGCCACCTTGGTCTTGCCTTGAAATCACCTCATGGCCTTGCTGCACATCTTCTGCAGCTGCTCTAACTCTCTTTGTATCCTTTAAAATACGCCTTTACATCTACCTCTTTGACTAAGCCTTTGCTTGCCTTTAATTTTATAGCAATTTGAACTAAGCTTTCTACTTTAGTACTGAGTGGGTGTTCAGGTAAGTGGGGTATCTCAAGAGGGTTGGAATATAAAAGCACCGTTGTGCTACTGAGACTTTATAAAGCTCTGGTTAGGCCCCATTTGGAGTACTGTGTCCAGTTTTAGTCCCCACACCTCAGGAAGGACATACGGACACTGGAGCGTTTCCAGTGGAGATTCACACGAATGATCCCTGGAATGGTAGGTCTAACATATGAGGAACGGCTGAGGATCCTAGGATTGTATTCATTGGAGTTTAGAAGATTAAGAGGAGATCTAATAGAAACTTACAAGATAATACATGGCTTGGAAAGGGTGGATGCTAGGAAATTGTTTCCGTTAGGCGAGGAAACTAGGACCCGTGGACACAGCCTTAGAATTAGAGGGGGTAAATTCAGAACAGAAATGCGGAGACATTTCTTCAGCTAGGGAGTGGTGGGCCTGTGGAATTCATTGCCGCAGAGTGCAGTGGAGGCTGGGACACTAGATGTCTTCAAGGCAGAGATTGATAAATTCTTGATGTCACAAGGAATTAAGGGATACGGGGAGAATGGGGGTAAGTGGAGTTGAAATGCCCATCAGCCATGATTGAATGGCGGAGTGGACTCGATGGACCGAATGGCCTTCCTTCCACTCCTATGTCTTATGGTCTTCTGGTATGGATGCTAGGGCAGTTGCTTGCTCCTCCTGCAGAATGTGGCAGGTGGGAGACATGGCACATGTCTCCGCTGGCTACATCTGCGGGAAGTGCACCCAACTCCAGCTCCTTGAAAACCGTGTTAGGGAATTGGAGCTGGAGCTGAATGAACTACGGATCATTCGGGAGGCTGAGGGGGTAATTGAGAGGAGTTACTGGGAATTGGTCACTCCTTAGGCTCAGGACAAGGATAGATGGGTTACAGTTAGGGGGAGGAAAGGGGACAGACAGACAGTGCAGAGATCCCCTATGGACATTCCCCTCAGCAATAAGTATACCTTTTTGGATACTGCTGGGGGGGATGACCTAACAGAGGAAAGCCAGAGTAGTCAGTTCTGACTGACCCTGACACTGTGGCAAAGAAAGGAAGGAGGCAGAAGAGAAAAGTACTCGTGGTAGGGGACTCGATAGTTTGGGGAATCGACAGGAGATTTTGTGGTCAGGATCAGGATTCCCGGAAGGTATGTTACCTCCCTGGTGCCAGGGTCCGGGACGTCTCCGATCGGGTGTATAAGGTTCTAAAAGGGGAGAGCGAACAGCCAGAAATCGCGTTACATATTGGTACTAATGATATAACCAGAAAAAGGATTGAGGATATAAAAAATGATTTCAAGGAGTTAGGATGGAAGCTGCAAAGCAGGACGAACAGAGTAGTGTTCTCTAGTTTACTACCGGTGCCACGAGATAGCGAGGCGAGGAACAGAGAGCAGCTTAACACGTGGCTGCGCAGCTGGTGTAGGAGGGAGGGCTTCAGATATGTAGATAATTGGGATGCCTTCTGGAGAAGGTGGGACCTGTACATGAAGGACGGGTTACACCTGAACTGGAAGGGGACCAATGTCCTGGGTGGAAGGTTTGTTCGAGTAGTTCAAGAGGGTTTAAACTAGTATGGCAGGGGGGTGGGAACCTGAGCTGTATACCGGAGGTGAGAGTTGATGCAGATGAGGCAATAGCAAGAGGTAGACCAGCTCGTGGGAAGGATTTTCCTGGGAAGGAACCAAGGGATCAGTTAAAGTGTGTTTGCTTTAACGCAAGGAGTATCAGGAATAAATGTGACAAACTTAGAGCATGGATCAGTACCTGGTGCTATGATGTTGCGGCCATGACAGAGACATGGGTTTCTCAGGGGCAGTAATGGTTGCTGGATGTTCCAGGGTTTAGAGCATTTAAAAAGAATAGGGAGGGGGGGGGGAAAAGAGGAGGGGGTGTAGCACTACTAATCAGAGAGGGTATCACAGCTACAGAAGCTTCCATTGTCGAGGAAAATCTACCTACCGAGTCAGTATGGGTGGAAATTAAGAACTGCAAGGGAGCAGTCACCTCGTTAGGGGTTTACTACAGGCCCCCCAATAGTAGCAGGGAGATGGAAGAAAGCATAGGTCGGCAGATTTTGGAAAAGTGTGGACGTAGGAGGGTTGTTGCAATGGGTGACTTTAACTTTCCCAATATTGATTGGAAGCTCCTTCGAGCAGAAGATTTGAATGGAGCGGTTTTTGTAAGGTATGTTCAGGAGGGTTTCCTAACTCAGTACGTTGACAGGCCGACGAGGGGAGAGGCCATTCTAGACTTGGTGCTCGGAAACGAGCCGGGGCAGGTATCAGATCTTGTGGTGGGAGAACATTTTGGTGGTAGTGACCACAACTGCCTCACATTCTACATAGCTATGGAGAAGGAAAGGATTAGGCAAAATGGGAGAATATTTAATTGGGGAAGAGGAAACTATGATGCGATTAGACATGAGTTAGGAAGCATGGACTGGGAGCAATTGTTCCATGGTAAAGGCACTATAAACAAGTGGAGACAGTTGTTGCAAGTGATGAATAAATATGTCCCTCTGAGACAGGCAAGAAGGGGTAAGATAAAGGAACCTTGGATGACGAGAGCGGTGGAGCGTCTCGTCAAAAGGAAGAAGGTAGCTTACATAAGGTGGAGGAAGCTCGGGTCAAGCTCAGCTCTAGAGGATTACAGGCAGGCGAGGAAGGAGCTCAAAAATGGTCTGAGGAGAGCCAGGAGGGGGCACGAGAAAGGCTTGGCAGAACAGATTAGAGAGAACACAAAGGGATTTTACACGTATGTGAGGAATAAGAGAATGGTCAAAGAAAGAGTAGGGCCAATCAGGGATAGCATAGGGAACTTGTGTGTGGAGTCTTAAGAGGTAGGGGAAGCCGTAAATGAGTTTTTTGCTTCTGTCTTTACGAAAGAAACTAACTTTGTAGTGAATGAAACCTTTGAAGGGCAGGTGTGCATGCTGGAATGGATAGAGATAGAGGAAACTGATGTGCTGAAAGTTTTGTCAAATATTAAGATTGACGAGTTGCCAGCCCGGACCAGTTTGAACTTGGCTGCTTTGGGAAATGAGAAATGCGATTGCTTTGCCACTTGCAAAGATCTTTGTATCTTCGCTCTCCACTGGAGTCATACCTGAGGACTGGAGAGAGGCAAATGTAATTCCTCTCTTCAAGAAAGGAAATAGGGAAACCCCTGGCAATTACAGACCAGTCAGTCTCACGTCTGTCGTCTGCAAGGTGTTAGAAAGGATTCTAAGGGATAGGATTTATGACCATCTGGAAGAGCATGGCTTGATTAAATGCAGTCAACGCGGCTTTGTGAGGGGCAGGTCATGCCTCACAAACCTTATCGAGTTCTTTGAGGATGTGACTAGAAAAGTTGATGAGGGTCGAGCTGTGGATGTGGTATATATGGACTTCAGTAAGTCATTTGATAAGGTTCCTCATGGTAGGCTCATTCAGAAGGTCAGGAGGAATGGGATACAGGGAAACTTAGCTGTCTGGATACAGAATTGGCTGGCCAACAGAAGACGGCGAGCGGTAGTAGAAGGAAAATATTCTGTCTGGAAGTCAGTGGTGAGTGATGTTCCACAGGGCTCTGTCCTTGGGCCTCTACTGTTTATAATTTTTATTAAGGGATTGAAGGATGGGTCAGCAAGTTTGCAGACGACACAAAGGTTGGAGGTGTCGTTGACAGTATCGAGGGCTGTTGTAGGCTGCAGCAGGACATTGACAGGATGCAGAGATGGGCTGAGAGGTGGGAAATGGAGTTCAACCTGGATAAATGCGAGGTGATGCATTTTGGAAGGTCGAATTTGAAAGCTGAGTACAGGATTAAGGATAGGATTCTTGGCAGTGTGGAGGAACAGAGGGATCTTGGTGTGCAGGTACATAGATCCCTTAAAATGGCCACCCAAGTGGACAGGGTTGTTAAGAAAGCATATGGTGTTTTGGCTTTCATCAACAGGGGGATTGAGTTTAAGAGTTGTGAGATCTTGTTGCAGCTCTATAAAACTTTGGTTAGACCGCACTTGGAATAGTGCGTCCAGTTCTGGTCGCTCTATTATAGGAAAGATGTGGATGTTTTGGAGAGGGTTCAGAGGAGGTTTACCAGGATGCTGCCTGGACTGGAGGGCTTATCTTATGAAGAGAGATTGACTGAGCTCCGTCTTTTTTCATCGGAGCAAAGGAGGAGGAGAGGGGACCTATTGAGGTACACAAGATAATGAGAGGCATAGATAGAGTCGATAGCCAGAGACTATTTCCCAGGGCGGAAATGGCTAACACGAGGAATCATAGTTTTAAGCTGGTTGGAGGAAAGTATAGAGGGGATGTCAGAGGCGGGTTCTTTACGCAGAGAGTTGTGAAAGCATGGAATGCATTGCCAGCAGCAGTTGTGGAAGCAAGGTCATTGGGGACATTTAAGAGACTGCTGGACATGCATATGGTCACAGAAATTTGAGGGTGCATACATGAGGATCAATGGTCGGCACAACATCGTGGGCTGAAGGGCCTGTTCTGTGCTGTACTGTTCTATGTTCTTAATATGCCCTCAGTTTGTTCATTGGATAATACTCGTGTGGAGTGCTTTGAGATGTTTTCCTATGTAAAAGATGCGAAATTGTAGTCACATCATAGAACTCAACCAAATTTTTGTTCTCTTTACATCGTGGGGAATTGAGCAGTTTTCATAAAACATAGTCTCCTTTGCTAAATCATCATCCAGGGAATATGATTCAAAGTCAGCTCGGTCTTTTTAGATTAGATTACTTACAGTGTGGAAACCGGCCCTTTGGCCCAACAAGTCTACACCGACCCGCCGAAGCACAATCCACCCAGACCCATTCCCCTACATTTACCCCTGCACTTAACACTGCAGGCAATTTAGCATGGTCAATTCACCTAACCTGCACATTTTTGGACTGTGGGAAGAAACCGGAGCACCCGGAGGAAACCCACGCAGACACTGGGAGAATGTGCAAACTCCACACAGACATTTGCCTGAGGCAGGAATTGAACCCGGGTCTCTGGCGCTGTGAGGCAGCAGTGCTAACCACCGTGCCACCAAAGTAGAATCTTCTTTGCCAGTCCTGTGATTAAATTTCACATCCGTGTGCATGACAAAACCTCGTAAAAATGCTCTTAAAAATGTGTTCTCTGATGCCACTCCACATCTGAGGCCATTGCCTGATTACAAGTTGTGGAAATAATGGCTTGTTCGTACAGATTTTTAAAAAAATGTTTTAGAAGCGAATGATTATCGGACATGGATTTTTGAAGCAGAGAAGCATGGAAATGCCACTCATTTTTGGTTCTGGGATATTATTTGAGTGGCTGATTTCAGAAAACCTCATCCCAATGAATACATATTGGAGTTGTGCTAAGAATGGCTTTTGCTGTCAGGGACCAATGGTACCAGAAACTCATGCTTCAGTAAGATGGGGATTTATTTTCAATAACCACTTTGTACCTTTTAACAATAGGTTCTGGAGTTTGTCATGTTTTTAATATTTCTATGATATTGTTTCTTTCTGCCTGGGCAGTCTTTTTATCTCTAACATTTCTTGCATTTGCCCGCATTATATTTTCTGCCTTAAGTGACTCCCTGGTATCTGCCTTTTCCTGATCACCATTTCAGTGTTGATTCATTCATACTTCCGTCGTGCAACAAATAGTCTCATCTGTATCCACTAACTGACCAGTCTTTCTCCGAAATGTCAAGTTTAAACATTTCCACACTGCTTTCTCAAAGTTCTTTCTAAATCTAACAGAGCATTTTTCTCCAGTTATCAGTTTATTTTCTTCGGAAAGTATCCCCAGTTATTTACTGCATTTGCTGCATTTGCAATAGCTTCATTGGTACTCTTTCTGTTATCACATTTCTTGATGAACTCCCTTCACCTCTCAAAGCCAGAAGTCTGTCAGAGGTCACTGTATCAGAGTTTGGTTGCACTTATCAGGTCTGTGGCTTTTAAAGTTTCTGTATTACCTGGTGCACTTCTCTGCATCTCTTCCTGTCCCCATTAAATTCCCTTCATCCTTTCTTCAACGAATATTACTATAGCTGAGATGGGCAATTTTCCACGCCGAGGGTGTCATCCTTATGGCTATCCACACTTCTAAACAAATAACTTCTTTACCACTGATTTATTCTGCGATGTACAGATTTTGTCTGTGCCTCAGCTGGCTCTTTTAATTTTCCAGCTCCTTAATCTTATGTGACCTTGCTTCATAGAATCCTGCAGCTTAGATTATGGCCCCTTGACTTTGTAACTGTGCCAACTCTTTGAAAAAGCAATCTAATTAGTCTCACTCCTTTACTCTTTCTTCACTGCCCTGCAAATATTTCACAATGAACAAACAAAGCAAAATACAGACTACTTTGCTTTCATTTGTTCTAAAACCCAACAATATCCATTTTATAAGCAATAAAATGAAAGCAGAAATCTCGCCTGGAGCCTGTAACTGTGGTGACTGCTGTCAGGTTTATAAAAACCTTAAATTCCTGAATTGTTGATACTTTGATTTTTTTTTCAATCTAATTATCAAAAGTTTTATGTGTTAGCTTAAAGATGTCTTATACGTTAGAACTTTGAACATTATGATGTTCAAAAACTTTCTTGTTGGACATTCTGCGAACTTGCCATAGCAACAGCTTTGATCACAGAAGGAGGGAGGCAGAAAGCATAATGATTTGGCCAAAGCCACAATCCGTTTTCAAGGAGGCGTTAGCAAGATATTTAGAAAATCAGTCTGCTTTCAGGCAGAGTCAGCATGTTCCGTGGAATGGAAATCATGTTTAAATGATCTATTCAAGCTTTTTGATGAAGTAGCATTCAAGGAACATTAAGCAGACCCTGTAGAGATGTAGTAGACTTGGATCTCCAAAAGTGATGTAATAAGGTGCCGCATCAAAGGTTACTACACAAGATACAAGCAAATGGAGAGAATAATATATTAGCAAAGGAAAAGAGTGACTTGGGTGACAAATCAATGAAAGATTGAAATGAATGAATGTATGATTGCTATATTTACCAGTGATTTTTTTTAGTGATACCAAGATAAGTGGGAAAGTCAGTTGTCAGTAGAGGGCAAAGTATGTGTAAGGGGATATAGACATGTTAAGTTAGTGGCCAAAATATTTGGCAGATGGAATATAACATGCAAACATATGAATTTATCTATTTTGGCAGGTACAGTAGAAAAGTACATAATTTAAATAGAGAGAACTTGGTGGTGCAGGGAATCTGCTTGCCCTGGTAGAAAGACCACATAATGTTAATGTGCAGGTACAGCAAGGGATCAGGAAAGGAAATTGTATGATGTCATTTAATACAAGACATATATAGATCTGTTCAGAAGTTTTACTGCAGCCATATTGGGCATGAATGTGAGACATCTGGAGTTGTGTGTACAATTCATTCTCCTTACTTGAAATTGATTTGATTACTTTAGAGGCAGCTCAATGAACGTTAGCTTGACTTATTCTTGGAATGAAGAATGTATCTTAGTAAGAAAGATTGAACGGGTTAGGTCTATACCTAACATGGATTCGAAAAATACGAAGTGGCCTTACTTCAATATGAGATCTTCAGGGGACTGGATACATAAAGGTCAATTGGTTTTGTGGGAGAAACAATAACTAGAGAATAGAGTTGAAGAATAAGAGCTCTCCTTACAGTATAGAAATAATGTGACTTCTCTTTCTCTGTGAGGGCAGTTAGAGTGTGAAATTCTCTTCCCCATAAGGTAGGAGAGGCTGTGTCTTTAAATTTATTCAGAACTGAAAAGTAGATTATTTTGGATGGTCAAAAAGGTAGAGGATTATCGGGTGCAGTCAGGAAAGTGGAGCTGAGGCCATAATCAAATCAGTTATGATCTTATTGAATGGTGGATCAGGCTGAATGATGTCTTTTCGTTCCTAAATTCAATCTGCTTTAAAATAGATGTATTCTGTGCTGACCCACCGGTGCAACCTTATCATAGCATCGGGCGCAGAATGGAGATGTCTAATGCCAACGCTTCATCAGTAAAGAAGTAAAATTGATGCAATCTGAAGTTTTATGCATATTGCATCTTTCTATTCAATGGGTAATTTGTTTTATTTTATTATTAAAACATGAAAAAAGCAAAGAAAATGCATTGATGGGTTGAACATTGCAAAAGGGGAGACTGCCTCACCGACACCACGTATGATTAAGCTATGAAAACACATCAGAGATTTGCATTGGAATTTAAGTTGTTTTTTTTTGTTTTTGTACAAGTTATTCTTTCAAAATCTAGGAAAGCCTTCGCTATCTGACACGTTTCATTTAAATATCTGCTCCAAGGAGACAGTCAGGGTCAGTAAAGTGTGGTGCTGGAAAAGGCACAGCAGGCCAGGCAGCATCTGAGGAGCAAGAGAGGCGATGTTTCAAAGGATTAGGCCTGCAACGTCGGCTCTCTTGCTGCTCAGAAACTGCCTGACCTGCCAGTACCACACTTTATCAACAATACCTGTTCCAATATGAGTGAAAAAACTTTGGTTTAGATGCTTATTGTACAAACTTATAATTGTAAATGTTATAAGCATTTTGAAACAGTAGCTGTTTCAAAAATACCTTTTTTTTAATATTTACAGACTTCAAGCAATTTTCTGAAGAGCTCATCTTTCAGTCACAATAACTCATCTCAGTAAGTATTGCACGTTTTCTTTAAAAGTAGCTAACTCATTGAGATTTCTCTGAAACTAAATATTTTTGCACTGCTGTGCTTGTTCATTTTATATGGCTTTAACTATCTTATTTAAATCTTGATTGAGCTCTGAATTGCCTAACTACTATTTCACCACATTGTTAGCCTCCCAATAAAGTAAATACAGATGGATACAGCTATTAAAGTGTTTTCCTTTTTTTATTTGTAAAGAGTACAAAGCATTGTTTAGCTCACAGGGTACTGTGTAATATTGTGCAAGTTCAGTTTAGGATGCACCATTATGGTAATAGTAGTAAGAACATAGTGTGAAGTTTCATCAGAATGATTCCTGTGGTGGGAAACTGTAGAAAATGGGGAGGAAAAAAATCCCTGAAGTTACCAGGAAATTTTTACACTTGAGCAGAAATTATTAAGGGGAGGTTGAGTAGAGGTTCTAAAATTTACCAAGATCTTTGATAGCG
The DNA here is from genome assembly GCF_037043375.1 of Chiloscyllium plagiosum. Classification (NCBI taxonomy): domain Eukaryota; kingdom Metazoa; phylum Chordata; class Chondrichthyes; order Orectolobiformes; family Hemiscylliidae; genus Chiloscyllium; species Chiloscyllium plagiosum. Next base: position 59,346,119 of record NW_028270143.1, read on the forward strand.
TCTGGACGATTTCCTTCAGGTTTGGAGAAATTCCCTCTCACAGGCAATTGTGAACTGTGTGGATAATTTGCTGCCTGGAGTGGTTGGGGTAAGAGGTCATTGCAACATTTAATCGAATTGTAGAATAATAAAAGGGAGAAGAGAACATTTGATTCATTGTGTTTTTTTTCCAGTTGTGTTTAGTACAGTTATCTGATTAGAATTGTTTACCTGTTTTTTTCATGTCACCCTCCAATAATTTTCTATTTCGAGTGTATATCAAGCAGTACCTTTTGAAAATCACAATTGACTTTACTTCTTTCAGGCAGTGCAGTTTACATCATAACAATGAGCCGCACTGAAAAACATCTCTTCATCTCGCCTTTGATTCTTCGCCAATTGTCTTAAATCTTTCTCCTCTGGTATCGAGTCCTGACAGTGCAAGTGGTTTCTCCTCCTTGCTCTCTTAGGAGGAACCTGGGTGCCAGGACCATGAAGGAATGCAGAAAATCTTTGAATTTTACAGAACTTTTTTTCTTAGCAACTCTTTTTAAGGGAAATACTGAGCCTGATATTACATGTCCCCAGTTGTCGGAGGGGTGAGGTCACGTTATATAGAGTGTGTAGCTAGCCTGCCATCTTCCCACCCGCCTTTTGCTCACTCGGATCATAGGGAGGATTGCTGAGCTCCAGAATTGGAAGCCCACCACCATATGTAATTAATGAAGGGATAATTGACCAGTTTCTCATGCTGTTTCTCAAGTGGCTGTTGTGGGTCACCAGGTTGAATGGGATTATTAATATTTTGAAAAAGTATTTAAAATGGTATGGAGGAGGTGTGAGCTGCTGTCACTGGAGGATATTGTTGGCTCATTGGGGACACCCCCCTGAGAGGATAATAACTGCCTCCTTCTCCCTCGCCTGAAGTCTGTTTTAAATCCACTCCTCCACACCTGTCAACCCCCCTCCTTGAGTAACCAAATGAGTTTCCACCACAACACCCCCCCACCCCCCCCACCCCCCCCACCCCACCCCACCCCACAGATTTGACTGGCTCTGGGATTTGTGGGCTTGCTTGCTATCCAGGCAGTGCCTGCTGTGGATCATTGGAGTTGGTGGGGAATTAGATTGGTTGACAGTGCCCGTGGATGGGATTTACCCTCTGTGAGGGGCAAACATCCCTCTCAGATTATGTTTAGGCCATGTGTATTACTTTGTGCCTCTGAGGTGGGTGTCAGTTGGTTGGTTGCCAGCATTTATTCTCTGGAAAAGCAGGGGAGCCATGTGTTCACGTTGTAATCTTCCACTCCCTGAGTGGGCTGGCCCAGGGGTTTACATTCAGACCATGTTTTCAATTCTCTGCTTTGGAGGTAGGTCAGACTGAAGAATGCCACAATCTTAAACTCAGGTAGGGCAGTGAGGCATGTCCTGAACCCACCCCAACTGGAACTGGTTAAATAAATGCCAGGTGTAATAAGACTAAGGCCTTAAATGAGCATTAATTATCTCATTAGAAGCCTCAATTGTTGGAAGGAGAAGAGGACCATCCACAGTCTCCTGTATGGGAGGGTAAGGAGGCATTTGAGAACAAGGTACCGTGGCAATATACACATTTCCACACATGCTTTAGCTTAGAGGTATTGATGGTGATGGTAGAGGCTCCAGTTTTTTAACCATCACATTGTCGACCATGAATCTCTCCCACTCTTACCAACTGTCAGTGGTATATCTTGGAAGTACTCACAAATTGACATAGATGTAACTGGGATAGCGACAGGAATGCAGCAAAGTCTGCATTCGCCACGCTTCCACCAGTGACCCCTGCCACCAAATGGGGAAGGGCATTAATTTCTGACTCCTTGTCCAACCAATGCAAACTAGCAATAGGAAAAACCAAAAGGATGTTGATGTATACAGTGAACTGATTTGAATGCAATTCATTGATCAATTGCAGTATGCTGCAAAGATCAGTGCTGTGTCCACTGCTTTTTGTCATTCATTTGGATGTGAATATAGGTAATGTGGTTTATAGGTTTGCAGACGACATTAAAGTTGGAAGTGCAATGGACAGTGAAGAAATGTACCTCAGAGTAGAATCGGATCTTTTGATCAGGTGGGCGGAAGAGTGGCAGATAGAGTTTAATCTAGATAAATGTGAAGTGCTGTGTTTTTGTGGGCCAATCAGACAAGAACTTTTCCACTTAATGGTAAGGTCCTGGGGAGCATTGCCAAACAAAGAGACCTTGGAGTGCAGGTTCATAGTTCCTTGAAAGTGGAGTCACAGGTAGACAGGGTAGTGAAGAATGCATTTGTTACACTTGCCTTGAGTGGTCAGGGCATTGTATATCAGAGTTAGGAGGTCATATTGCAGCCACTTTTGGAATACTGCGTTCAGTTCTGCCCTGGAAAGATGCCAACGGGTATCATAAATTAAACTAGGCCCATTTGCCAGCATTTGGCCCATATCCCTGTAAACTGTCCATATTACAGAGTAGTCATTCTCACCACATCTCTGGAATTTATTTCTTTTGTTCATGTTTGAACCAAGACTATAATACATTCAGGAGCGGAGTGGCCCTGATGGAACCCAACTGAGCATCAGTGAGCAGGTTGTTGATAAGTAAGTGCTGCTTGATAGCACAGTGTGATATTGTAATCTAAGCTTTTTAGCCAGGGATCTTTTCACTGAAACTGTGCTCTACTCCCTTCAAGATCAAATATATCCTTAAGAAATTCAGGCATTAACAGTGAATACAGAATTCAGATAACGCATCTTCAGGATAACCACCTCCTCTTTTGTATTTCAGTCCCCTTGTGATGAAGACCAATATTCCATGAGCCCTCTTGAAGACTTTTTGTACGAGTCTATTTGTTTTTGTCGATTTGTGCACTGAAACCTTGCTCTTCAACAGTTCTTCTTGGAAAGAAAATATTCTGATCTGCTTTTCTTAGACTGAACTGGATAACTTCTCATTTGCCCACGTTGACCTTTCATGTTCTGTGGTTGCTCTTACTCACTAGATCTATTCGTATGTTCCTTTGCTACTTTCTGCTCACCTTTTCACAATAACTGTGTATTAATGTTACTTTTAAATTTAGACAGACTTCAATCTTCCTTCATTCAAATGACTGCTTACATACGGTGACAAACAGTACAGATCACTTGGGAATGCCATTTAGTATCTACAGTTCAAATAGATTCCTTTTATCACTATTGTCTGACTCCTACCTCCTAACCGGTTATTGACCAATATCAAGGTTTTAATGTTATGCATTGATAGGATAGAACTTAGAAACTTAGACTTATCAATCTTGAAGGAAAACATCGGGAAAGTAATCAAAAAATGGAGAAGATAAATTTGGAAAATTACTTTTCCTACTTTTGCAAATTACCTAAAATTGCAAAAGTAAGATGAGATACACTAATTTGAAACCAGCAAATGACCAAAATTAGTACTGATTGCTTCTTTTAAATAGTGTTATTAATGCAAAGATTAAATTTCCAGGTAGAATAGTTGAGGTAAAAGCCAAGAATCATTAAATGACAGTTCAGAGCCACAGAGGAAGGACTGTGATGTGCTTCTGCATAGATTAACCATGATAGACTAAATGGTCTACCTCAGTCATCACCTGGATGATCTTGTGATAGCAACCTGTCACCAGGAACCATTCAAGCTGAAATGTGCATGGAAATAATAATCTGCTTTTTTATTTGCTTGATTCAGTACCTGTTTGCTTATCCCAAATTAATTTTATTATTAAATATTTCAGGGTCATTTTATGACTATGACAAATTCCTTTATTTTTCTGTTTTTCTCAGCAAAGTTTTTATGTTTGTCATTCATAGTCTTTTTCAGTGCCCTTTTCGTGTAGTTGGAGACTTGTTACAGATTACATGAATATTGGATTTATATTTTTTATATTATTTCAGCAATACATTTTTTAAACTAAATTATTTATCTTTAGATGTCTTTTGTTTATATATCCAGTAATTTTGTCTGCTGTCTTTAAATTTGACTTTTTCATCTTGTACTTTTTGTGCTGGTGATTATTCTTAGATAACCTGGCATTCAATATATTTGGTCAGAGTATGTAATTCCAGTACTACTCATTTGTAAACATAATCTGAATATTTGAAATGCAGATCTGGATGTGAATTATACTTGACAGCAATCTGAACCAACTTAATCAAAAAGCTAAATCACAATCAGCAGTTTTGATTCTTTTCCCTCATGACCACTGCATTATGGTATCTCCAAATGCCTGAGGGGACAGGTCCTTGTGCATTTGAGGTGCATCGTTCAAGATGAGCCAGAGTCACTGCTATTGCTGATAACATGCCTGAATGATCCTGACTGGCACACTCTGTCCCCTTTGAAGTCAGTGTTAGATGCCCATGTTCATTCAGCTGTGCAATCAGCCTGTTCTCCAGAAACTCAGTGACCTGCTGTTCATGCTATCAAAATTCTCCTGGATTATTCAATACATTTCACTGCATGAGTAACTTGAAAGTTTTGGTGAGATTTGACCCAGGAAAACTTCAGAACCACTGCATCACATTTATCACAATTGATGTTGAATGGGTTGGCATCACAATTGATAAAGTAAATAACTCATGTACATATACCATTAAACTACAATTGTTAAATGAAGTTAGATTATTTATATTTATGCTTACTTCACTGATATTAAACTTCCTCAATTTCTAAATATATACAGCTGCTTCACCTTTCTTCCCTCTTCTGTTTCTGCAGACACTTCATGTGTATTGAAGTCAGCGAAGAACTAGTCTAAGTTTTCAACAAAGCGTTACATTCTTTCTCTTATTTTCTGTATACAGGAGTGTGGAATCGGGTCACATTATGGAGGAGGGTTATGAACTTGATCTGACTTACATTACTGAACGCATCATCGCTGTGTCTTTCCCTGCTGGCTGTTCAGAAGAAACTTATTTTCATAATCTACAGGATGTAACACGAATGCTGAAATCCAAGCATGGAGATAATTATCTGGTAAGATATAGAAAGAAATATTGAAGAGGAACGTGCACTCTAAGTTCCTTGTCCAGATTAGTCAACATAACTCAAATGGAAGATTACCAGAAATTAAGTTTTTATGCATCTATGATTTCTGCTTATCTCTCATTAAAATAACTGCAAGCAATTAGAACAGAAACAAAAGTAAATCTGTGTCTGTGAATGTTTCAGTAGTACTGAATGGCAAAAAATTACATTGTGTTTTGAGATCATAGAGTGTCATGTTAGTTATTTTTCTTTATCTTTACATAGGAAATATGTAAACACCACATGATGATCTTGGCAGGAGCATTATAAATTGGTTGTGAACTCTGTTTACATCGAATTAAAATCTCAATTTTTACACCTTCTGTGAAGGCCATTGACAACAGACAATAGATAATAGGTGCAGGACTAGGCCATTCTGCCCTTCGAGCCTGCACCACCGTTCAATATGATCATGGCTGATCATCCTTAATCAGTATCCTGTTCCTTATCTCCATAGCCCTTGATTCCACTATCCTTGAGAGCTCGATCCAACTCTTTCTGAAATGAATCCAGAGACTGGGCCTCCACTGCCCTCTGGGGAAGAGCATTCCACACAGCCACCACTCTCTGGGTGAAGAAGTTTATCCTCATCTCTGTCCTAAATGGTCTACCCTGTATTTTTAAGCTGTGTCCTCTGGTTCGGCACTCACCCAACAGTGGAAACATGTTTCCTGCTGCCAGAGTGTCCAAACCTTTAATAATCTTATATGTCTCAATCAGATCCCCTCTCAGTCTTCTAAACTCAAGGGTATACAAGCCCAGTTGCTCCAGTCTTTCAGTGTAAGGTAATCCCGCCATTCCAGGAATTGACCTCGTGAACCTATGCTGCACTCCCTCAATAGCCAGAATGTCTTTCCTCAAATTTGGAGACCAGAACTGCACACAGTACTCCAGGTGTGGTCTCACCAGGGACTGTACAGCTGCAGAAGAACCTCTTTGCTTCTATACTTAATCCCTCTTGTTATGAAGGCCAGCATGCTATTAGCCTTCTTCACTACCTGCTGTACCTGCATGCTTACCTTCATTGACTGGTGTAGAAGAACACCCAGATCTCTCTGTACTGCCCCTTTACCTAAGTTGATTCCATTTAGGTATTAATCTGCCTTCCTGTTCTTGTCACCAAAATGAATAACCATACATTTATCCACATTAAACTGCATCTGCCATGCATCTGACCACTCACCTAACTTGTCCAGGTCACCCTGTAATCTCCTAAAATCCTCATCACATTTCACCCTGCCACCCAGCTTTGTATCATCAGCAAACTTGCTAATGTTATTGCTAATACCATCTTCTATATCATTAACATATATTGTAAAAAGCTGCGGTCCCAGTACTGATCCCTGCGGTATTCCACTGGTCACTGCCTGCCATTCCGAAATGGAGCCATTTATCACTACTCTTTGTTTCCTATCAGCCAACCAACTTTCAATCCAAGTTAGTACTTTGTCCCCAGTACCATGCGCCCTAATTTTGCTCACTAACCTCATATGTGGGACTTTATCAAAAGCTTTCTGAAAGTCCAGGTACATCACATGTACTGGATCTCCTTCGTCCATCTTCAGAGTTACATCCTCAAAAAATTCCAGAAGATTAGTCAAGGATGATTTCCCCTTCATAAATCCATGCTGACTCTGACCTATCCTGTTACTACTATCCAGATGTAACATAATTTCATCCTTTATAATAGACTCCAGCATCTTTCCCACCACTGAAGTCAGACTAACTGGTCTATAATTTCCTGCTTTCTCTCTCCCACCTTTCTTAAAAAGTGGTACAACATTAGCCACCCTCCAATCCGCAGGAACTGATCCCGAATCTGTTGAACTCTGGAAAATAATCACCAACGCATCCACGATTTCTCGAGCCACCTCCTTCAGTACCCTGGGATGTAGACCATCAGGCCCCAGGGACTTATCAACCTTCAGACCTAACAGTCTCTCTAACACCAATTCCTGGCAAGTATAAATTCCCTTAAGTTCAGGTCCTTCAGCCACTGTTACCTCTGGGAGATTGCTTGTGTCTTCCCCAGTGAATACAGATCTGAAGTACCAATTCAATTCTTCTGCCATTTCTTTGTTCCCCGTAATATATTCCCCTGTTTCTGTCTTCAAGGGCCCAATTTTAGTCTTAACTATTTTTTTGCTTTTCACATGCCTAAAAAAGCTTTTACTATCCTCCTTTATATTATTGGCCAGTTTACCTTCGTACTTCATTTTTTCTCTGCGTATTTCCTTCTTAGTAATCCTCTGTTGTTCTTTAAAAGCTTCCCAGTCCTCCGTTTTCCCACTCATCTTTGCTATGTTATACTTTTTCTCTTTTAACTTTTATATGTTTCTTAACTTCCCTCGTCAGCCACGGCCACCCATGCCTCCTCCTAGGACCTTTCTTCCTTTTTGGAATGAACTGATCCTGCAACTTCTGCATTATACACAGAAATATCCGCCATTTTTCCTCCACTGTCATCCCTGCTAAGGTATTGCACCATTGAACTTTGGCCAGCTCCTCCCTCATAGCTCCATAGTTCCCTTTATTCAACAGAAATATTGTCACTTTCGATTGTACCCTCTCCCTCTCAAATTGCAGATTGAAGCTTATTGTATTATGGTCACTACTTCCCAATGGCTCCTTCACTTTGAGGTCCCTGACCAATTCTGGTTCGTTGCACAATACCAAATCCAGAATTGCCTTCTCCCTGGTCGGCTCCAGCACCAGCTGTTCTAAGAATCCATCTCTGAGGCACTCCACAAAGTCTCTTTCTTGAGGTCCAATACCATCCTGATTCTCCAAGTCTAGCTGCATGTTGAAATCCCCCATAACAACTAGTAACATCTTTGCGACAGGCCAATTTCAGCTCCTGATTCAACTTACATCCGACATTCAGACTACTGTTTGGGGGCCTGTAGGTAACTCCCAAGAGGGTCTTTTTACCCTTAGAATTTCTCAGCTCTATCCACACTGACTGTACTTCCCCTGATTCTAGGTCCCCCTGTGCAAGGGACTGAATATCATCCCTTACCAACATGGTCACCCCACCCCCTCTGCCTGTCAGTCTGTCCTTACAATAGCATGTGTAGCCTTGAATATTCATTTCCCAGGCCCTGTCCACTTGAAGCCACGTCTCAATTAATCCCACAACATCATACCTGCCAATTTCCAAAAGAGCCTCAAGCTCATCCATCTTATTTCTAATGCTTCGTACATTCATGTATAGTATTTTTAATTTGTTACTGCCCTCACCCTTCCCATCAACTCCTATTTCACTCAACCTTACAGCATGATCCCTTTCTGAGTTTTCTGCCTCATTGATACAGTTGTCTTTCTTGACTTCTCTTGTTCTAACTTTCCCTTCAATTTCCTTCTTAAACATCCAGTTTGTCCCCTCCCTCCTGCTACTTAGTTTAAACGTAGGTGTGTTGCATTAGCAACCCTGCCTGCCAGAATGCTGATCCCTAACCTATTAAGGTGCAAACTATCTCTCTTGTAAAATTTATGCTTACCACCAGAATCTACAATTTTTTTTGTCATGGGTTTGCACAAAGTGTTGCTTTGCGAGAACATTCTTTGACTTTTATTCTGATATTTTGACTTTATAGAAGTTTCTCCTTTCTGGGAGAGATGGTATATTGATATTATCAACCTTTGATGGGGTGGTCATTAAAACGGGACCAAACTCTCTTTCTGAAGAAAATTGATAACTGCAAAAGCCAGAGTCTGCAGAAAGGATCAGCATTGATGCACACGAAGTGTGGAAAATTGAAAAAGTTGTGGAGTGGCTTATCAAAAGGAGGTGCACACTCCCATAACTAGTGAAATGCTGGTTTTAAGTGAAATCTGTGAGTGGATTAATTCTAAATCAGCAGGAATTTTTTTTTTTAGTTTTAAGTGACTTTACACAGATTCAATTAAGTCAGAGAGAGAGCCACTTTTGAAGGTTATATTCGTATGAAGATAGAAGCAAGACAAGGCCATTCAGTTTATAAAGCCTATTCTGCCATTCAATATGATCACGGCTGATCATTTATATCAATGTCCTTCTTCCATCCTATTCCAAAATCCCTTTCAGTCATTGGTATTTAAAAATCTGTCAGTGTTTAAATGTACGCAATGATTCGGCTTCCACAGCCTTCTGGGATAGAAAATTCAGAGATTCACAGTGCTCTGAATATAAATTATTTTCCTCTGTTCAGTCCAATGTGACTTCCCCTTATTTTTGAATTATATCCCCTGGTTTTGGACTCCCCAAACAGGGGGGAAAATCTTACCTGTATCTAGTCTATTGATCCCTTTCAGTATATCCTACGTTTTAATGAAATCACCCCTCGTGCTTTGAAATGTTGAGACTACAGCCCCCATTTTTTCAGTCTCCCTTCAGAGGGCAATCCCCACCATTCCGGGAATAATCTAGTGTCGCTTTATTGCACTCCCTTCATTGCAGTAATATCTACCCTAAGCTGAGGGGATCAAAACTTTGTGCAGTGCTCCAGGTATGTCCAAGTAAGACTCCAAACAACTTGCTGTTCATAACTTAATGATTTCTTTTGTTCAAATTTAACATTGAACTATGTCTTTTTGAAATGTGATGTAAAGTTATGGCCAGTCACCCCCAAATGTTCTATTGCAAGCAGATTATTAGTTCACCCTTTTTATACATAGTACTAGATCAGAAATAGTGCACTCTCCAGTACTGCTCTAGTAAACCATGCCTAACACACTGAAACTTCGTGGCATCAGGACTGAATGTTGTGGACCCACAGGACAACTGTACTGTTGCCCCTGGTGGGTTGGCTACTGTCAGTGGGACAGGAGATTCTTTGGAATGGTGACGATCGTCTCTGGGTCATTGTATGTCAGGTATGATTCCATTAGAATGATTATGTTAGGTTATTTCTTTGACTAGCCTGTAGGATAGCTCTCTCAAATTTGGCATAATCTCCTAGATGTTAGTATGGACTGCGCAAGATTTGCTGCTATATCTTTTCCGGGGCCTTAGTGATGTCAGGTAGCCCATCTGGTTTCTTTGCTCTTATCCATCCATTTGAAGGCTGATATAACTGTGTGCTTTGCTAGACCATTTCAGATGGCATTTAAAAGTCACCCAGATTGTTGTGGATCTAGAATCACATACAGATCAGATGGGTTAAGGTTGGCATTTGTAAATTAGATGGGTTTGTTTAGATTGGGATGGAAGTTGTTGAAAAAGAAGGGTTCTCTGCATTTCTGTTCCAATTCTGTCACCCAATTTTTCGAGCCAGCATAGCCACCTACTTTCGTCCTATCCGACTCACTATCCATTTCTTACCAACGAATGAGGTCAGGCTAATCGGCCCATGATTTCTCATCTTTTGCCTTACTCCCTTCTTAAACATGAGAAATAACATTAGTGATTTTCCAGTCCTCTGTGACCCTCCCTGACTCCCGTGTTACTTGAAAGATCACTACTAATGCCTCCACTATCTCTTCAGCTATCACCTTCAGAGCTCTTGGGTGTAGTCCATCTGGTCCAGGTGGTTTATCCACTTTCAGACTTTTCAGCTTTTTTTGCACCTTCTTCTTGGTCATGGCCACCATACTCATTTCTGCCCCCTGATTGTCTTGAATGTTTGGGAAATTATTCTCATCTTCCACCATGAAGACTGATGCAAAGTACTCATTCAAAGTATTCAGCCATTTCTTTGTTCCCCATTACTAATTCTCCAGCATCATTTCCTGGTGGCCCATGTTCACTTTTACCATTTATATATCTAAAGAAACCCTTGCAATCTTTCCTAATGTTACTGGTTAACTTACCCCCATATTTAATCTTCTCCCTCATTTCTTTCTTCATTGTCATCCATTGGTCTTTATAAGCCTGGCAATTCTCTGGTTTCCCACTGCCCTTTGCCACATTATTTGGTTTCTCTTTTCCTTTTACACTGTCCCTGGCTTCCCTGGTCAGCCATGGTTACCTCATCCTCCCTTTAGTATGCTTCTTTTTCCTCGGGCTGAATTTTTGGTGTGTCTCCTGAATTACTCCCAGAAACTTGGATAGACAACTTGATGGATGTTGTCTATCAAGATTTCCAAAAGCCTGTGATAAGGTCCCACACAGGAACCTTAGAGGGTGGCATGGTGGCTCAGTGGTTAGCACTGCTGCCCTACAGCGCCAGGGACCTGAGTTCAATTCTAGCCTCTGGAGAATATCTGTGTGGAGTTTGCACATTGTCCCCTGTCTGCGTGGGTTTCTTCTGGTGCTCCAGTTTCCTCCTCCAGTCCAAAAGATGTGCAGGTTAGGTGAATTGGCCATTCTAAATTGCCCATAGTGTTCAATGATGTATAGGTTAGGTGTATTAGTAAGGGGCAAATGTAGAGTAATGTATAGGGGAGTGGGTCTGGGTTTGATGCTCTTCAGTGTGTCAGTGTGGTCTTGTTGGGCAAAATGGCCTGTTTCCACACTGTGAGGATTCTATGAAACTCCTGCCATTGCTGTTTCACTGTCTTTCCTACTTGACTCCTCTCCCAGTCGGTTCTGGTCAGCTCATGCCTCTAAAGTTGCCTTTATTTAACTGTAGCATCATTATATCTGATTCTACCTTCTCCTGCTCAAATTGCAGAATAAATTCTATTCTGTTATTTTCACTGCTTTCTAAGGGTTCCTTTATCTTCAGCTCCCTTATTAAATCTGCCTCATTGTACAACACTAGATCCAGTGTTGCCTGTTCCATAGTTGGCTCCATCACAAGCTGCTCCGAAAAGCCATCTCATAGACATTCCACAAACTCCTTTACTTGCGATCCATTACCAACCTGATCTTCCCAGTCTGCCTGCATACTGAAAGTCCCCATGATCACTCTAACTTTGCCTTTCTTACAAGCCTTTCTATCTCTTGGTGTATCTTATGCTCCAAATCCTGATTACCATGTGGAGGCCTGTACATAACTCCCATTTTTTTTTTTGCCTTTTGCGGTTCCTCAACTCTACCCACACAGATTCTACATCACCTGACTCTCCTTTGTTTATTGCTATCAATTTCATCCCATTTTCTTACTAACAAGGCAAACCCCACCCCCTCTGCCCACCTGCCTGTCTTTTCAATGGGATGTATATCCTTGGATATTTATCTCCTGGTCTTGATCCCCTTGCACCCATGTCTCTGTGATACCCACCACATCATACCTGCCGATTTCGATCTGCACCATAAGCTCATTTACCTTATTTTGTATACTGCATGGATTCAGATACTTGTCCCCCAATTTCTTTGAGATAATTATTTTGCTTTCAACATTGTTTGGTCTTAAAACGTAGATGAAATCAGAAAATATTTCTGTGTGTTTGTGTTTATCTTTCTTCCACTTATGAATTGTACATATTTTGTTTTGCTTAAATCTTATTTTTGGCTATAGATATTTAAATTGAAGGCAAAGTAATTTCATGCTTTTCTGTACGATCTATGGGAGCTATGTACAATCAGATTGCGTCAGTACAACCTATTATAAGTATGGACCGGGCAATGAACCATGCAAACGTGGAAGAAAATAATTGTCAAACACGTGATACTAGGAAGTGCAGGCATGAATTGCATGCTGATATAAAATTCTGATATTTTCTGTTAAGTTAAGGTGAGTGAATTTAAGCATAAATTCAAGTACTGCTGTGAAATAGGGTTTTGCTTCTCCCGGGCTGTATGTTTTTGAAGTGCACTTGTGTGTCGATCAAAAGGATCTGTTTAGTTTATGTTTCTGTGGATTGCCTAGTGAGTGCTACAGATGAGAAATGTGGCCCATTCCACCAGGAAGGAAACTTCTCATCATTCTGTCTTTTTCCCTCACAAATATTGTGAATTAAATCAATCCATTTGACAGATAACCTTTGTTTCTCTGACCACAACCCTGCCAGTTTTGATTAATTAGAAAAGGAAAACTTTTTATCTTCTTTTGTCACAAAAGAGTTCAAAAGATTTAACCCAGACTAGTAATCCAAATTCATTTGTGTATTTCTACTTTGCTGGCTGGTCACTCAGTTTGGGTTTGAGAACATCAAAGCTTGCACACAATCTCAGAGTTGTGGATGCTTGACTAAACCAAGACTGATAACTCTCAAACCTCGTTAAGCTTCAAAATGTTGAATGCTTTGAAAGTGGAGAGCTGGAATTCCAGACACAATCTTGGCACTGACATTAGGAGGGTATCCACTGGTGCTCTTCGGTAATTTACCTTGTGTTGAAACATTGGGAATTGCAACCAGTTGGAGGTGGGGCTATCTGCAATGCTTTCCAACCTTGGGATGCCAGACTGGAATTTACAGCCAATAATTTATTTTTTGAAGGCCAATTAGTTTCAAAGAAGGATGTGCAGTACTTTGTGTCGAGTAACTCCCACAAACAGCAGTGTTTTGTTGGCCAGACAATATGTTTGGAGCTCTAGATAATGAATATAGGCATGGTACTGGGTGAGCTCCTCAACTTTCCTTTGTAAGGATTCCATGGGATCTTTTCTGGCCATGTGAGAAGAAAGATGGGACTCCAGTTTAATGTGTCATCTGAAAGACAGCACCTCCAAATACGTAGCAGCTTGGAATGTTGTTTTACATTTTGAGTTCAGGTCTCTGGTGTCAGACTTGAACTCAGAATTTCTAGTTCAGAGATGAGAGTTACCAACTTAGTCGCAATTGACATTGGAACAAATGACCTGTCAGCAATGCTTTAAAGTCAGCACATCTGGACATAACAAAGACCATAGATGAAGGTTTCAGGAGAGTTTTAAAAATTCTCACATGGATGTGAGCACTGCAGACTGGGCCACCATTTATTGCACATCCTTTAGTTGCTAGTGAAGAGGTTTTGGTGAGTTGCTGCCTTGAACTACTGCAGTCTGTTTAGTGTAGGTATACCCACAATGCCATTCGAAAAGGAATTCCAGAATCTTGACCCAATGGCACTGAAGGAATGATGATGTATTTCCAAGTCAGTTAGCAGGTATACTGAAAGAGAGAATATTGATGTGTGTAGTTGGCATTGTAAATGGGAATTGGTTTATTCTCCTCAAACTAGACATTCGTGACAGAATTTTATCTTCTCTGGAGGTAGCAAGGAGGGGAATTATTGATGTGTTGGCCCTTCTTGCCATCTCACTGTTTAGATTTTGGACAAGAAGATCCATTGGTGGATTTGGTGAGCTGCCAGGCCCTTAAGTGTTCAACTAGCAACTCTTTCAGGGGCTTGAAAGTATATCCCTGATTATACAACTTTCCAGTAGGTGAGAAAGGTGGCTGATTTGCCAGCTGGGTAAACAGGGCAATCTGACTGCCATGTTTGGGTTTTTTTTTATTCACTGTCAGAATGTGGGTGTCACTGGTTAGGCAAGCATTTACTACCCAGACGGTAGTTAAGAGCCAACCACATTGCTGTGGGTCTGGAGTGACATGTAGGCCAGACCAGGTAAGGATGGCAGATTTCCTTTCCTAAATGACATTAGTGAAGCAGATGGATTTTTCCGACAAGTTGGCATCAGTTTCATGGTCATCATTAGACTCTTAATTACGGAATTTTCATTGAATCCAAATCTGTCATGGTCGGATTTGAGCTCATGTCTTGGTCATTTCTGGGGTCTCTGGATGAATAGTCTTGTGACAATGCCACTCGCCCATTGCCTCCGTTATTAGCTCCAATTGGTGCCTCCAATTGTCTTGAATAGACTAGATTAGATTCCATACAGTGTGGAAACAGGCCCTTCGGCCCAACAAGAGGATGGGGCAAAGGCATGGCCTCTAAAGGCTACCCCTCTGCCCTTGCTCCTGACATCCCCAATCCATTAATACTCACCCCGATGAAAAGAAGAACAAACACTTAACTTCTCACCATTGAATCCCCTGGGAAGTAGAACACAGCTAATGGTCTGTGAAGCTCAAAATCTGTTGGTCTTTGAAGGCTGCATGAGGCCAGCAAGCTTGGCAGTCAGCTCAGAACAAATGGATTGGAGTGTGGTAGGCTGGATTTCCTTGGGCTGTGGAAATGACAAGTTAGACAACACTTAACACACATCAGCCCCCAAGCATAGTGATTACAGAAAAAAAACTGATGAATAGATTCTGATTTCCCTTTCTTCTTCTGGAGAAGTGCATGATCTCTGAATATTTTCCCAAAGGCTGTGACCAAGATTTGTCATGTAGGGAATCATGAACTGAATTTGCCATCTTATCAGTTCTTTGTGCAGCACTATTTGTGAAGAAATTCCTTTGACTCTTAATAATTTCCATGTGAATTGAATACGATATAATATTCTAAATTATTATGAAACTAGTAATAATGATTAGAAAAATCTATTCATTTACCTTAAGCAGAGTAATTATGAAAGAAGTTCTAAAAAGCAGAAACAAAAAGTTAATAAAAAGTTTCTCAGGCAAAACAGAATCTATTTCTCTCGACTACAGAGAGGTGCTGACCTGAATAACATTAGTTTACAGTCTAACAGAAAGTGCTGGAGAAACTCAGAAGATCTGGGAGCATCTGTGAGGAGAGAAGCGCAGTTAACGTTTGAGTCAGAGATGCTGTCAGAGCTGCTGTGTTTCTCCAGCACTCCGTTTTCCCCTCAGATGTCCAACATCTGTCATCTTTTGCTTTTGTTTCAGTATCCATTCTGACAGTCGTTCAAAGCATCCATCATGTTGTAACATCCCAAGCCAGGGTTTGGACGCTCGGGATATTGAGAAAAAAGCCTATTGCTAAAAACAAATATGAAATTTTGATCCTGATGCTCAACACAGTTTGCATCATGCCAGGGAGGTGGGGTTTAGTTTCAGGGTGAGAATTTTAAATTCTTAAATAGCTGCAAAATTCAGATCATCCTTCTAAGCTGTACTGAAGACATGTGATGAAGCAGTCCCATGGGCCAGAACAGGAAAGTTTAGTATGTTTGCTGCACTTAACTAGTGGTCCAGTTTGGACAGTTGTAGAAATGAAAATAGTAAGGTCATTTGATTTTCAACTGGGAGGTTTAGAATCATGAAGGCCTAAATGGTTTAAAGGCCTTTTCTAGTCCTTCTCTAATGCTGTTTTGAAAGTTAGTCTGATGCATGTTTTATACATATATTGTTTTTAACTATGATGTTGCTGGATTTACTTGATTTGTTACTTAAGTTGAATTCCACCTCTAAACTAATCATGTTTTATCATTTAAAGCTTTTAACATAAAACGTGCAAGAGATACTATCCTGTCCCTTCAAAATCACCTTGCAAATAATTATCAAATGGCATGCCAAAGACTTGTATTCACTTCCCTATTACTCTAAAGTATTGCAAGCCAATTAACATTCCATCCAGTGGTGATCTCTTCAAAGCTCACTCAATTAGGCTGGAAACAAATATCAGTAGTTCCTCCAACCATGGTCCACACGACAATAAGCTAGAAGATTAAAACAGTCTTTTCTCATCCTGATATTTCCTTGTATAAACTGTAATTGCTTTTACAAAACTCATATTTGAGAACACGGTAACTGTGCATACATGATGACCTAAATGGCCCCCTTATGGGCTGTTACAGTTCTGAGTTTATATGGTGTAGATATTGGCACTAAATAGCGCTTTTTTTTTGAGAATGCACAGTTGCCTGGAATTGAACAGAAAACCTTTCTTTTGGAAAGCCTATTTCTGGATACAGATGTTGTCATATTAATGACCAGTAACTTGTCAGGATTTGATTCACATGATTGGTTTATTTATTTAACACAGTAAAACACTTCATTAGTTATGAAGCAGTCATTACAACAACCCAATTGATTTCTGTGTTTGCTGCATGCAGACTGATAGCATAGACTCGTAACCAGGTATAATTGCAACGTTGTATACACAGAGCACATGAAGTTTTTAAATGTGAACTCTTGTAAAGGTAGGATGCACATACAACAGATACCATTTCTAATTTCACCTATTATTTATCGTTCACATTTCTATTTTCTGTTAAAATAGTTTTCTCTAACTATTCAGCCATGAAAGAACAACGGTAATTTTATTTTGTCTTCAACCAGTATTCACATACAAGCACTGTGCAACAGAATTGCTAGAGAGCCAATCAATTCTTTCTTCTCTATTGAGCCAAGGAGCACTTATTAAATACTTGCCCTTACTGAGAACAACTATTTCTGCACAGATTAGGAATTGAACTTGAGATGTTCTTGTCAGTATAATCAGCGGCACTTCAGATGAGCTCAGAAAAGGGGTTGACTTTTGTGCATAACATGATTCACCCTATTTGGCTGACATGATGTTGCAGCAATCTTCTTCATCACACATGCTGATTCTGTAACTGACCATCGTCTTGATGTACAGGTTTTTTAAAAAAATCTATCAGTTTGGAATATGCACATTCAGATTTAAAGTTCGCAATTTCAGTTGAAGTCCTTGTCCTCTCGACATTACCCATGGCTGTTCACTTTGCAAATACTCAGTGGTTGGTTATTTCCATTGAATATTTTACACCTGTATTAATATTATAATGTGTTATAGTAAACTTGTATTTTCTCGTTAATGTGCAAGTTAGTTTTGCCATGTGCACAGACACTGACAACTGTAGTATGTTGCAGCTTCATTATTGTGTATATGTTTTACACACACACATCATTGTGCATAAACAAAAATATTTGTTTCAAATTGCAGTGTGTACCTACTGCATCAGGATACTTTACAACATTGCAGCTACAATATGAAGTTCATCGTTAAAATGGATGCTTTTTGCAGAGCAACTCATTTACTTGCCTTTTAAAAATTGTGAAGTGCTAATACTACATGATTAACACAACTTGCCTAGTGTTTTGTCGTGACAGTCCTGTACGGCTTATTTGTTTTCTAATTGGCTTCCTGTTTAGAGTCATAGAGATGTACAGCATGGAAACAGACCTTCCGGTCCAACCTGTCCACGCCGACCAGATATCCCAACTCAATCTAGTCTCACCTGCCAGCACCCAGCCCATATCCCTCCAAACCCTTCCTATTCATATACCCATCCAAATGCCTCTTAAATGTTGCAATTGTACTAGCCTCCTCCACATCCTCTGGCAGCTCATTCCATACATGTACCACCCTCTGCATGGAAAAAGTTGCCCCTTATATGTTTCCCCTCTCAGGCTAAACCGAATCCCTCTAGTTCTGGACTCCCCGATCCCAGGGAGAAGACTTTGTGTATTTACCATATCCATACCCCTCATAATTTTGTAAACCTCTATACGGTCACCCCTCAGCTTCCGACACTCCAGGAAAACAGCCCCAGTGAAAAGGCACTAATAGAATGCAGCTGTCAAAGTTTGCTCACTTCAGCAACAACCTAAATTAAAGTACACTGTGTTTGACATAAAATATCTATTTTATTGGAATGTTCAAACTCTCAAATTCAAAGAAATTGGTAATTGAGTAATTAAAATCCCTGAAAAATAATGATGGTTCCAGTCAGCTGTAATAAAAGTAACAGCTTCAGTAAACACAAATCACTATTTTCTATTTGAGTTGGCATGTGTGACATTTGTTGCATTGGAGACTCCAGTATCTGTGGTGCCTGGTACACCTTTAGGTGATGATTTGAGATAGTTTCCATTGCCAAGTTGCTATGCTCTGTGACACATATGGTCAAATACCAAATCGACCAATGGCACACTTGCACTTTAGTTTTCAAAATAAAATTATATTTTTTAGCCAGCACGTCACCCAGCCCGGCCATAATGTGATTCAAATGATACAGTAATGAGCAGGTGAGAGTAAACTTGGGATCTGATATCCTGAGGACTGGATGAGCAGTGAAAGACAATGGAAGCTAAATAGACTCTCAGTTATGATGCTTGGGAAAGGATGAGTTCAAGTAAGAGACTGAACTATGGATCTTCATTTCAGTGCTCTGAGAATGTGAAGTAACAGAAGGAGAATGTTTGGAGTTTAAAAGAAACTGGAAAACTACTTGAGATGAGCAGTATCTGCTATGATGCCTCTACAGTAAAAGCAAATTAGTTGCACTGGGGCGAGAAAGAGATTGCCATTGAGATTTGGAAGGGACTGTCTTCTTGGGATGAGTTCTCAGTTGCCATTTGAAATCCTGCTCTGTAATAAGTGACCTCCAACCCAACAAAATGTGTGTATTTATGTGCTTTGGCTGCTATCTCATTTGAAAGAGCTCACATTTTATGGAATACTATTTGAAAGGGAGTGTCTAGAAGTCGGACACTAAGAAACTCAGAGAACAAAGGGATCTTGGGGTGTTTGTCCTCAGATTCTTGAACGCGGCAGGACAGGTTAATCGGATATTAACAAGGCAGATGGGACATTTGCCTTTATGTTAGCCATGGCATAGATTATAAGAGCTAGAAGGTTATGTTGAAGTTGTACAGGAATTTGGTTAGGCCATTGTTGGAGTAATATGTGAAGTTCTGGTCACCCCATTATAGGGAGGGGGTGAATGCATTGGAATGGGTGCAGAGAAGATTCATCAGGATGTTGCCTGGGGTGGAGCATTGCAGCTGCGAATAGAGCGTGGATAAGCACAAGTTGTTTTCTGTGGAGCAGAGAAGATTGAGAGGAGACCTGATTGAGGTGAATAACATTATAAGGGGCATGGACAAAGTGGATACAAAGCAACTGTTTGACTTAGTTGAAGGGTTAATAACAAGGGGGCATATTTTAAGGTGATAGGGAGGAGGTTTTGGGGTCATTTGAGGAAAAACATTTTTAGAGAGTGGTGGGAATCTAGAATGCATTGCCTGTGAGGATAGTTGAGACAGGAAAACTCACAACCTTTAAAAAGCATTTGGATGAGCATTTGAAATGTCATAACATTCACAGCTATGAGCAAGTGCTGGAAACTGAGACTCGGGCAAATTTAGAGTAGTTTAGTTGGTGCAGGCTTGATGGGCTGAAAGGCCTTGTCTGAGCTATCTGATTCAAAGTATAATTAGTCAAAAAATTTGGAGAATTGTAAAATAATAATAGATGACTCTCCACATTGTGTTTTTATAGAATGTCTATGGTAAACATCATACAGAAAATAATGGATTAAACCAGAATTCTTATGGTTACGAATAATCTTTAAGTTAATAGCAGTTTCCGTTGAGTTAGAATTGTCTGGCATAAATGGCAAAAAGTAATGTTTTGATGAATAAACCAGTGCACAGATGGTTCAGAAATAAGAAATATTTTGAGTTGTCTATCAAATTACCACATTATATTCAATGGTCTTTTCAATTGAACCATTGGCCACTTTTAAGCTTTACAAATGCTAGTAAAATATTATCACTTTGCTAAATTTATTGACCAATTTAGTCCTTTGTTTTCTGCAGGTATTCAACCTTTCTGAAAGGAGATATGACCTTGTCAAGCTTAACTCCAAGGTACAGCATTGCTTTATTTTTCTATAGTATGGTTTTGTGCGTGTCTAATCTCTGTTCAAAAGATCCCAAACCTTAATTTCAATACTGTATCGTATCACGTGACTGACATGCTGTAACTTTGTAATGCTATTTATCAATGTATAGAATCACTTCTGTTTTTGGGTTTTATGCATTTGGTTAGCTTAAACCTGCATTCTGTCTGTTGAGTTTTACATTTTCTCATTTATTGGACCATTGTCAAAGAGGTCATATCACTCAAGATACAGTATGGCTCTGAAAGCCATTTGGCTCAACCGGTTCATGCTGATGTTTATGCTGCATTTGAGATTCCTCACCATTTCTCATGAATCCATAACAATTTATTCACCACCACTTCATTTGCTTGTTTACATTTACACTTTTGACAAGCTGAAAAACAGTCTTAAATAGTCTTTGAAAAAAGTAAGATTATGAAGTTAAATGTACAGAATGTTAATTCTCTATTGTAATATGCAAGAAGATATCATTATGAAATAAGCAACTTTTTCCCAGCATTAAATGTTTAATATGAGCAGCCTAATTAATTGGAATATGTTTTTGTATAATAATCTTGTTTTGTTGAGCAGCAGTGCTGACTTAGTTTTATCTATGTCTAACGGTTTACTATGGAAGCTTTTTTGGGCTTTTTTTTAATCTGCCTTGTTTGAAAAATAGGAAAATCAATGCTCCAGTTTTATTTCTGGACAGGACGACATTCTGAATTAATAGTGCCTGAGAAGTGCGTACCAGTAAGTGGTGCATTGGGTCACCTGGCACTGACCAAGGAACTGGAAATGACAATGGCAATAGCAATCTCAGCATTATTGACCAGCAAAGCCCTCCTCATTAACATCTGGGGGCTTGTGGCAAAATTAGGAGAGATATTCCAGAAACCAGTCAAGCAACCACTTGGCGTTATCTGTAATGTGTGCTTTGGTTAGTAGTTCTACGTCCAGTACACTGGCCAAATCCTGTGTGACTGGCAAGAAGACCCACCACTAATTATGGCCCAGTGCTACACAATTGAGAGGGAGTTGACCTGGGAGTCTTCAAAATTCACTACGGACCTCAAGATGGTCCGTAAAAGAAGGTCAAAGATGACAAAGAAACCACTTGTTGAGTACCAGCAACCCCTCCTTCAGCTCTTGAGTTAGTACTCCTCCTGGGCGAAACACTGAAGATGGCCAGGACACAAAATCTATGGGCATCTTCAATGTTCATCACCCAGATTTAGCTTGGTAATGCTGCTACTGACTGAGCTAGCCGAGCCCTAAAGGACATAGCTGCAAGCCTGGGCCTGTGGTACCTTTTGAGAGAATTAACAAGAGGAAAAAAGAAACCTACTGAAATTACTATCACCAATTTACCTGTCACAGAAGTATCTTTCCCTTGACAGTTCTTTGTAGGAGTGATCACCTGACACCAAGGGAACGAAGATTCAACCTAACACTGAGGATACTTTCCATTGGGTTTTGTAGCATGGCTAGCTTGCATAACGGGGCTGCTTTCAACCAGAACTAGCAAATCAAAACTGGGCATCCATGCGATGCACTGGGCCACCAGCCCCAAAAGAATTCTACTTTAATACAATCTGTAACCTCATGGCCTGGCATATTCCTCACTCTACCTTGACCATCAAATTGGATAATCAACCTTGGTTCAATGAAATGTGCAGGAGGGTGTTCCAGGAACTGCAGCAAGAATATCAAAAAACAAGAGATGCCAGTGTCAACCTGATGAAGGTATACCACAAGACTGCTTGAATGCCAGACAGTGGCAGCATTTCATGATAGAAAGAGCTAAACAATCCTGCAAACGACGGATCAGATCTAAGCTCTGCAATCTTGCTCATCCAGTCATGAGTGGTGATGAATAATTCAACAAAGATCCCCATCCTAATATCAGTGTGAAAGACAAGGCTGAAGTATTTGCAATCATTTTCAAGCAAAAGTGCCAAGTGAAAGAACCATCCTGCCTCCTCTTGAACTCCCGGCATCACAGTTGCAGTCTTGAGTTAACTCACTCCACATGATATCAAGAAACAGCTGAAGGCACTGGTTCCTGCAAAGACTGTGACATAGTCTGAAAACTTGTCCCCCAGAAATTACCACCATCCCCGGACAACCCGTTCTGGTTCAGCTAAAATAATGGCAATGTGGCAAATTGCCCAGGTATGACATGGCCACAAAATGTGGAATAAAGTCACCCTTACCAATTACTGTCAAATTTACTTGTAGTCAACCAAATGATTGAAGATGACGTTGAAGTGCAAGCAAGCAGTAGTTACTTAGCAATAACCTGCCCACTGACACTTAGTTTGGGTTCTGCCAGGGCCATTCAGCTCCTGACCTCATTACAGCCTTGCTTCAAACATAGATGAAAGAGCTAAATTCCAGAAGGGAGGTGAAAATTGGCATCAAGGTTGCTTTTGACTGAGTGAGGTATCAAGAAGTCCTTGTAAAACTGGTGTCAGTGGAAATTAGGGAGAAAGCTTTCATGCTGGTTGGAATCATATCTGGCACAAAGGAAGATGGTTATCTTTTTTGGAGATCAGTCATCTCAGCGACAGAACATCTCTGCAGGAGTTCCTCAGGGTATTGTCCTCGGCTGAGCTATCTTAAGCTGCTTCTTAACAACCTTCCTCCATCATAAGGTCAGAAGTGGGGATGTTTGCTGATGATTGCACAATGTTCAGCACCAATCAGATAGAGTCATAGAGATGGACAGCAAGGAAACAGACTTTTTGGTCCAATTCATCCATGCCAACCAAATATCATAAATAAATCTAGTTTCTTTTCCAGCATTTAAGCAATTGTGTTAATGTTATTCAGGCTTGGGTTGACAGGTGATATTCTCATCACACAAATGTCAGGCAATGATGATCACCAACAATCTAACAATCTCCTCATGACATTTTGTGGCATTGCCATCACTAAACATCTTGAGGATTACCATTGACCAGAAACTGAACTGGACTTGCCATATAAATACAATGGCAACAAACGCAGATCAGAGGCTATGAATACTGCATTAGCTCCTCAGTGACTATCCATAATCAACAAGACACAAGGTAGAAGAGAGATGGAATCCTCTCCAACTGGTTTGATGAGTACACCTCTAATAACACTTCAAGTTTGGCATCATTGAGGGCAAAACAGCTGCTTGATTGGCATTACATCCCCCACCTTCAGTATTCTCTCCCTTTACGATACATGGACACTGGAAGCAGTGTGTACCTTCTACAAGTCACAAAGCAGTAATGTACCAAGGCTTCTCAGGCAGCACCTTGCAAACCCACAATCTCAATCACCGAGAGCATTAGATACATGAGAATAGTGCTGTCTGCAACTTCCCCTCCATGGCATCATCCTGCTTTAGGACTATTTTGTCATTCCTTTATTGTCACTGAGTCAAAATCTTGGACATTCTGCCGTAATAGTAGTGTGAGCGTCCCTATGCCATATGGATTTCAATGCTTCAAGAAAGCAACTCAGCATTGTCTTCTCAAGGGGACTTGGGGATGGGAAATAAATACTGGCCTAACCAATGATGATCACATCCTGTAGATGAAGAAATTTTAAAAATGTCTGAGGACTTTGGGGCATATATCCTGTAATGATGCTGGATGAAAGTTAGCTCAAGCTGCCCCTATAAAATCGGTCATTATTCACCCCGTCACTATTGTTCGTTGTCACATATGTTCATACATGAGCTGGTATTGTCATTGATTTTGACTTATAAGTTACTTTGCAGCTTTCAAACGTGCTGCAAAGCGCTATGTTTATTTTACACTTCATGATGCAGATCTCTATTATTTATTACTTGTTACTACCCTCAAATCTTTTGCAATTTGCCTATTTTGGAAGCAGACCAGGGAACCAGCCCAAACATCTCTTTGCTTGTTGAAGCCAAAGTTCTTTATGACAACACCTATGTTTCCACGGTTTCATCAATTGTTTTCAGAATGGTGCCACTTTCCACCCACTCCCTAAAAAACAGACTTCAGTTCTACCTGAGAGGCTGCAACAAATGGAATCACTGAAGAAACTGTCTTCAAATTAAGCCAACAACATGAAATCACATTTTCCCATCCCCAAACATTAATTTTAAAAGTTACAATTGATCAGCAGGATTCTAGATTAAAAATTATCCCCTGGGTGGCTTTCCCTTTATGGGATGTGGATCATGCAATATAATTATGTCACAGAAGATTTCTGAACCCTGAAGGTATTGGCATAGCAGTGTATGCCTCATGCTGCACACTAATTAGTCCTGGATGGCGTGATTAAGAACTTTTGATCCCTCTTTTAATGATATTTTACATAAAAAATGACTTGCCATTTATGCCTATGGTATTATTTTAATCACTTCTTTGGCACTTTGATCTCCACATTTTTATTTTCATTTTGGCAGTTCTTCATATACATCATTAAATAACGTCCACTGAAGAATGTGTTACTGCTGAAGTAATTGAATGGGTTGCAATTGATGGAGAAAATGGAACTGTATATGGTTTAAGCTATTTCACCCTTTCCAATCTTTCATTGGTGAAATAAGAGGAGAGAAATTGAACATTCTCCATTGTGAGAATGCCTCTCATATTCTCATAGGAATGTTAGAAATTTAGGAACAAGAGGCCTGGGAATCCCAGAGGAGCCTTACAATTTACTGTTCAGCTTCTCATTTGTACATTCTTACATGTCACTCAGCTCCTTTGTTTCTCCAGATACATGTCTGATATATACTGTTTTCTTTTATGACCATTTGCAGTTGCATCAACCATATGGCGATTATCCCTAATGTTAACACTCTACTTTTTGCCAACTTTCTGTTTTGAAAATATTTCATAATTTTTGATCCTTTTAACCCTGTGGTTTTTCTAGGTCAGTTTTATTCATTTGCTATAAGTTACCGTAAGTTTGGATGTAAGTTTGCTCGCTGAGCTTTTAAGGTTTTATATTCTGTTTTCCTTTAACAGCCCATTAACCTCAACCTATTATCATTGTTTTAATAGTTCCCTTGTTGCACTGACTTTTACTCTTTTCAATCTAAGAATTTCAGAAATTTCCGTTTTGTTCAACTGGTGATCAAATTGGTTAAAACCACATGTTTTAGGAATTCCTATTAGTTTCATTGGGAATGCATGCTTTTTTAAAATCCATTTTAGATGGACAAGGGTTCACATGGGTCTGCCCATGCAAATGTGGTTCAACATTACATTTTTTTTAATTCAAAGTGGTTCTTTAGAAAAGCAGCTGTTTGTTGGAAGTCATGGTTGTAGTTGCCAAATGGTGGAAAGAAACAAGTGCTTTTATCTTTGTCATTCATGACTTCACATTTGGAGAAAGTTGAATATTCATGTATTCCAAATCACATAAATTGCAGACATGGCAATTATATGGTTGCCTGAAATATTAAAAGTTTTAAATGTCCTGCAAACATTGTTTGTAACATTGTTACTTCCTCTGTGATGACCAATTTTACAATGAATTTGATGGATAAGCATCTTCAATTTTCCTAATTTTGAGATTCAACTCTGAAAAATGAAGTTTTGCTTTAAAACAAGACACGCAGTCTTTAAAAAGTAATTTACCAGATGTCTTTTGTTAACTCTTGAGAAACTAAAATTTGCTTCACATTTCAGGTGATGGATGTAGGTTGGCCTGACCTTCATGCGCCACCACTAGATAAAATGTGTACCATATGCAAATCTATGGAGACATGGATAAACAGTGACCTACTTCATGTGGTGGTTATCCATTGCAGGGTAAGCATATTCCACACTGCTACTGCACTTTTATGCCTAACTCTTTCATGTTAATCCATAATCATTTACTTTGTGAACATTGTCTTTTGTCTTATAAAGTTTGATCAGGTCAGATCAGAGTTCTTGAATACCTGAAGACCCTTCACTGGACTTGAAAAGGATACTTTCTATCATGCTACAAAAATAACTTGCCTTTTTTTGAATGGACGATATGATTCAAAGATTATAAGCATGCCTGTTTTGAAAACAGGAAAAAGCCTCTCAATAGTGCAGTTGCATTTGTTGTCTGAGGGATGCTAATTCTGTGAAGTAGAATTTGATTTTGGACTGATTGTAGTTACTGTTGTATTTTTCTGAGCTGAACGAGAGAATGGTTTGATACAGAGTAATGTTTTCTTTGCACTATTTTACTGATATTGCCTCAATGACAAGCTCAGAAAAGTACTTCCATTCTCATTACCATTATTGTGACTACTTTGAGCAATATTATAGATTTAGCCCCAGTAGGTGGCAGATTGTGAATAGGATTATGCTGGGAACCTGTAGCTACAAAAATTGATTTGAGGTAACACAATCTTATTTTCTGTTGGATCTTTACAGATTCCACAGGAAAAAGCAGCATAATTCCTCTTGCTGCTCTCAAAGCAAGGTCTACAAGATGAAAGGAGTAGCACATAATGTATTGCCTAGTCCTGGTACAAGATCCCTCAGTGTAGTGAATAAAAGCAATTTGTGTTTACTAAACTGGGTTTGATCCTTAGTCTGCGATGATATAGTTGATTTCAGGTTTTAGGCGAATAGAGAGTGAGTTGGGTGGGTTGGATGCAGAGACGGCATAAGTGATTTCTGTATTATCAGGCAAGTGCAAGGAATGTTGCCTGTGTTCTTCTCCCTGGTTGGCATGCTGCAAAGCATACCTGTATGGGGAATGGATCAGGATGGCTTGAAGACTTTTGTAATTGAATGTCAAGGTTTATGAATAATGACCTTTTGGTAAAGTATTGCTTGGCTGCTAACAATTGTGCAACCTTATCCAAACACAAATCACAAGTCAGCAAAGGAAGAAAAAAACTTTCTAAAATCAGTTGCGTTTATCTTTTTTGGCTCTTTTCAAGCAAATGTAGTTAGGGATTATATATCCAGGATATAAAGGATTGTGATCAAAAGCTTTTGAAAATTAGTCACCACTGGATGTGAAACTCAAGACATTTTAACTTGTGAAACTCATGACAAAATGTTTTGGACCATTTGCATTTTGCTTTTGGTTTTGCTCTCATTTTTCTTTGTCAGTTCTACCATATTTTGAGGAAAAGTAAGATTTTTTTTTAAGCCATGATTAGGTCTATGGTTATACTCCATTCAAGGTCCCAGTTTTGGACTCTAGTGCCAGAGGAGTCACTTACAACAAGTGACAAGCTTATGACGAGCTATACCTGACCATATCTGTCAGATTAGGGCTAAGAGGTGAATGATACATTTGCTCATCAGTTAGTTTCTGCATTGGTTTTGCATTTCATAAACTGATAAACAATACTGCAAAAGTGCAAGTTCAACATCAGTGTATTTTGTTTTATATTGAAGTAATAGGTTTAAGGTGAGGGGGGAAAAGAATTAAAAGGGACCTAAGGGCCAATTTTCTCGTGTAGAGGATGGTGCGTGAATGGAGTGAACTGCCAGATGAAGTGGTGGAAGCTGATACAGTTACAACATTTTAAAAGGAATCTGGATGAAGTGATAGGGCCAAATGCTGGCAAATGCGACTAGATTAATTTAGGATATCTGATCGGCACAGATAAATTGGACCAAATGGGTCTGTTTTCATGCTGTATAACCCTATGACTCTATATAGTATTGGTCATTTTAAAATATGAACTACAGTGAGTGCTATTCTACTTGTCACACTTTTTCCAAAAAGAAAATGAGCAGAATATTTTTGGTAGATTCCATGATCCCTTCATTTCTAAAACTTGCAGTTCCGTACTGAGTGGTAACATTATCTGACTCATTACTGAAAGAAGACTCATGAATCTTAAAGAAACACTTTCTCAAGTTCTTTGTTTATACTCCTTTTCCCTTCTCTGTAGAGTGGTTTATGTTTTTGCACACATTAAATTAGTAATCTTCATTTGTATCCATTGATGAATGTTTCAATGAAATGGACATCCCTGTCAAGCTTTACAGTCTGCACACAGACAGTGCTTTCCAATTGGCATCTCTGAGTGTTGGTCATTCATGAGAACCGACAGCTAATTTCCCTCCTCCCTTTCACCATCTAAATTTCACCTCTCCAAAAATGTATTGTAGCAATCAATCCAGTCGGGTTCAATTAACTGGGAACAGGCTAGCAACAGTTCGTATGATTTCATGGAACATTGTGGACTGCCTTTATGCAACAGAGCATTGAAACTGAATAATGAGAAATGAATTTCTTGAGCAAATCCCTTCCTGTGTGTCTTGTATGGGAGACCCATCTGGCAGTGGCAATTTTTTAACCATTGAATTCTCAAGTACAGTAATTATGTCAGGAAAACCCAATAACTGGAGTAGGGCATGCATGCCCTTAAGCCTGTTCCACCATTTTAATGGATGACACATACTTTTGCTCCATTCTGTCTCTATAACTTTGTCTAATAAAAATCAGTCAATTTCAAGTTTTCAAATTATTAACACTAATAACTGTTGCCTATGGGACTAATAACTGTTCACTTTGCAAATATGTGGGTGTGCTATAATTTTTTTCCAAAAAAAATTGGATCTTTAGAAACCTTTTATTTCTACAGAAAGTGCCTTGGAAATGTCATTGTATAATCTATAGTTTTTGATAACACAACTGCAGAATAGAATGTGGGTTACAGTAATGTAGTCACAGTACATGGCTGAGAAAACTTGGCAATGCATTGTCCTTGTGCAGGTTTTGATATTAAACCAATATTCGGCAGAGTAGAATGACCTGTTAAATAAAGGTCAAGATGTTCTTCTACATGAGCTTAACTGTATGCACCTAAATTAAGTTTAATTATGAGATATCAAATTCAAAATCTTCAAACTTGTTTATATGTCTATATATGTCTTTGTTTTGATTATTACAAAACATGTGCTTGCTTCACTTTTCTGCGTTATTCATGTGACAAGTTAGATCAATTTTCTTGGAAGAGAATATTGGAGGAATAAACTTTTTGTTTGTAGTTGTGTAAGATCTAGATGGAATTACGCATTCATCACTTAGTGGCATCAAAATGCTGGAAGTACTTAATTGATGGAGCAGCATCTGTGGAGAGAAGGATAAAGTTAATGTTTCAAGTCTGTGACTCGCCACCAGAATGAAAAATGCTAGAAAAATAACAGTTTGAAGCAATTATGGAGACAGGAAAGATGGAAGGGGAGAAAGGAACAAAAGGGAATGTCTGAAATAGGGTAGTGAGCAGCGGTGATCAAATGACAAAAAAATATTTGTATAAGGCAGGAAGGAATGGTCGTGGGACAAGGAAAGAACCAAATGATAGCTCTCAAGAAGATGTAAATGGTAACAGCAAAGTGTTTGCTAACAGCTGCCTTATGTCAAAGGAAAAAGTGAACAAAAGATAGAATCTGAAATTGTTGAATTCGGTGTTGAGTTCTGAAGGTTGTAAAATGCATAAATGAGGGGTGAAATGCAGTTTTCATGTTTGCCTTGAGCTTAGAACAATATATGAGATTGAGCCATAAAAAGACCAGAATAAGACAGACATTTGAACTGTCCTACCTGTCCATCTGTCTTCCCACCTATCCACTCCACCGTCCCCTTCGACCTATCACTATCACTATCACACCCCACCTGCATCTACCCATCGCCGTCCCAACCACCTTGAGCCTAGCCTTCTATTTATCTCTCAGCGGCCTCCGCCACATTCCTGATGAAGGGCTTATGCTTGAAACGTTGACTCTCCTGCTCCTCGGATGCTGCCTGAACTGCTGTGTTTTTCCAGCACCGCACTTTTCAACTTTGATCTCCAGCATCTGCGGTCCTCACTTTCTCTCCTTTACTGATGTTACCACTGTTGAATCCCCCACTAACAATATCTTGGGCGTGACCATTGACAAGCAACTGAAGACTGAATGAGCCATGGCAAAACACTGTCCATGTTGATTCCACACACAGTGACAGCAGTTTGTGGCATCCACAAGATGCACTGCAGCAACTCATCAAAATTCCTTCAACAGCACCTTTCAAAGTGTGACCGCGGTTACTCAAAGCGCAAGGACAGCAGATTCTTTCTAACACTGTCACCTGTAAGTTCCCTCCTAACTACACACCATCCTGATTTGGTACTGTATCATCATTCTTTCAATCCTGGAATGCCCTTCCTAATAGCACTGTTGGTGCTATTGGGGATAATTAGAGATGGGAAGTAAGTGTTGGCCCAGACAGAGATATCTAGATTCCATAAAAGAATTAATAATAAAATAAAATGTCAATCAACTAGAAGTTTGAGCTCAGTTTGTTGACTGAATGGCAGAATGAGTTAATCTGCATTTGGTCTCCCCATTGTAGAAGAGATTGAATTATGAGCTGTGAATACAGTATACTGAATTCAAAGATGTATAAGGAAATCACTTTCATCCAGAACAAGCAATTGGAATATAAGGGCTTATGCCCGAAACGTCGATTCTCCTGTTCCCTGGATGCTGCCTAACCTGCTGCGCTTTTCCAGCAACACATTTTCAGCAATTGGAATATAAGACAGTGTGATGAGAGGACATAAAACAACTGATATTGCATCTCCTGTGTTTGCAAGGGAAGATGTTTGAGGCAATTAGAGAGTGGATCAAGCTGTTTGGGAGGGAACAATCCTTTCGACTGTTGAAAGAGGAGAGCAAGAGGTAATTCACTGGTGTCATCATGCTGTAGGGTTTCCATTTCTGCAAACTGGGAGTTCTTGTTTCTGAATTTTTTCAGTAAATAAATGCTGAAGCCATTTCACTCTCTGCAAAGTCCCACTAACTGCAGGAGTTTTGATTTAACTGTAATATTGATTGAAAGGAGAAAATTCCAAACTGCTAGAATTCTGTTGTTTGTTTTTAGAAGTGCTATGGTAGAATTAACATCTATCTGAATGCACAGAATAAGAAGTTATAGTTTTAATTTAACATCTCCAAAAGGAAAACCCTACCAAGAATACTGAATACTCATCAAACTTTTCAGTGTCAGTATAGAGTACATGCTCATGCAAACATGAAGAACAATAACATATGCATGAATCTAACTGTTTTCCTGTTGTATTGTGAGTAATTATGCAGTGGTCATTAATTTAATAGTCGTGTTAAATTGGGATGGTGCATGTATTGACTTTTGATGGCATGCTTTGCTAAAAATCTAAATTGGTAACAAAATCAGACAAATCAGCTTCCAAGTCAGTGACATGTGAGAGGTGCATCGTTTCATAAGATATGCACTGGCTATATATTCCCCAGCATGATCTTAGTGAAATAATGCTCCATCTCGTGTTCTGGTGTCTGCTTTAGCAATGTGTTCTCTTTTCTAAATTGACTTGCATGGACCACTGCAATTAAATGGTCTGCAAATTCAAGCCTCTCCTCTCTTTGAGTTGCGACTGAGTTTTGTAATTGCTTTGACTTCTGGTGAATGGCATTGCACACTGAAGTTAGAAGATGTAGTGAAGTTAGATGCAATATAAACAAATCATGAAGAAATGTGAATCTGAATATTTGTCACTGCATTAATGAGTCACAAAGGTTTACGATTTGTCATCTGCTGTCAACAGCTTCTAAGTTGCTACCATTGTCTGTTATTGTGACTTCATGTCCTGTACTCAGAAGTGTTTTCATATTGAGTGAGGACACAATTGAGGTTTGCTGTCATACCTCCAAAGCTGATTAATCTGCCGGTACTTCACGGTCAAGACTCTCTGGTGGAATGGCAATTCAGCAACATGTACTGTTGGTGACTAGCTTGCCCAACCCCTACCCCCCAGTTCATAGCTAAGGATGGGGCCAAGAATTAGATGGGAACCGGTGTGTTTTTTTTACTTTTTTCCTTGAGATCTCCCTTTTATTCAGGTGGTCATCACAAAGTGGTGAAAACTAGTGAAAATGCTCACCACTGTTCTTTATCTTATGTGACATTAAACCATTGAATCCCAGAGAATTTCCCATTGCAGTCTCCCATCCATTAATGCAACTGCAATGTCAGTTTCAGAAAGAATAAGCCAGCTAAATTAGATTGAATAATAAAAATAAAATAAATGGATGGGGGAAAACAAAACATTGGTAGCACGATTTAATAATTATATTGCTTTGAATGGAGGACTGTTGATGTACATAAGGGACATGGCAAATGCTATTGTGGTAGGTTATGTTTTCCTGGAATGCTCGGCTGCTTTTTTACAATCATTATTACTGTCATTGGCTTTTACAGGACAATTTGCATGGAGCACAATCATTCAACAAAGATATGTTTGGCAACGTGCCTCAGATTTCCAAACAATGGGATTGAGATATCTCACACCTGGTTAGGACTGAGTGTTAGAACTTGCCTACTCTAAATGGTGTAGATTTTTTTGGCTGAGAGGTTTTTATTTGCTTGTTCTTGCCCATTCAACGTGACACACTTGTCTTCTCTGTCTGTACTAGAAAAGCACAAATCCACAGTGATCATTTTGAATCTAGGAGGAGGGCTTCATTGATTTGACAGAAAGTGTTTGTTTGAAGCCGTGTTTTTATAACAGAAGGTTTGAGCTGAAGTTGGAAACTCTTTGTATTGTTGGCATGTGTCATGCAATTAAGATTTTAAGTCATTGCAACTTTGTTTTGTTAAATATTAGAAGAGTAACATCTTAATCCACCCAGATCCTGTGTTGCCTTCCTGTCTCCCAGGGGATCAGTTTCTGTAACAGAATATACTATGGCTTTCCAAAAGAAATGGTGCCAGTCTCCTGAACACTGGATCATCAGTGACTGGACGTTAAACCCGAGCTGTATGCCAGGACCCCATGGCGGTCCTGACAGGCTCATCTACCTGGGAATTATCTGAGAAGACTTAATTAACAATGGGAAAACCACCGGCTTCCTGCAATACTCCATAAAAATCTTCTACTTCAAGCTAGATTTGGATACTTCAGGCAGTTCCAAATTACTTAACTGGATAGTTTCCCAAGAAATGTTCGACAGATAGAACACGAGTGCCTGGGTAATTTGAGAACTGAGACCCCAATTACTTTCTCTGCCCACCCCATATCCTTACCTGTTCAGTGAGATTCACACTGGACCTTTAAACTTGGCACAACACAACTAGTGCCTGAAAAAGGTCATCATTCTGTCTTCCCTAACTCTACTGTGGTTCAATAGAACTTTCCAATGGATGTTGAACTCCACATTTTTGGTAAAAACACACATGGACGACCTGGTAAGAAATGTGGGGTGTAGTGATTGGAACCAGAACCAGGTGGATCTCATTGACTAAAAGATCCTTGACTGAGGTTGTTAACATGTCCCAATCAGGGAGCCCTGCCTGACAGATATAAACAGGAGATTACAGAGCGTGTCCTCATTCTAGGGACTGAATCTGTGCTGGCTGGTGCTATAGTCAGTATGTTACTGTGAGTTTCTGCTTCCTTTTTTTTTTGGAGGGGGAAACCTGATTCCTGAACTGGCTGAATTATTTAGTCAGTTTGTTAACCGGCATTCCTTTTAGTGAATGCTGATTGTTAAACTCCTGATGCACATAATGTGTTTCAGGTGTAACTCAATTGTCATTAGGGGGTTGTTGTTTCACTGGCTGGTTACAGCCTGTGTGTTACTCTTTTCTCTTTTTACTCTTTTTGAGAAAAGGATAATAATTTTATGGTATGGCTTAGCCCTTGGACTCTAGTTTCCTTTGTTTTTTGTATGTGTCTTCACTTTTTATTGGTGTTTGGACTGAGCACTTGTGGAAGACATACATTTCACCAGAGGAGCTGTTCCTGTGGGGAGGCCTAGCCCTGGGACTGGGCCTCTGAAGATTGAACACCTGTGTGTGGGCTGGGAGGTGAGCAGTTGCTATATCCTGGAGTTTGGCAGCAGACCTTTCCTTTAGGAGTGGACCAAACCCCTGTGAGTTAACTGCACCTGTACAATGTACTGTTCCTGTGAGTGGGCCTGGTTTTCCAAGGCTGGGCCAGGACTCTATGGAGACTAAACACCTGTGTGCTGTGGGGTGTGCATTTGCTGCCTTCAGGAGTGGACTCTGCCCTTGGTTGTGGACTCTGTTTTTAGCAATGGACTCTGCAGTTTGGAGCAGACTCTATTTCTGACATTGCATATTGTATACTGGAGTGGACTCTTCCTGGAAATGGATTCTAAATTTTGAAGACTGCATAGATTTGGACTGTGTACCAGAAAGGACTCTGTTTTTTGGTAATTAACTGTATTGTGGTGTTTCCTGGGTCTATCACCTGCACTGTCTTGCGTGTCCCTGGGTCTGGCAGGCCTTACCGTGAGCTGGGAGGCTCATGGTCGTCCTGAAAGCTGTCACCCCGAGAACCGGAGGGTGAGTAGGCCATCCTGTGAACCTGAAGGTTGGTAGGTTGTCCTGAAAGCCGGAGGGTGGGTAAGCCACCCTGATGCCAGTCACCCTGAGAGCCAGATGGTGGGTAGGCCGTTCTGAGTGCTGTCGTCCCGAGAAGGGGTCATCGGGATGAGCTGTCCTCGAGGTGGTCGAAAGGTGTCAGAGCAGCCGAGAGCCAGAAGGTGCGTAGGGGCGGGCTGATATCCGGAAGACTTGTGGGCTACCCTGCATGCTGTCGTCCCAGGGAAGGGGACGGGCTGTCGTAGAGGTGGCCGGAAGGTGTGCCAGGATAGCCCACTGACCGGATGGTGCATTGGAGTGGGAGAGAGCTCAATGGTATGTAGGGGCAGACCGAGAGCCAGAAGGTGGGTGGCCGTCCTCAGTGCTGTCACTTCAGGTACCGGGGCGGGCTGCCCCAGAGGTAGTCGAAAGGTGCTGAGGGTGGTTCGTGAAGCCGGAAGGTGGGTAGGCTGTCCTGACCGCTATCACCCTGGGCAGGTACTGAGGCAGGCTGTCCTAGAGGTGGTTGAAAGGTGTGTCAGGGCGGACCGAGAACTGGAAGGGGCATGGGGTGGACCGAGAGCTGGAAGGTGGGTAGGGGTAGGCTGCCTTAGAGTGGTCGGGAAGGTGGGAGGGATGGGGGCTTGCTGGGTCTGTATTGTCTGCACTTTTGTATGTAACAGTATTGTCTAATGTACAAATGTCATTGTCACTGTCTTGTCATATGTGGAACTGGGATTTGAGGTTTGTCCTCATCTCCCTGTAAAATGGTTGAACGATAGGGTTTGGGGCCTGGCTTTGCTGATCCTCTCCCTTGTAAAATTGCTGTCTCTTGTGTACAGCTGTAAATGTTTTTTGTAAACTGTTTTGTAATTTGTTTAATAAAATAAATAAAAATAAACAGGAGATTTCAGAGTGTCCTCATTCTAGGGACTGGCTCTGAGCGGGCTGGTCACAGCCCATGTACTATGCTCGTGTGGATAATGGGTGACCTGGTGAGGGGATACCGGTTTCTGTGCAGTTATTTCATGGAATCAGGGGAAAGTTTGAACTGAGCAGCAGTCCGATGTCACTCCTTGGAAGATATGAACTGCTGTTTCCAGATCAAACTGAAAATGAGTAGAAGCGAAACACTGAACTTGGTTAAGATGCCAGTGTGAAAGTTAGTTCAAGTGTTGGTCACTCTGCAGTCTGTTTACAATTATCTAAACACACAAATAGAAAATGGGCCATGCCACGAGCGCTTCATCCGGAGACTCACTGACGATGTTACCGAGTATGGTGATGAAATGTCTGCAAACAAACCTTCCAGCTCAGCGAGCAAACTTCCATCCAGAATCTCAACTCCAGCTACAAATCTTCTCAAAACTCACTCTGTTGGCAATTTTCTTAAAACTATCTGCTTTTGTTTCAACTTTGGCATGGGAGCAAATTGATGATCAATTTCAAATAAAACTATTTAGCTTAGGTTGGAAGCAAATAGTTTACTTCAACTAATTACATTTCCAAACAGTGCTGTTATTCTCAGGAGTACCTTTGTACAGTTAATTGTCCAGTGAATGTTGTGTTGAAAGTTTTAAATGGGAACGCTGGGGAATTGTATAATTAGACGTGTGTTTCATATTGAAACATAACACTAGAAGGAACTGAACAATTGATTCATCCAAGGAAAAAATGGAGAAGGGTTTTTTGCGAGCCGAGTAGACAGGTCTTTACTATCCCAACATTGTTCGATGATGTCAGCTTGCTTCAGCGTTGTAGTTAAGGAAGGAGAAAGGTAGGAATCAATCGTTAGTCCCACTTTTGGTTTTGATCCCTGTTTGATCTGAGTAATAAAATGTAATAAGAATGCATTTTCAGCTTTGTTGGCATCTACAATAACGACACCTGCTCTCTTGGCTTTCACATGAAGGCAAGCCATTTCAGCTAGCTACAACCACCTCTGATGCTTTGTCATCGCAAAAAAATAGTTTAGAGTTGGAAAAGTGGAGCGAAAACGACATCTCCCTGCTTTGGTTTGCTCTTCGATTGAAATAGGAAAGGAGGAAAGTTCTGAGCGATGTAAAGGCTAATCAGAATCAAATATTAGTAGCTGTATGAGTTTAACGGAATGAAGCAAAATCTCATGAACAACTGATAAACAGAGTAGATAGGGTGCAGTTTCCCAGAATCTGGAGCCAAGAGCTCATTTCTAATTGAGTTTTAAGTAGGAGTACTTTGTTTTGACTGCAAACTTTAGATGTTCAGTCCTATTAATATCAGATAACATTTAATACTGTTCAGTTAAATGAATAGTTTCATGCCTAAATTATTCCTTTCATTGAGTTTCCAAGCCACTGTAACATATGGCATAAAATCTCTAAATTATTGCAACTGTAACATAACAAAGTCTGCTCGAATTAGCAATGTTTCTTCCAATAGAGAGCTAACTTTCCTGGGAAACCATTTGCCAGCAAATTCATTTTTACTGTTTCACTTAGCCCCCACTCTATACTTATTGTAATGTTGTGCCTTGTTGTCTAATCATTGAATGTACCATTTGCAAAAACCCTGTGAGAAACTTTCCACCGCAGTTGAATGCGGAAAAACAGATCTCACAACTTGATCTTGTGCAAGTTCCTTAAATAGAGTAAATATCATGACTGTGTCAAAAATATCACTGTCATGTCTGCTGGATTCAATAAGCAACAATTTTTAGTCAAGTGTGTGTACAAGGGATCAAAACTTCTATTTGGATAGAAGTTGTGTATAAATGTATAGCAAAAGCAGGAGATTAGCACTGTACGTTTGAAGAGGTAGTGAAGGCAGGATAAGCCAACCCTCCCCACCCCGGCACCGGAACAGATTCTATAAAGTTCTGTCCCTGTTACATAGTTATGTAATTTCAAAACTCATCAGTAACTGGGTAGCCTGTTTTTGGGACACTTTATTCTGCATGTAACAAATACATGCAACCAAATATCACCACGAATAACCTGATGTTAACACATATTCCCTGATACCATTTCCTACTATTGTCCACCTATGACCACTGTGAGCAATAATGGAGCTAGCACATCTTTTGTGGCTTTGTTCATTCTAAGAAACTGTCTCACTTGTACTGTTTATTTTCTACAGGGAGGCAAAGGGAGGATAGGAGTGGTTATTTCATCATATATGCACTTCACCAATATTTCTGCAAGGTAACAAATCTAAATTGAATTATGCTCTTAATTTACACAAGTTTATACTGTCTTTATAATTCCAAAGGATCACTTTCCTTAACAGCGAAGTTTCAAAATATAAGTGCGTAGATTTTTGTTTGCTAATGGAACTTATTAATCATACTGTCTTATACCTCACATCTCATATTGAAGACTTAAGCCCTTCAGTCCCTACCCTTTCTGTATAATCAACAACTGCTAGAGACATAGAGGGCAAGCAAATGACATCTTCCTATCTGCATTGTTATGAAGTTGAAGTCGTGTACTCTACCTTTAAGAGAGAGTGAAAACTGTTTTGCACTGAAAGCTTGTGGGCACCTGTCATGTGACTGACTAACAGTCTTAGAGCATACTCAAAATATGTCACATTTGGCTGTGTAACAAATACCTGAGTTTTGATTGCTGTTTTGACAACTATTCGAATTTAGTCAATCAGTTTAAATTATGACCCATTTGGTTTATAAATCATTATAAATCATTCGGTTTTGAATTTATTGTTTTATCAAAATCAAACCAATGAGAAGATCCGATGCTGGGGGCAGAAAGAAGCAGGCAGTTTTACAGTTAGACAGAGAGAGACCAACAACCATTGCCAGAGTAACTGCCAGCAACACATTATCTATCAAAAGTACTTTTTTTTCCAATGAAACATCTTTGCAGCAAAAGACCAAAGATGACCCAGGGAGATCTACAGCCAGAAGAAGACAGATGTTGACGGTGACAGCTGCCGCTGTCTGGTTTTGAAATTAAATTGACGTAATTTTAATATGGGTTTTATCAGTACAGTATATTGTTATAGATTTGGAGATAGATAACAAACATTTAAGACAAAGGAGGCTTAGAGTTGTATATAGTTGTTGTTCAATGTTCATTTTTAGAGTTAAAGAATAAATTGATATTTTTCCTTAAATAGTGGAATTTGGGAGTTCTTTGTCACTCAGACTTTAACAGATTACGGGGCAAGGTGAGCTTTTCTGGGTGTTTGTTTTAATTAGCAGAAGGGTTCACCACCGTGCTGTAACAATATCCATCCATGGTACTTCGTGATCAGGACATTTCAAATGGTTGAATTGTCCAATTTTTCTTATCTGTTGGAATAGCCATCTTTTCTGTCTTTTTAAACTTAAGCCTTTTAAGTCTCTTGATCATTCAGTTCAGCCTTCCTTGGCAACTGATGATTATCAAGTGTTCACTCTTCTGAATATTTTATTGTTACAGTGCTGATCAAGCTCTTGACAGATTTGCGATGAAGAAGTTCTATGATGATAAAGTCTCTGCATTGATGCAGCCATCGCAAAAGCGGTATGCCTGTACCTTTGTTTTATTTGATTGCAGTTGAGTTTTTATTTATCACTAATAGTTAATGCTGTTGTCAAATATTTAATCAGTTATTTTAGTGTGTTAATGAACACCTTTTTTCAGTA
Organism: Chiloscyllium plagiosum; assembly: GCF_037043375.1. Classification (NCBI taxonomy): domain Eukaryota; kingdom Metazoa; phylum Chordata; class Chondrichthyes; order Orectolobiformes; family Hemiscylliidae; genus Chiloscyllium; species Chiloscyllium plagiosum. The sequence goes on from NW_028270143.1 coordinate 59,385,454, forward strand.
GAGATGCACTTCATTTAAGATTCCTTGGCCAATTGACATGAATTTTATTATCACTGGGTGAACATTTTTTTGCCTCTGATGTTCTCTTGATCCCTGTTGGTAGGTGTACAATATATAGCAATTGTGCATACATCTGGAGAGTGACACAAGGCTGTTGAATTGATCTCATGAGCATTATTAATATTCTTTTCCTGCTTGTTTTAATATTCACTGAAGGAAAATTAATTTTCAAAACGTTAGATCATGATGACTTTGAAGCAAAGTCTTCACTTTGTGCAGTGCAAATAATCCTGAGTTTGACCTGCACTCTACCACATTGAATCTGTAAGTACAGAAGCAGGCTAATCAAAACTTACACATTCATTCAACAGAACATTTTTTAAGTGCTCCTATTATGAATTCAAAAAAAGGGTTGAATTACAGTCACATTACCACAATGGTGTGGCACGAATGCTGTTGATATTCACAAGCACCTACAGGCCCTTTATTTAACAAAGCAATGTGTTCGGTGAACTTGTTAAATGGATGGTTGAAAAACAAATCCAGGAATACCTCATTTCCGGTTTTGTTTTTGAGCGTCTTCTGTCCCTTCTCTTTCAAATATTTTTGTGTATATCCAAACATTGATGCTAGGGTATGTTTATGTAGATATTGTCAGCACACTAAACTTTAGCTGAATGTTTTTTCTTGGGTAAACCTAGCAATTTAACATTGGAAGTTTGTTCCAGACAGTGGATGGGAAGAATATATGATGGCAGGTTTAGAATTAGAATTAGAATCTGTACAGTATGGAAACAGGTCCTTCAGCCCAACATGTCCACACCAATCCTCTGAAGAGCAACTCACCCAGACCTATTTCCCCAACCTATATTTGCCCCTAATTAATAATCTACACTATGGGCAATTTAGCCTGGCCAATTCACCTCACTTGCACATCTTTGGATTGTGGGAGAAAATTGGAGCACCCGAGGAAACCCACGCAGACTCTGGGAGAACATGCAAACTCAACACTGCCAGTCACCCAAGGCTGAAATCGAACCTGGTTCCCTGGAGGTCTGAGACAGTAGTGTTAACCACTGAGCCACTATACTGCCCAGGTGAATTGATTCTGAATATTGTACCAGTGTGTGCTCCCCAGCAGTCAGGGAAAAGTTGTGTTTATTCATCCTCTCATGCTGAAAGGGCAGTTTATTCTTATTATTACTACATCTAAGGCCAATCACCACAGCACGGGGGCGAGTCAAATACAAACCTTTCTGTCGGAGAATAAGGTTCCCGTTTTATCTTTTAATTCATTTGTGTTGGGAACAGGAGTGTAGTAAATAAAATTACAGTGCATGAGATTGGAGGGAAATCCTAATATGGACTGAGAATTGGTTAATCAACAAAAAGCAGGGAATAAGAATAAATTGATCATTCTCAAGATGGCAGACTGTTACTATTGGGGTACTGCAAGGGTCTGTACTGATTCCACAAATGTTTGCAACAGATATAAGTGATTTGGATGTGGGGTCCAGTTGTAATATTTCTAGATTTGCTGATGACACCAAGCTGAGTAGGAATGTAAATTGTGATGAGGGTGCAAGGAGTCCAGAGGATTTGGAGAGGTTTAGTGAGTTGGCTCGATGACAGATACAACATAATATGCATAAGTGTTAAGTTATTCACTTTGGAAAAAACAAATATAAAAGTAGAATATTTCTTAAACAGTGAGAGGATGGGAAATGCAGGTGTCTAAAGAGATCTGGGTGTCCCTGTCCATGAGTTACTAAAAGCTGGTGTACAGGTACAGCAAGCAATTCGAAAGGGAAAATGGAGATTTGAGTCCAGAAGTAAAGATGTCTTGCTGCATCTAATAAACATGGCACATTTATGAGACCTCACCTGGAGTATTATGTACAGTTTAGTTTCCTTATGGATATACTTGCCATAGAAGGAGTTCAATCAAGGTTTACCAAATTAACTCCCGGATGATGTAAGAGTTTTGAGGAGAGATTGAAGAAACATGATTTGTATTCTTTAAAGTTTTAAAGAATGATAGATAATCTAAATGAAACTTAGAAAATTCCTACAGAGTGGATGGTTTCCCCTTGTTTGTGACTCTTGAAGCCATAATCTCAGGACAAGGGCTAGACCATTTAAGACTGTGATGAGAAGAAATGTATTCACCCAGAAGGGTCAATCTTAGAAACTCTTTGCTCAGGGGGCAGTGGAAGCTCAGACATTCGCAACAGGAATTAATAGATTTCGGGAGATCAATGTCATGCAAGGATATGGAGGTAGTGTGAAAAAGTGGTATTGAGGCTATGATTTTGAATTGCAGGGTAGGCTCAATAGTCAGAATAGGCTCAATCTTTTAAATAAGATGCACCAAATCTTTGTCTCAGGTTGTGTTTTAATGTGTCATGCCTGTCACTTTGGAAAACATTATTATGTGCCGGTTAATGCTGAATGAAGTAAATAAATAAGCTTTTATATAGCAATTGTTTAAGAAAGCACCGGCAACCTCAATAAAAGGCTCCTTTGCATCTTTGAAATTGACTCTTTTATATGGAAATCTATTCCATTGGGTCCTTTCTGACCCAGCTGGAATTTGGAAGTGAAACTTGAATATTTCCATGCTAAATAGAATTATAAGTATATTGTTTTGCTTTGGCACTAAATTAAATGCTGACAAGGTTACTCTAATGACCTGTTGAAGTACAGTATTGTTGCTATCACCAGTATGCCAAATTATTCAGTTGTACGTCCAGGCTTGTAACAATAAAATAATTGAAGGTTTTTGTATGTATTAATTTGAGTGATGATTCATCCCTTAAGAGAGCTCAACCGAATGCTTGTCATCTTAAACTTCATAATATCACAAAATTGCAGCTCCTCTGAGTGAGGATGTTAACTTACTATCACATAAGACAGTTTTGTGCTGTTTACTTGAGACCTTGTTGAAACTGTCAAACACATTCGCATAAAACCAATGCAGCTAGGGAACATTTATCTCTGAAATGTAGTCTAAATTTGAACTCAAATTATGGGAAAGGATACCAACCAGTTTGTCTGGAGGTTTGATGTAATGATCATGATAACTGTGCTTGAAATGATGCTCTGAACATTTGCAGACTGCTTTAATATGTAGAGATAACTATTTAGCACTATTCTGTGGGAAATAGCATTACCCTTTAATTGGAAGTTGTAGTTTACCTTTGCTAACTAGTACATAAAAAGTCTATACCAAGTCCAGTAAGGACTTCAAAGGATAATTTGTCTTGGCAGTACATCAGAGAACAGTAGTCTTAAACTTATTGCCTAGCTTGTGAAGAAAATTTGACTCTTTGAAGATTATTATGACGTTCCTATACCAGCATAAATCTGGAAGCTTGTTTATTTTGTTCTCTGAGTAGATATACTGTCATTATATATCTAATTTTCTATTGTATAATGGGCATAACATTTTACAAAGATTTTTTTTTAATATAATCAGCTTCTTAAAATTACAAAAGAATTTCCGACCCAGGCTCAAATCCAGATTTGCAGGATATCACTGACGTGGCAGGAACTTCACCTCACAAAGATTTCCCACTGGCTTCCAGTAACTTTCCAACCCTGAAGTTTTTCACCAACTGAAAATGGGCTCCCTGGCTTGTTCTGGGGAGTTGAACCAAATTAGTCACAGAGGTGACAGATGCTGCTGCATTCTGCTGAGGTTTTTGTATCGATGAGATGTCTGTAAGGAGCCAGAATTCCCTACAGCCTTGATTCCCAGTGTGTCAGAGCTGTAATAGCTAATGCAGACATCTTAAAGCAGAGCCCTTCTTGGGAAACATAATGGAGGTTATGCTTTCCTGAATTTACTTTGAATTTATCCACCGCTATGTATTATACTCTCTTGTGAGATGTTTCTCAAGCATATTTTCTAGTCCCTTTGTCCCAGATATACCAGACAGAATGGAACAGAAGAGTATGAGATGATCTGTATTTTGGTAACAATTTTCTTTCATTAGCTGTCTGATATCGACACAAACTCGACACCATATTTGAATTTCCAAACCAAGTTGCTGAAATGTTTGTGTAATTAGGTTTCATTTTGACTTTACAGAGTAAACCTTTGGCCCATAGGGACAGATTTCATTATCTAAGACTGGAAGAATGAAATATCGATTGTCAAGAACATCGGTCCACACATTGTACACATGCGTTGAGAAATTTCGAAAATAGACAGCATTTTAGCAAAGCACTCTTAGCCATTCTGCTGTTCCTCACCCAGAACTGATATTTTGCTACATCTCTCACTCATTATACTATTAAGAGACAAGCTAATGAACTGCATCATAGCACATGATCTGAGGTTATACAGGTCTCATTCTCCATTCAAACCCAGGATCACTTGAAGCATTATACACTGCTAGAAGCAAGCCTTTTATTGCAACGAGTCACTTAATATTAGTCAGTTCATATACATGCCTGAGAAACATAATGTCTGTGTATAATCGTTTAGCTGTTGGATTCTTCAGTGTCCACACCCAGTTTCTTACATTGTGGGAGATAACATGAGCATTACTGCACAAGATAAAATAACTTGCAGGAGGCAGAATCAAGTTAGTTGTCATGCCTGAAATGACATTGGCTTCAGCCTTATCTGAAGCTACATAGAAGAATTTGAGCTTCAGAACCTGAGCGTCAGATCCTATCACAAACAAAAACTGACAGGTTAATCATCAATTCTGCTCTGGCGTATTCTGAACTATCTGATAAAGGCATCAAAATGCTAAGACATTGAGTTGTGTTTTTAGTATTTGTCTAAAAAGTCAAACTAAAACCATATTTGTGTTTCTTCAGCCAGACTGTGGTGAATCTGTGGAACACATTGCTGCAGAAGGCTGTGGAGGCCAAGTTATTGTCTATATTTAGTCAAGGGTTATGGGGAGAAGGTAGGAAAATAGGGTTGAGGACCATAACAGCCATGATCGAATGGTGGAACAGGCTCCTGTATCTTATGGTCTTTTCAGTTTCTGGGATTGGAAATTCCTGGGAATGTACCCATACTACTTAACTAGTGATACAAGTTTCTATCTTTTCCTCTGTCTTTTTATAGCCATCCAAAGGCTTTTTTGCTACTGTACTGAAAGAAAAACAAACATCTGGATGTTTGAAAAATTGAGACAGCTCACAAAAATACAAAGGATTTATAAACCCCTGGAAAGTCTCTGTCCTTTGGGAATGGTTTCAAACATTTCAATAGGTGTAGGTTTCACTGAGAAGGTGGCATTCTCCTTTACATGAAAGGTCACAGGGACACTTTTTTTAAACTCTGTCATCAGTATCCATCTAACAATACTGGAGCTTTTATGCATTATCACGTTTTGGGTGGAGCCGAAGCAACAGATCAGTGGTTTTTGGTAAGCTTCATAACTTAAAAGCAAAAAATAAAGCTCATTTAAGAGCATGGCAAGTCCTTTTGGAACTTTATTAATGTGTAACATAACCTTTCACCACGTGAGAGTCTGTGACACTAAAATCTGACAATGTTCACACGTTTTGAAATAAGCTTTTTCGGAAGCAGATGTTCTGAATGAGCACTTTTCACAGATATGACCTCTAACATGCTCCTAAAATGATGAATTTCAGTCTGCATGGAGTTAAAACAGAATGTTAGGTGATCACAGAAAAATTATTGTGTTATAGCATTGAAGTAAACCATTTATATTCCGTTCTGGGGAAAAGTCACTCGACCCAAAATGTTAACTCTTATTTCTCTCCACAAATGCTGCCAGACCTGCTGAACTTTTCCAGCAATTTCTGATTTACAGCATCTATAGTTCTTTGGGTTTTCATTTATATTTAGTATCTTCTTTTAGTGGAGTAATTGACCACTAATTAAAAGATCCTTATAACATTGGTTTGGATCAAGTGCCTATGCTTTCATATCAGGTAAACGTATAAAACAAGTGAATAAAGATCAGTAGACCTATCAAGTTGGGTCTGTAAAACCAATGTTGAAAGCTTTGGTGCCATTCACCAGCTCCTCATCTGCTGAGAACAGCAAAAGGTCAAAAAGGACTAGCTACTGCGAGAAAATTGCCAAAAGTGCTTGCCAACTCGCTAAGCCAAGCAACCACATTTTACGAGACCACAACTCCTCATTGTTTACTCCAGTTATTCATTGTGTGTAAGTGGAAAAGACCTGTTCTCTCAAAATAATCGTTGAGTTCCTTTGTACTGGAACACAATGACTCCTTATCCACTTCATCTCTCAGTTGTTTGCTCATGAAACTATATATATATATATATATATATATATATATATATATACACATTTTCGATACTTGAAAAATTAGACAAAATAACATGCAAAACAGGTCAGACTAACTTTACAATGTGTTCTTCCCCATAGGTATGTCCATTTTTTAAATGGTCTGCTCTCCGGTTCAGTGAAAATGAACACCACTCCCTTGTTTCTGCACTTTGTGATTTTGCATGGCATTCCCAGCTTTGATACTGGAGGAGGTAATGTTTTGAACTGCAATAAATGAAATACAGGAAAATATATACTTAATGCCTCTTTTGCACCTTTTTAAAAACCTCATAATTTACTCATTGATCCTGATGTTATGCTGTAGTTTTTCTCCTGTGACTTCATATCTGAAGATTGAGTGGTTCGTGAAATAAAATGGATGGCCTACCCTTCCTACCAATCCCCAACCCATCTGCAATATTATGGTATAGGGAGAATGAATCAGGCAGCCCATGTGCCCTTGGGCATTTTGCTGCCCTGTAATGGCCAATTAATGGGCCTTATTTCACCTATGCTGTGCTAATACACATGGAAGACTGAGGCAAGGAAAACAGCCCAGCAGCTTTCACTGTACAGGCTGTTGTCAGGCAGAAAATGAGGCTACCTCTTTTTGGGGGGAGCCCTGTGCCAATCTGAACCAACTCTTGTCTGGGACAATTCCACCCCTTATCCGCTAGCCATTGACCTTTTTAAATCAGCCCCCTGACCACCCCTACCTTGCTGAGAAATACATAGCAGGCCTGACCAAATTATCTCATTTAGCTGATGTCCAGGATGCATCACTTCTTTACTATTAAGGTCTGCCTGCAGTCCCAACAACCTCAAGGATACAATCTACTTTGGTTTGTTTGTGTGTGTGTGTGTCTGTATTTAGGAGTGGAGGGGGTGATGATGATTGGCAAAAGTCCCATTCTAACTCACTCAAGGCAGTCCCTGACATCTTACTATGGTGTCTATGGACATTTTAATTGGGTGACGTAGGTAATCTGTTAGAGAGAGCAAAATTCTTCCACAGGTTTGGATAGGATCAGTTCGAGATAACTTGCTGGTTTATTTTCAGAAAATTCTGTCCAGCAGTAGTGAATTTAAAAGCATAAGCCTAATTTATGAAGTGTTGTCAAGGTTGAAAGACCAAATATTACCATGATGAATACTGGCAAAATTGCTGAATGCCTATCAACTGCAATTTTCAAAAAAGCTAAAAGTGCTACGAATTATATAATATTTTATGAGCAGTAAGTGTCATATCAGACTTGAAACATTAACTCTTCTTGTGTATCCACAGGTTCTGCCAGACCTGCTGAGTTTCTTCCACAATTTCTCTTTTTATTTCATATTTCCAGCATCCACAGTATTTTTGTTTATAGTAGTGGCTTCCTGAGCTGGTAGTTCCATTTTGTCAGATCCAGTGTAAGTTTCAAAGCCAGCATGCTGGGTCCTGAAATTGGAAAGTTGCGTGTATCCTGTGCAGCATGGAAAAGTCCCCAGATTGCACTCTGGCTGGACCCGTTATCACAATTCCTGATGCATATAACAGTGATCTAAGTGCCAAGCTGGTGCCTGTTACAAATTTGGAGCTTCTGTTTTTAAATCAGATTTTAAGCAAATAGTAAAGAGAAATTATTGGTTTTATTAGAATAAGGAGAAATTGAGTTTTTAACTGATTTTTAAAATTTGCTCATTGTGAGGGATAAAACATCTTTTGCAAAAGTATGTTATCTGAATGCAAGTGTGCATCAGATTACCATTCCTTTACAATGCTTGACTTGATGCAGGCAAATACCATCAAAAGTTTTAAATGCGAGGATGTCCTACTTTTTATTTTTCAGTTTGTCGCCCGTTTCTCAAGATTTACCAAGCAATGCAACCTGTCTACACATCAGGAATCTAGTAAGTTTTATGAATCTTAATGACTTTTCAGTAACTAATACAGCAAGCTGAATGATTCCCTTCTTTGCTGTCTGACCATTTTATGATTCATTACTTGGTAATATAGAACTTGAGTATGACTGAAAAAAGCCGACATAAAATTCTTAGTTACTTGAATTGCTGAAAAACTTAGCAGGTCGGGCAGCATATGTGAAGAGCAATCAGAGTTAACATTTTGGGTCCAGTGACCCTTCCTCAGATTTCTCTTCACTGATGCTACCAGACCTGTTGAGCTTTTCCAGCAACTTTAGTTTTTGTTTCTGGTTTACAGCATCTGTAGTTCTTTTGGTTTTTACAAAATTCTTGGTCTTGCACTCATCAGGGCAGACACAACAATGCTAAATTTAAAAGGTAATAACTTGTGTTTAGTGTTGATTGGTTGGCAAGTCGGCTCAGCTTGATTGTAGTGTTGCCATGGAGAATATATCAAAGAGCACTTGGTCGCCCATCTTTTATTTTAAATTATTAAAGATGCCTGGACATATCCTCAGAATATAAAGTCCAATAGTAGATATGCTTTCATAATTTGAAAGGTCTTGCTGAAGAATCCTGAGTATAGTAAAATTTACTCTAAAGCTCAATATAAGATTGTCAGTTGGACTCTCAGTGGGCTCATTAACTTGCGAGAAGCTGCATGCTTTCAATCGCAGGAACCCTTCCTGAGCAGGAATAAGAGATGAATCCAGGTTTTTTTCTGAGTTAAACAAAAGCATGGGGATCAATAGTTTTATGTTGTCTTCTCTGTGGCAAGGCTTTAACCATCAGAGCCAACTTGCCAATCAATCAGAACTTTTTTCCTTGTAGTCTAAGTTGTTCCCTTTGAAATTTTGGCCATTTTGTGTCGGTCCTGATGAAAGTGAGACAAAGAGCTTCAACAACCTGTCTTTTTATTTGTTCTTTGATTCTATAATATCTTTAATTTTCTGTTAATTTTAGTAACGTTGGGCCAGAAAATCAAAGCAGAATTTGCATTTCAATAGAGCCAGCCCAGCTGCTAAAAGGTGATATAATGGTGAGTTCTTCTGTGAGTGAACAATAAATGGAATAGTGGTGATGAAGTGAAAGAAAAGATTAGCACAAGGAAACTATCCTACATGTTGACAAGAACTGGTTGATTTTTCCTTGAAATCTGACGATGTTTTTCAGACTGCATGAATGCTAGACTGACTTCTAGAAATCTATTTCTAAGTAGGCAACTATTATAATTCTTCATATTTTCTTTGGGGCCTTCATTTTTGTTTTTTTTTTGTTGCTGGCTTCTACTACTGTATTACTGACTATTCTGCCTTCACGTGTTTTCTTCCTTGTGTTATGGCCTCGGCCAGACCACTCAAAACATTCTTAAGCAGGCAGCCCAGATTGTAACTTTGCAAATTGTTTCAGTAAGTGTGCAGTGAACATTACCCAGAGTAAGTTTGCGAGTTTGACTACCAGATTTCAGAACAGACAAAAATGTATTCACAAAATTGCAGAATGAAGCAAGAAGAACAGGATATAGATTACCCACAAAACTCTGTCTATACAAACTGGACTTAATTATGCTGTTCCAAAAATACACAACAGAACCAATAAACAAACCCCTTAAACATATGGTAAATCTGAAACAGAGGCTTACAGGTTGAAGTTGGAAGGGCAGAAGGGGAGAGACTTGAGCAGCCTGTTTCCACACAGCCCACTGCTGAATTGAACTGACTAATGTAAAAGAATTCAGCTTCCATGACTGACCACTCCTCTTTCATTATACAGGTTACTTCTAAAACATGAAAGCTGTGGCCTTAAGTCTCATCTGTTTACATACAAACAAAAAGACCTCCCAATACCATTTTCATCTCTGGACCAACCCAGTCGATTTGGAGCCCGTCCTCTTTTTGGCCCCTCTGGAAAACAAAAATCAAGGACACAGTATCATAGAACATAGAACATAGAAGAATACAGCGCAGTACAGGCCCTTTGGCCCTCGATGTTGCGCCGATCCTAGCCCACTATCCTCCATATGCCTACCCAATGCCCGTTTAAATGCCCATAAAGAGGGCGAGTCCACCACTGCTACTGGCAGGACATTCCATGAATTCACGACTCGCTGAGTGAAGAATCTACCCCTAACATCTGTCCTATACCTACCACCCCTTAATTTAAAGCTATGCCCCCTCGTAATAGCTGACTCCATACGTGGAAAAAGGTTCTCATGTTCAACCCTATCTAAACCCCTAATCATCTTGTACACCTCTATCAAGTCACCCCTAAACCTTCTTTTCTCCAATGAAAACAGCCCCAAGTGCCTCAGCCTTTCCTCATACGATCTTCCTACCATACCAGATAACATCCTGGTAAACCTCCTCTGCACCCGTTCCAGTGCCTCCACATCCTTCCTATAGTATGGCGACCAAAACTGCACACAATATTCCAGATGCGGCCACACCAGAGTCTTATACAACTGCAACATGACCTCAGGGCTCCGGAACTCAATTCCTCTACCAATAAAAGCCAGTACGCCATATGCCGCCTTCACCGCACTATTTACCTGGGTGGCAACTTTCAGAGATCTGTGTACATGGACACCAAGATCCCTCTGCTCATCCACACTACCAAGTATCCGACCATTAGCCCAGTACCCCGTCTTTTTGTTACTCTTACCAAAGTGAATCACCTCAAACTTACCTACATTGAACTCCATTTGCCACCTTTCTGCCCAGCTCTGCAACTTATCTATATCCTGCTGTAACCTGACACATCCTTCCTCACTGTCAACAACTCCACCGACTTTCGTATCATCCGCAAACTTGCTCACCCAACCTTCTAGCCCCTCCTCCAGGTCATTTATAAAAATGATAAACAGCAATGGTCCCAAAACAGATCCTTGCGGAACACCGCTAGTAACGGCACTCCAAGATGAACCTTTACCATCAACTAATACCCTCTGTCTTCTTCCAGCCAGCCAATTCCTAATCCAAACCTCCAGCTCACCCTCAATGCCATACCTCCGTATTTTTTGCAGTAGCCTACCATGGGGAACCTTATCAAACGCCTTACTAAAATCCATATACACCACATCTACTGCTTTACCCTCGTCTCCTCCTTAGTCACCTTCTCAAAGAATTCAATAAGGTTTGTGAGGCACGACCTGCCCTTCACAAAACCATGCTGACTCTCCTTGATCACATTATTCCTATCCAGATGTTCATAAATCCTATCCCTTACAATTCTCTCTAAGACTTTGCCCACAATAGAAGTGAGACTCACCGGCCTATAGTTACTAGGGTTATCCCTACTCCCCTTCTTGAACAAGGGAACCACATTTGCTATCCTCCAGTCGACTGGCACTATTCCTGTAGACAACGAGGACCTAAAAATCAAGGCCAATGGCTCTGCAATCTCCTCCCTTGCTTCCCAGACAATCCTAGGATAAATGCCATCAGGCCCAGGGGACTTATCCATTTTCATCCTTTCCAGAATTTCCAACACCTCTTCCCTACATAACTCAAAGCCGTCCATTCTAATTAATTGTGACTCAATATTCACATCGGCAACAATATCCTGTTTCTGAGTGAATACTGACGAAAAGTATTCATTCAGTGTCTCCCCAATCTCTTCAGCCTCCACACGCAACTTCCCACTACTATCCTTGACTGGACCTATTCCTACCCTAGTCATTCTTTTATTGCTGACATACCTATAGAAAGCCTTAGGGTTTTCCCTAATCCTACCAACTAAGGACTTTTCATGTCCCCTCCTTGCTGCTCTTAGCTCTCTCTTCAGATCCTTCCTGGCTACCTTATAACTCTCAATTGCCCCAATTGAATCTTCAAGCCTCATCTTTACATAGGCCGCCCTCTTCCATTTAACAAGGGATTCCAATTCCTTATTAAACCACGGCTCCCTCACACGACCCTTTCCTCCCTGCCTGACAGGTACATACTTATCAAGGACACTCAATAGTTGCTCCTTGAACAAGCTCAACATATCAATTGTGCCCATGTCTTGAAGCCTACTTTTCCAAGCCACGCATCCTTGGTCGTGCCTCACCGCATCATAATTTCTCTGCCCCCAGCGATAACTCTTGCCCTGCAGTGCACACTTATCCCTCTCCATCACTAGAGTAAAAGTCACCGAATTGTGGTCACTGTCCCCAAAGTGCTCACTTACCTCCAATTCTAACACCTGGCCTGGTTCGTTACCCAGAACCAAATCCAGTATGGCCTCACCTCATGTTGGCCTGTCTACATATTGTGTCAGGAAACCCTCCTGCACACATTGGACAAACACCGATCCATCTAACGAACTCGAGCTATAGCTTTCCCAGTCAATATCTGGAAAGTTAAAGTCCCCCATAACAACCACCCTATTACTTTCACTCTTCTCCTGAATCATCCTCGCAATCCTTTCTTCTACATCTCTAGGACTATTAGGAGGCCTGTAGAAAACTCCTAACAGGGTGACCTCACCTTTCCTATTCCTGACCTCAGCCCAAACTACCTCAGATGGAGAGTCTTCATCCATCATCCTTTCCACCACTGTAATACTATCTTTGACAAGCAATGCCACACCTCCCCCTCTTTTACCCCCCACCTCTGACCCTACTAAAACATTTAAATCCTGGAACCTGCAACAGCCAATCCTGTCCCTGTTCTACCCATGTCTCCGTAATAGCCACAACATCGAAATCCCAGGTACCAACCCACGTTGCAAGTTCACCTATCTTATTTTGTACACTTCTTGCATTGAAGTATACACACTTCAAGCCACTTTCCTTTTTACAGGCACTCTCCTTTGAGATTGATGCCATGTTCCTAACCTCCCTACACTCCATGTCCTGCACAAAGCTACAGTCTAGGTTCCCATGCCCCTGCAGAGTTAGTTTAAACCCCCCCCCCCCCAAGAGCACTAGCAAACCTCCCCCTTCCCCCCCCCCCCCCCCCCCCCCCCCCCCTCCCCAAGGATACTGGTGCCCCTCAGGTTCAGGTGTAGACCATCCTGTTTATAGCGGTCCCACCTTCCCTTGAGAAAAGGAACAGCTTTTAGAAAAAAAGGACCAGCTTGTGACACTTAGAGGGGTATTGCTTGACCTTTAATTCATGAGTCAAAAAAGTTACAAAATGTGAATTAATTGTGTCTTCACCTGCCAGGTTTTAATAATTTGCAATAAGTCAAGGATTGAATGTACAATCTTAGTTATTTGTAGTTTAGCTTGAGTTCTCACTTCTTCCACACCAGGATATTGCTTAAGGCAACGCCCCCCCTATTCTCAACACCCTGCTTCAATCTTTCCAAACACCATTATCTCCCAGTGGCTCAACATCCCATGCTTGTATTTCTGGTGCTCCCAAACTCTCTCACCTCTGAATCTCCTCTCAGCCTATGACACCAGCCACCAACCTACACAATTCACTATCTCTCTGATATTGCTATATGGAGTACCCACAACTACTGCTTTCCACCTGTAACATGAAATATTTTCTCTACCATACCTAATTTGTGCTTAAAAGATGTAACTAAGAAAATTAGCTCTAAATTGAACTAAATTAAGATAGTAATCAAGGCCACTAGACTTGCTCAATCATTCTGAATCAGTAACCCTGATGATTACTGTACATGAAATAATATTACGACTTGCATGACTCACTAATTTTAAAAAAGAATGTTGCAGACAAAATAAAATTCATGTGCACCATGTGCTGGCTGTTTCTTCACTCCTGATACATTATACAGCAACCAGCAATGCCACCACCCAACGGGCAGCAGAGTGAACTGAACTCATCAACCACATACTTGTCTAAAATACTGTCTGCGTTGGTGACATCATTAACTTCAGTCAACTTCATTATGAAGCATTCCTTTATTTGGTAGTCACTCGAACAGCTCTACTCTCCACATTACAACATCACAAAAAATCTTGGAGGAGATGCAGAAAAGAACTTAATAGAATGAGCAGCAGAATTGAAGAGATTTTCTGTTCAAGAAAGTGTGAATGAACTGGGCTCATATACTGAGAAAAAAAAATGAGTGGTGGCCTGATGGAGTTTTTTAAGATTATGAATGTGATAAATTGAGATCAAGAAGTCATACTGTGAGTGAGACCGAGGCTGAAGGCTTTTAATAAAAGAAAATCATTAATAAATTCAGTAAAGCATTTGGGAAAAGCCATTTTTACTCTGGGTATTGTTACAATGTAAAGTAAATAACACAAGGTTTTTTTGAGATGAATAACATGGATGTATTCAAGCAGAAGCTAGATAAATGCATGCATGGGAAAATAATAAAACCATATGTTAGTGGGGCCAGGTGAAGAAAAGTGGGAGGAAACTCGTATGGAGTATAAATAGAATGTGGGCCTACTTCTTTGCTGCAAATGCTGCATAATAATAGTATCCAGATTTAATCACTGCAAGTTTTGAACATTACTTTTATTCCCATAAGTACTCTGACTCCTATATAACCAAACAGCACAAAATCTCCAGATGCCACAGCCTATGAATTCCCATTACCTTGCAGATTAGAAACAGCACAAGATAATCCTTAGTTACAGCTTTGCATTTTCTTAGCTTCACTCCAGGCCGGATCAGTAACAGTACAAACTCACCACACTTGTTCTCCATCTATACAATTTGTTGAACATTTAGCATCATGGAGTCAAAATTGGACTAGCTATTTTTTAGATTTGCTAGTGAGAAGGCCTTAGTTTACAACTGGATAATAGTAACAAACAGGTTCTTAAAAGGCATTTGACTAAGTTCCAAATGAAAAACTGTTCAATCTAAAGCATAGCGATTGGGAAAAGATATAAAAAAAAGCTGAAAACTATAAGTTAGTTGATATCTTAGTAAATACTCAGGAAGAAATATTTGAGTGGAGCATCTGAGAATCAGCATTGGAATGACAATACTCAAATCTAGGATTCGGAAACTTGACAGAATTGGGCCAAATTCACAGATTTACCAAAAAAAGGTGGGCAGTTGATTTAGAACTGGCATGTTGGGAGCTACAAAGCAAGCTGGCCAAAATAACTGGCAGCAATCTGACCACAACAATGTCAGAGTGCCTCTACATCTCTCTGGCTGACCCTAGCAAAGTTTCTGGCATGAGACACCCAAGTGAATTCCAACCAGTCCTCACCAACACACAGCTGTCTGGAGCAGGAATTTGCTGTTACTGCTGCTGAACTCTGTTGTTAGGAGCACACAATGCTGAAGAACAAAAAAAGAATTCGGAGCCTTTAATTACAAAAGGAAACTCATTCTATGAAAGAATGCATTGATAGCCCCTACATTGTTACTACTCGGCAAAGTCACTCTGTGAATATCCCATTATTTTAATACTTTAACCCAGTTCCTTCTGTTTCTCTCCTCTTCTCAGTATTATTAAGAGACTGTACCTTTGGCTGGAAAGTCAAGAACTAAGGTCACATCCTTATGATAAGGTTGGCCATTTAGGACCCAATAAGGAGATGTTTATTCTTCAAATTTACAGGGCTTTGGAATCCTTCATAGCCAGAGAGTTGTAGGTGATTAGTCATTGTATATTTGAGGTTGGGGGTCAACAGATTTTTGGATACCAAGAAAATCATGGATTATGGGATAGAGCAGGAACATGGAGGAAAGATTAAGGATCAGATCTGTGGAGAGAGCAACAGAGGTAACATTTGACTCTGATATGACTCTTCTTAAACCGCTCTAAAAGAGTTTTGAAGAACAGTAATATTGGACTTGAATTGTTACTTGTTTCTCTCTCCAAGCCCACTGAATTCCCCCAGTATTTTCTCTCTTTGTTCATTTTTCCAGCATTCTCAGTATTTTGCTTTTTTTTTTCAAACTAGCAACTTGATTCATCCCGCCACCCACCACTGAAACCAATTCATCATTTAAACATGGAAATAACTATTTTCTGAAGAAAAACATCCTGCAGCTGTTGCCATGTTGGGTCACTAGTGCAGGAGGAAAAGGCTCAATTTTTTTGAGTCTCTGTTTCTTAGCAGTGAACTTTAATGGATGACTACAAAACCTATGGGACTGTAATTGAGCAGGCAGCAATTTGCTGTCCATTAATTTTAATGGATGAAAGAAAATCATATTGTGTCAATATTTCCTGATGCCAGGTCCTGATGCAGCTGAGTTCAGCAGCAGTAACAGCAAATTCCTGCTCCGGACAGCTGTGTGTTGGTGAGGACTGGTTGGAATTCACTTGGGTGTCTCATCCCAGAAACTTTGCTAGGGTCAGCCAGAGAGATGTCGAGGCACGCTGACTTTGTTGTGGTCAGATTGCTGCCGGTTATTTTGGCCAGCTTGCTTTGTAGCTCCCAACATGTCAGTTCTAAATCAACTGTCCACCTTATTTTGGTAAATTTGTGAATTTGGTTCAATCCTAGCAAGTTTTCAAATCCTAGATTTGAGTATTGTCATTCCAATGCCGATTCTCAGATGCTCCACTCAAATATTTCATCCAGAGTATTTGCTCCTCTGACAGATATCAACTGGTGACAGGTGATACTCTCCCTCGGTAGCACATTCGGAAAATTGACCATGATATGTCTGCACTTTGATGTGACCTTCTCAAGGCTTGATTATTTGCATGTATGTGGCATTGGTCATTATTGTTTCATAGCCCTTCAGAACAGTTCATTCTGCTTCAGTTCAAAGTAGTAAAAAGCGTAATATTGTTGATTTGAATAATACTTGCTAGTTCTTAATTCAGCTACTCATGTCTTCTGTAGGAGCATTTTGCAAAACTACATTTCCTCACATTCTGATCAAACGAGACAAATATACATAAAACACTCAAAACTGACATGGATCAGTAAGTAATGACTCAACACATTGTCCCTTTCGTTAACTTAACATTTCCAAGTTGCTTTGAAATACAGACTTGTAGTCAGCTTCCTGAATCACTTCGTCATTCCTTCTGTGCTTTGTTTCAGTCTTGGTGGTGTTCTGATTGTGGATCTTGACGCTCTTGTTGTAGCTCTTGTTGTAGATTTTTCCATGTGATTCTTCTTTGGAACTGGAGAGGGAAGTGAAAAAGTAGTATGTTTTAGAATAGCAAGAAAGGTAGGAGGAGCAAATGGAACTGAAAGAAAGGTCAAGGAAAGGTTTGAGAGTGAAGAAGATTTGAGATCATAGTGGAGAAGAGAAAAATGAGTTATAATGGTTTTTGAGAAGAACGAGAGATCCGATCATAACGGATTTAATAGTGAAATAAAGATTAACATTGTTAAGAAAACTAGGCATTTGGGCTAGTAGACAAAATGGAGGGCAGAGATTGTGCCCTCTAGTAGTTGATCTCAGTATTGAATCCAGAAGGCCGTAAAGTGAATGGAAAACTGAGTGTCATTCCTGCAGCTTGCAATGGGCTTTGCTGGTGCACTGGATCAGGCCTTGGACAGAAATGTGGGTGAGAGAACAAATTGGTGTATTAAAATGGCAAGCATCCAGAGGTTAAGGTTCATGCTTGCAGATTGAACAGAGGTGTTCTGTAAAGCAGTCACCCAGTCTGTGTTTGGTCTCAACAGTGTGGAGGACACTGCCTTATAGACTAGAATGAGCAAAGATCACTGCTTCATCTGGGAAGAATACTTGGGGCCTTGGACGTGAAGACATAGGACGTAAAAGAATAAGAGTTGCATCTTCTGCAATTGTACAAGAAGGTGCCATGGGAGAATGAGGTGTTGGTAGAGTGACATGTGTGTGGGTCAAGCTGTCACAGAGAGAATAGTATTCCATTGAATCAGAATTAGGGCTATAATGCCAGTTTCAATTCAAATTATTCCTGCGTTATTTCTGCAAATATTAGTGGTTAATTAAATATTTTGTTGTTCTGGTTTAATTTCTATCCTCACAAAAATAAAGCAGATATACTTAATTAATAATCTTCAGTTTATTTCTTAAAAATAAATAACTGTTTGACCTGAGTGTTCAAATGTTTTGGGCTTTAAATTATTAGAAAATTAAAATGTTATGCAAATTAGATGTTTGGATGACTGCTCAGTAATTTCAGTTTAAAAGTGCGCATTTTAAAACAATGGGTACATGTGCAATTGGACCTCCCATGCACATTGCAGTGGCTTTGGCCTTGCTAGGCTTGTTCGAAACTAAAAACATAAGGCCATTATGTTTTACTGCACCCTGTGTTCTGTATAGTATAGACTCTATCAGAATCTAATACATGTTCAACATCTACCACATACATATATATATACCCTAAACTTGCCAGTCACCATACAATCACATTTCTGTGCTCTCTCTCAGTCACACTTCATGTGAACTACTGTAGTTATTATTAAAGTATAGCACAGATAGGAACAGGAATAGACCATTCATGACTGATCATTTCCTCAATGCCAATTTCACACACTAATTTCACTTCCCCTAAGGTAATTAATCTTTGGTAACATGCACTTCTGTCTTCCATGTGCTCAATGATTGACCTTTCACAGCTCTCTAAAGATTGGCCATCGTCTGAGGGAAGAAATTCCTCATCATTACAGTGTTAACTCCTGAGATTAAGGCCCTGGCTTCCAGAGTTGCCAATCAGGAGAAACGATCTATATCCATTCTATCAAATCCCTGATGTAAAAATCTTATAGGCTTCAAATAGGTTATCTCCCATTCTTTGAACCCCTAAAGATGACAAACTCGATTTTCTTAATCTCTCCTCTTAAAACAGTTCCACTATCCCAGTGATTAATCTGGTGAATTCCAGTGGCACTCCCTCTCTGACAAGTAAAGCCCCCTTTAGATCAGGAGACTGATTTCTAAACTGTCATTCCCTGAAAATGAATGCCACTATACTGTTTGCCTTTTCTAATTGGTTGTTAACCTGCACGCTAGCTTTTATTGACTTATGGTAAAGAGAACTGAGATCCTTTTGCACTTCCCAACCCCTCACCACTTAAGAAATATTCTACCTTTAAAGTGCATGACTTCATGCTTATCTATTTTACACTTGGTTTGCTATGTTTTAGCCCATTCGCTGAGCCTGCCTAAGTCCAGAGATAAATAGCTTAAATCCAGCCATGGCCATTTACCGAAAACAAATCAGAAATATAAGGTCAGTTTCAGTAAAACTCACCATGCATTTGTCAGACTGTTATAAAAATCTAACTTGTCCACTATGGAAACTTGTCAAATATTTCCAGGTTGGCCTTTATCTGATGCATGTCTTTGCTCACTTCAAGATTAGCATTTTACTGTTCTATTGGGGAGAACTAGAGGACCCACTGCCAACCTCTTGGGAAGCAGCATTGGGTCATGGGTGCTGGCTTGCAAGCAAACAATGTATTTTTAAAAATGAGGAATAATACTTAAGAGGTCAGATTTAGAAGTCTAAGTATCATGTGTTATAATATTAGAGTTTGAGTGAAAAGATTGATATGTGAGAGTAATGATCTGGAAAGATATATTACAAATGGAAGTCACAAGGACTGTCTTGAACTTCATACTGCGAGTTTAGCTTGAATAAGGCAGCATTTATTAAAGCTGTAACTGATCAGGAGACATGAAGTTCCTGGTCAGTAGGAGTGACGTAAATGGACAAAGGTTGTGGAGATTAAACAGCAGTAACTTGTTTTTAAATTGCCAATATAATGATGATTTTGTTTCATTGTCAACATGTCTAAAAGAGCCAATCATTATAATTAAGAAAGGCACCCGGAAACATGTTGAGAAAAGTTCATTGCATGGAATAATGTTTTCATGTAAATTTAAATAAGTGTTTGAAAAGGTGCTAGTTTTGACTTACCTATTGTTAATCTTATGTGAATACCATTTTTTGCTGTAATTAGTTGTGTTTAGCTTCATGGTGTCTATTAATCCATTAAAATGATCAAATTTGGAGTACTCTGCCGTCAAGAATGCTACGAACCTAATTATTTTCCACTGGCCTTAAATGCTATGTGAGATATGTTTCCAAAATAGAAAATATACTTTGTGATTCTGACACAATATCACTTTCTGAAGGTCCTCAAAGGGGTCCTTCAATTGTGCAAGGCTTGCCAAATCTTCCTTTTTTTCCGGTTAGGATGAGAAAAACATGTAGTACCAGAAATAAACCATGCGTGTTTGGAGACATTACGTATAATTGGAACTGAGCTCTGAGATTTATGTTTCTCGCTTAAATGTTTGCAATCATTGTACTGATATGATGCTGAGTTGCAACAGTTTCCCAAGACTATGGTGATATGATAGTCTCAGAAACACATCACAGATTACACACAAACCTGGTGTCATTACTTATTGCAAAAGTAGAATTACTGATTGACAAAACATGACAGGGGCTGCAGTCATGCAGAACAAACTTCTGTGAATCTATTACCAGTTGCACAAAGAAACCTTTTCTCAAGCTTTGTTACATATTACCTCATACTTGATAACATGTAGGTGAGCATGAACATAGTGGGCAGTCTTCACTGAATGCTCAGTGATTCAGTAAGTTTAGTGATTCAGCCATTTTAGAACTTACTGTGAAAATATTGAAGATCATTTCACCACATTAAGTACAATAATCACTGAAGTTCTTTGAAACAACTTAGTTTCTTTTTAAAAGAAAGAAAACCGTGTGTTCATCGAGACAACAATTTATTGTAGTTTCATCAGTATATTGTTAGAATGAGAACATTGTTTATTTTCACACAGAAGATAGTAAGAAGCTTTTTTAATTGCAGAGAGACATAGATAGGATGCAGAGCTGGGCTGAGAGGTGGCAAATGGAGCTTAATGTGGACAAGTGTGAGGAGATACACTTTGGACGGAGTAATCAGAATGCAAAGTACTGGGCTAATGGTAAGATTCTTGGGAGTGCAGATGAGCAGAGAGATCTCGGTGTCTATGTACACAGATCCCTGAAAGTTGTCACCCAGATTGACAGGGTTGTTAAGATGGCATACAGTGTTTTGGCCTTTATTAATAGAGGGATTGAGTTCCAGAACCAGGAGGTTATGCTGCAGCTGTATAAAGTTCTGGTACGGCCACACTTGGAGTGTTGTGTACAGTTCTGGTCACCGCATTATAAGAAGGATGTGGAAGCTTTGGAAAGGGTGCAGAGGAAATTTACCAGGATGTTGCCTGGTATGGAGGGAAGGTCTTACGAGGAAAGGCTGAGGGCCTTGAGGCTGTTCTTGTTAGAGAGAAGAAGGTTGAGAGGTGACTTAATAGAGACATCCAAGAAAATCAGAGGGTTAGATAGGGAGAGGCTTTCTCCAAGTATGGGGACGGCAAACACGAGGGCACACAACTTGAAAGTGAGGGGAGATAGGTATAAGACAGATGTCAGAGGTAGTTTCTTTACTCAGAGAGTAGTAAGGGTATGGAATGCTTTGCCTGCAACGGTAGTAGATTCGCCAAGTTTAAGTGCATTTAAGTCGTCATTGGACAGGCATATGGACGTACATGGAATAGTGCAGGTGGGATGGGCTTCAGATTAGTATGACAGGGCGGCGCAACATCGAGGGCCGAAGGGCCTGTACTGCGCTGTAATGTTCAATGCTCTATATAGTGGGATGTGGGTGAGGCTGGCTGGGTCACTTATTTGCAATTAAGAAAAGTGATCAAAGTTATCCGGGCATTGTACGACTGCTATGAACAGAGCAGCCTTGAATTCCTCACTGAAATCTTGATGAGCAGGAAGTTGCCCTCCCTGTTATAAGGTGAGCAATGGTGAGAAGGAGAAAAACTAGATTCTGTTATTGGTGGCTTCCGAATCTTGCCATTGAGCAGCGACTGCCCTACCTCTGTGCTTTGGCATGTCATTCTAGTTCCAACTTGCCTTGTTTTTACGCCATTTCCAATTCTTCTCCATCAAGAAACTAAACAGCACAAATTCCCGACATGTGAATGAGAGCAGGTGCCTGGCAGCTACAGCTCTCCAATGCTTGTCCCGACCATCATGCAACTGCCCCTCCACAACAGCATTCTACTGGCCACCATCATCTTTGAACGTTTGTCCACGCCGGTCGGCATTGGCAAACTACCAGCCTCATGACAGAATCAGGCATGCTGTCAGACCAAATCTCTTACCACTTTCATACAGAGGCACTTACATGTTTCATGCTCCTGTCACAGCACTTTGCATGTGGGGTCTACATGCATCTCATGCACCTACGCCTGAGGCATCTAAGGTCTTAGCTTGCTTTCTTAGTCCTCACTCACTTGTATTTACTTGCAGCTGCCAGCCTTGTATACTTCACAGTGCTTTCCTAGTATGCACTCACTGACTTCCGCACTGACTCAAGGGCTGCCAGATTCTCTATACGTTGCTTTCTTAGCACACATAGTGTTTAGGATTCAGATCCAGCCTGCTAACTTCTACAGCTTGTATTATTTCTTCAGTGCAGAGGCAGCTTCTCTGGTGTGGAGTACCGAACAGTTAAGGTAGTGGTCATGTTGGTATACTGCACTGTGTGCTACATTAATGTTACACTTGCAACATGTGTTAACAGTTTGCACGGCACATGCTTCAAGCAAATGTCTTTGGGCGAAAGTCAAAAGGGAGCTGCCCTCAGATAGGTGAACAAGGATTTCAGTCAGTAAGGGGTACTGCCAGTGTTAGTCAAGGGGCTTAGTGATACTAATCCAACCGGTTAGCAAGTCAGACAGTTACTTATTCTCACTGAAGTCCAGGGCTCCATGTACAAGCAAAGATGCTGCGGTTCTGAAATAAAAACGTGTCAGAAAATCGCAGCAGATCTGGTAACATCTGTGGAGAGAGAAACAGAGTTAATGTTTCAAGTCCAGTTTTGGCCCTGAAGAAAAGTTATACTGGATTTACTGGTTAGTGGGTGATTAGTTATGAGGTGGGTGAGAGCAATTGTATAGGCATGATACATGCAGTAAATAAAAATTGTAGTCTGAGATTTTGTTAAAAGTGTGTGTGCATTTGCAGAGCTAAGTGAATGCTGGCCCTGTGACTGAGTGGTAGCAAAGGAAATGTTGGAGATCATTCATCTCAGTCTCCAGACATCTCTGCAACAATTCAAGTCCCATGTTAACTGGCATTGATAAGTGATCTCTCTCTTATAAATATTCCATCACTATTCCTCACTCAAGGAACCAACCTGTAAGTTCACCACCACCAACTTTGCAACTTCTGAGCCAAGCTAAAAGAAAAAAGCAAAGGAAACTGGGAATATTTAGATCAGAAAAAGACCAAGTTGGAGATGGAAGCTTGATCTTTAGTAATGTCCAGAGTAACAATCTCTACATGAGCTGTAGTTCTTAAGAGGAATCTTGAGCAGAGAGTTTAGGTTTAACTTCTTTATACAAGGGAGGTAAATGTGTGGAGTGAACTGCTTAGAAAGATAAAATATCCAACTGAATGCAAAAGCAAACTGATGGAGTGTCCGTCACTGAAAGTCATTAAGCATGATGAGAACTTTATTTTTGTACCTCAACGTTTGAAATCAACCGAGTAGAGATTTTGATTTTCCTGTATATCATTCTTTAATGTCAGTGAAGTGTTGATTTTTGAAATAATTTGTTCTTGATATATTCAACATGAGTAAATGAATTGTTTGCAGGTTAAATGCTACCACAAGAAGTATCGTTCTGCAACAAGAGATGTCATATTCCGACTTCAGTTTCACACAGGCTCGATCCAAGGTTTTGGATTTGTATTTGGGAAGGACGACCTTGACAATGCAAATAAAGGTATATTGATAACTTAGAGATTGAATCATCAATTATACCTCTAATGTAAAAATACAGGCAATAAACCAGTCAGTGTCTATGAGCTTTCATTCTTAGCCATTAAGGATAACTTTGCCACAGAGAGCAGGTTTGGAGAGTCTGCTACCATTACTTGATTTTTTTCCACACACTACCAACTATACAGCAACCCTGAAGTTCCAACATCTGCAGTCTTTCTCATACTCCAGCCCTGACACAGCCTTCTTTTGATACCAATGTTAATGGTTCACTCTCAGGATGTGTGATTTATGCATTTATTTTTATCGATTGAAATTGAGTGCTGACAATGTGTTGCTTTCTCGCTCTCAGCTCAATGACTGGTACATGAGATCGGGAGAACTGAAAAGATAGAAACATTGACAAGCACTGCGCATTGTAAAACCAGTGATGCATTGTTCTAAAAATTAAAATTTATATGTTCCTCTTATAAAATCAGCTGTAATCAGAAAAAAATACTGATGCTAAATTATTTTTGTTTTTATTTTAAATAGTGTTTAAATTTAATATGCATTGTTTCTGATACACTGGAAAGGGATATTCCCACTTTTCAGTTATTCTTGTTAAAGCCTCACAGAAAATGCATTTAATCTGCCACAAATACTTGTTTTGTTTTCAATAAATTCTTTGGACAAACAGATGTAAACTGATTTCTTTTCTTAATGGACAACAATTCAGAATATTCTAAAAATATTCAGAACAGTTTCTCTAAATCTAAACAATAACAATCTCTGGCTCTATAGCTCTTATTTTATTCTCCACTTTTATTTTAGATGACAGGTTTCCTGAATATGGGAAGATTGAGCTTGTATTCTCAGCCAGTCCAGAAAAAATACAAGGTGCGTACAATTATTAATCTTTTTTCCCCCACTGCACAATTCAGTTAGGAACTGATTCCCTGTTTATGGTCAGCAAAGTGGGACAAGAACTGGAATCAAGGAATTTATTGACAAAACATTGCTGGTGATGTACTATTTTTGAAAGAATCACTGACTCTCGTATTTTTAATGCAATTATAAACAATGTGGTGAACAAAAGCTACCTTTAGAATAACTCGGTTTATAACAGTTAGTTCATAACGCTCACATATCACTTTTGCATATTAATGGTGTTTTTATCCTAGTTTTTAAATATATTGTTTGTAGTTATGTAAAATGGTGCTTAATTTTAATGCTGTACATGCTGTGATCAGAAGGCAATAATCCAATAAATAATTGACCAGAGACAAAAATGCTTTGTTTAGGTTGTCAAACATTCAACAGGAATCAAAACACATGTTTGTTTGTGTCATATTTTTGAACAAAGTGTCCTTCACATCATTTCTCTTTTTATGCTTAGCTGTAGATAATTTTGAAGGATATTCGGCCCTTAAACAAAACAGAGAGCATGAGAGCGAGGCTGTATAAAGCCAAATCAGAATGAGACCCTGCCAAACTTAATGCCAGGGCTTTATTTAAATAACATACAACAATCTTCCATTTGATGGTAGGATTGCTCGACAGCTCACAAGTTAATTTCAGGACGGGCAGTGCCCTTCAGTTATTCAGGCTAAGGCCTGTTTTTAGGAGCAGCTGAGGGATGAAGATGTTGGAGAACAATTAGGAGAGGTCTTACAGCAATTGTGATCAAAGCAGGAAGTGGACCAGATCACAGGAGGTCCGGGGATTCCTAGCAAGGTCCAAAGAACCATACTGGCCCACAGAAAACCAGATAATGAAATTTGAGGTTTAGCTTGTTTGGCCCCTTCTGGCATAGGATCTATTTCTGATCATGAGGAGAACTATGAACTGCTCCGCACCCTCACTACTCCAGCCTCTGGACAGGTATTCAGAAGATGATTTCTTCAAACCCAGTATAAATGTTTAAGTGTTCACTCTAGCTCCCTTCTTGCAGGGATCCTTTTCATCTGAATAGAACAGGTTAACATGGAATGTGCCAGAAAGAGACCGGACCAGTGGGGATAACTAAGACCTGTTATTTTAACAACCCCTCACTAACACCATGATCTGAGTTTGGTTTATAGCTGCTGGCAATGGTTACAATATGGGCCCATAGAATGTGGCACAAGGGAAGACTCTTTGCTCAAAGGTTTTATAAAAATAAACAAATTGGCAGAACAACTTTTGAAGCTACATTAAGGGCCTTTGCTCATAAAGAATAAATGACATTTCAAAATATATCTGAAATGTTGCAGGTTAAAAATAACCGCGTAGCTATTTAGGGAAATCGACACAGGAAGGGAAAGTACTCCTGCTTCAGAAAATTGAAGAAGCCAAGAATGGGGTTACCTTCTTACATTGTTGGTAGCCCCCTGCAGAAAGTAACAAAAATATGATTTCAGATATAAAAATATAAAGTCACTTGCAGTGATTTAAACTTTACAAATAAGTTTATCTTTTTGTATATGAAATGTTTTCATGAATGTTTTTGCCTGTTGGTTTGTCTCTCTCTCAGGCTTAAACTTACGGTGGTTTCATTGGTTTATAGTGCAGCTCTCCCACTTGGAAAAGGACTTTGAGACTTCATTGGACTGAGATTGTCCTAATGTTATCCTTTTGGTGTTTTCTTCTGATTGAACATTTCTATAAATTGTTTACATTGAGTGTCTTCCTCCACCACTGTAGAGGTCATGATTACCCAATTATATATGCAGATTTTAAGGTTCACGTTGTTTAGTTTAAATGAATTTGGAAGGGTTTCAGAAAAGTTTGATTGAACCAGTTGGGCATTAAAGATGGTGTGTAAACATTCATGTACTTTCCTGGTACTAGACATATTGGATGTAGGTTTGTTCGCTGAGCTGGAAGGTTCATTTTCAAATGTTTCTTCACCTTACTAGGTAACGTCTTTATTGAGCCACTGGATGAAGCACAGGTGGTGTAGCCCGTTTTCTATTTATATGTTTGGGTTTCCTTGGGTTGGTGATGTCATTTCCCAGAGGATTTCCCACCATCCCCTAGTATGGTGAGGAACATCTGAAAACGAACCTTCCAGCTCAGTCAGCAAACATACATCCAGAACCTCAACCTGTGCTACAAATCTTCTCAAAACTCGCTAAGTAGGCACATTTCCTGATTTATTGAATTCATTTTTGCGCCTTGCCATGACATTGAACTCTTGACCTCTAAGTTGCAGTTCCCATGCCATTAACATGACGTCAAAATACATAGCATCTCCAAAGCTGTCATGGAGTTTGATTTCAGGGAAATGAGTCTTTGCCAAGAGAGTATAGTGGGTACATTGCAGTGATAAGCATCAGAAGATGCATGCGATAGACCAGTAGACAAAGCTAAACAATCTCATCACCAGTACAACAGATCTAAGCTCTGATGTCTTGGCATATCCAGTGGTGAGTGGTGGTGGGCAGTTAACCAGTTAGCTTCAGGCAACTATGTGTGAAATTTTCACATTCTCCCTGGCTCTGCATGGGTATCCTCTAGGTGCTGTGGTTTCCTCCCAGAGTCCAAAGATGTGCAAGTTAAGTAGATTAACCATGATGAATCACCCATAGTGTCCAGGGATGTGCAAGCTAGGTTGATTAGCCATGGCGAGGTGGGGGTGGAGGGGGCGGTGGGGAGGGAGGAAGATGTCTAGAGTGAGTTGCCTTTGGAGGGTTGGTCTTGTCACAACGGGCCGATTGGCCTACTTCCACACTGTAGGGATTCTGTGACTCTCCAGTAAAACCCAAGCACAACAGTAATGTTGTGACAATGAAGACCTTTAAAATAGCAAGAAAAGCTCTTGAACTGAGGCTGTTGTCAATTCTGTGTCCCCTCTCGTTGGAAGCTCACAATAACACCACCCACAGTTGGGCATTGAAAAAATCAGGCCGTGCAAAACTTATGCTATCAAAGTAGTGAAAAACAAAGAAGAAAGATTTCAGAACATCATTATTTGTCATGACAGTATAAAATGCAAGTAAAAAGAGAAATTATAAAGTGAGTAATAAGAAACTAAGTCAATCAAAACTAGGAGCTCACTCAAATGTTATTTTACGAGGTAGGGTATAAGTGCTTTCGTGCAAATCTTCATTGTGGTCTGTTGTTTAAAAGTTATTTCTACCTGATGGAATGTGAGAGCAACATAATGAGATGTAGATTCATGAATAATAAACATAATTAGAGATTTAAGATTGTAACTGTATCTCTTGAACATTCTATTCTAACTGGATACAAGTGAAACAAACTGCAGCTATCGGTGTAACTGACTCTTGCGGGATTCTCGATTAAATATGTCATTAATCCAAGCTCTGAAGTTTGCTCTGAGTCCTCCCTTCAAACAGTTTCTTTTTAATTCTTTAACAGCTGCAATTTCATTTTGTTGGTATCTTACTATGAATGTATGTTGCTCCTTCCTACTTGTTGAAAACAAGGGCACTTTATCTGTCAGGCAGAGAAAACTGAATGCTGTCAGGAATGTATTTGCTTCAATGATTAGTCTCTGTGAATGTAAAGCTATATAATGGTCAAACATCATGGTAAACCTATTCTTCTATAATAGGTTCTGAGCATCTCCAGAATGATCATGGTGTAACCGTGGATTATAACACTGCTGATCCATTGATCCGATGGGATTCGTATGAGACCCTTACTGCTGATGGGGAAGGTAAGATAGGTATATTGGATTATCTAATGATTATGTTAATGTAAGGGTGTTAATGGAATGGATATAAAATATATGTTTGGTTATAGAATGCTACATCATGTACTCAAACCAATTATAATACATTTAGGTGTAGAATTAAGTTTCCTACATTTTCTAATAGCCCTCATTACTAAACTCCAAACAACTAATATAGCTGAGGGTTGTATTTTGATGTTTTTATTAATGAATAAGAATGAGATTGTGCCTTGAGTACAGAGCCCAGATCTCAAGTATTCCTGAAAACAGACATGGTGTAAACTTTTTGTCTGATACTCATCAGGACAAATACAAGAATGTCAGCATTGAAAGGGCACACCAGTTTGTACTGCGTAAGAAACTGGATGCTGATTGATTAACAAGCTGACTCGGGACATTGCATTGGCATAGCAACTGCATCAAGGAAGGTTACCCCCAAGTTTTAATGTAAATTATATCAAAGTAAGTGGACTCTGGCCAACATGTGCCCTACAGAGTGCAGCACTGACCTGCTGCTTCTCCTCCCTCCCCCGCCCCCGCCACCACCACCACCACACCAGATTGTTATTTACTTTAAAAGGTGGCAACTAGCCTGGACCTAGCCATATGTATGACAACTCTATCAAATGTAAGTAATCCATACCATAAGCCCAACTGATAATCTAAAATTCAAAACAGGAAATGCTCGCGAGACTCTGCAGGTCAGGAAGTATCTGTGGAGAGAGAAAGAGTTAATGGCTTAAGTCCAATGACTCCAATTGGACTCAAAACACCAACTCAGTTTCTCTTTGTCCACAGATGCTGCCAGACTTGCTGAGTCTCTCCAGCACTTTTGTTTTTTTAATTTCTGATCTCCAGCATATTTTGCTTTCGTTTGATAACCTGAAATGTTTTGGTGTAATTCTTCACATTCTTAGGATAGTTGTGTAATTACTGCTCAATTGTGGAATCACATCTAATGTTGGACACTACATTGTAGTTTTGCAACCATGAGCTGGTTGAGTATGATTGGTCTTCTGTTTGTTGCGAACAATCAAAGGGATGTGCTATTTATTCCACCAGCCCTTGGGACATCCAGCCAAGTACCTGGTAGCCCGCCGGCACTGAAATTCATATACCGCATTCCTCATTTGGGTGGCAGGCAGAACATCTCTTTTCTTTAATGGCAGCTTCCTATTATTGGAAACTAGCACCTTATGTTGGAGAGAACCAGTCGTAGGTTTGATAGGCTGTAAAGAATAGAGGCCAGAACAGATGAGCCTTGGTCTGATCAAAAGGTTGAGCAGACCCAATTTGCCAAAGGCCAGCTCTCAATTTTCATGTTTGTAAGACAACTATCTCACCTTTACCAAACTAACAAGAAGAAGAATGTGGAGGGAGTCTTCACTGAACAATTGAGTTGCTCAGCATTTTTCATCTACCATGCATTCCTTAGACACTCAGTACACCTGGTTTCTTGGTCCTCTCCCAATCACGCTGCTGGCTGGAGGTTCATACACAAATGGTTGAAGTATGTAAGGAAGGAAACCTGCAGCAGCGCCTGGGGTAGACAGCCTTTAAAGCTGGGACCAGCAAACTTGATCTTGTCAGCTGATAATATGACTGCCACCCCATTCCCTTCTCTGACCAATGAATGGCCAGTCATCTCCTGGAGAAATATGGAATGCTGAGTGGCATCGCCAGCGTCCCTTCCTTCGTGTACCGCCTTCCATTCCTCACTGAATTTTGGGAAGTTGTGGAACCTTTTCACACAGCGAATTGTCTGGGTTTTGAATGTACAATCTCAAAGTATGCTGGAGTCACGCTCAACTGAGGCATTCGGAAGAGCATTTAAATAAAAACAAACATGCAGTGTAATGGGGAAAAGGCAGGAATTTGGTATCAAACCAAAATGCTAAGAGCTGGGGCAGACACTAAATGGCCTCTGTGCTCTGTTTGTAATTCTAAGCTAAGCTTCCACTCCTCTGTATTCTTCTCATGCAAGTGTGAGAAATCTAACTTATACACTTCAGTTTGTGTAAATGTAACCAAAGCCCCTTCAATGCATCCTCCCTCTGTTTGGGGACTGTTAAGTGTGTAACATTTTCAATAAGTGTTGATTTAAGTTATGGAAAAAAATGAACAGCAAATTCAGTTGTGGAAAATACTTAAATATTCATTTGTATTTATAAATCATCCTGTCATCTCAGTAGAAAAGTGTGGAGTGCAGTGTTTGGCACTAAGACAGCTGTTGCACGGCAGCAACAATATACTAACCAGGAGGCACTGTCAAACAAATGATCAGGATTCAAATGAACTGTAATGGGGGATAAAAAGGCAACTATGGAAAACAAATTAAGAATAAACATAGGGGGATCAAAGATGGTGTCGACCCAGCAAGTCTGAGTCTATAGTGCTCTTCCCAAGACTTGGGTAAAGTGGGTCACCCACCCCCACCACACTCACCAAATCATTCATAATAGCTGTTTAATTTAATTAGTTGCTTAGTATTACATTTAAACAGTCTAATATTTAGTAAAAATGACGAAAGGGAAGGGACCCCGCAGCTCTCAGAAAGCAAGAACCGCTCCCCCACCCTCTCCAGCTGCAGCTGAGGCATCCACAGCCGCCACAGGGGACTTACCTACAGTGACAAGCCTTGTGGAGATGATCTCCAAGCTGGATGCGAAGATCGACGCTTTTATCGCGGAGTCCCGAAGTCGATGGGACTCGCTCTCGGCCGCGCTGCAGAAGCACGACCGAGACATTAAGGAGATCGAGCGCCGAGTTGGAGGGTTGGAGTTTAAGGCCGCGACCTCCGAAACTACAGCGCACTCGGCCGTGGATCTGATCTTGGAAAAGACCCCCAAGCTATGATCTATAAAGGATCCAAGATCATGTTATTCCAGGACTTTTCCCCAGTTCTTGTCCGAAAGAGGAAGGCATTCGATGAGGCGAAGAAGCGTTTAAGGGACTTAAATATTCAGTACTCCTTACGCTACCCAGCGACGCTACGCTTTAACCATGAAGGATCCATGTATAATTTCGGATCACCAGAAAAGGCTAAGGAATTCTTGGACTCTCTTAGATAAACTGTAAGAGATAATGGATGTTGGTTTGCCTTCCCCCCCCCTTTTTTTATTTTTTATTACCTTACTGTTTAGTATTATCATGGGGGGTGGGGAGAGGGATTTGGTTTTCTTCTCCCCACCCCCCATGATCATAAAAAGATTAATGCGATCTTTCGAGAATTTTATTCTGAGTTATATAAATTGCAGGATTGTGAAGATAGGACTAGGAGGATGCAGTCATTTTTAAAAAAATTGACCTTTCCAGGCCTAACTCTGGAACAGGTATCGGTCCTAAATGCTCCTCTAACAGTCCAAGAAATACTTGATGCAATTAGGCAACTTCAGAGTGGTAAGGCCCCGGGCCCAGATGGTTTTCAAGCTGAATTCTATAAAGAATTTACAGAAATATTGGCTGGTCCACTTATGGATATGTATAACTACGCATATAGTCAAGGCTGTCTCCCGCCTTTGCTGAAAGAGGCAAGTATCTCTCTTATCCTTAAAAAAGGAAAGGATCCAGAAGATTATACATCATATAGACCAATATCCTTGCTAACTGTAGATTTTTAAATCCTTTCTAAAAAGTTAGCACTGAGACTAGAAAGGGTACTGCCACATATTATAAGGGAGGATCAGACAGGGTTTATTTAGGGCCGTAGATCATCCAATAATATTAGAAGGGTTTTGAATATGATTCAAGCCTGTCATCAGGGAAAGATACCAGGAGTAGTAGTTTCATTAGACCCGGAAAAGGTATTTGATAGGGTTGAATGGTCATATTTGTTTTACACATTGGAAAGATTTGGCGTTGGACAGGTGTTTACCAAATGGGTCTCAACATTGTATAGTGATCCCAAAGCAGTTGTGGTTACCAATGGATTAGGTTCGGATAGCTTCAGTGTGGGTAGGGGCTGCCGTCAGGGATGTCCCCTCTCGCCATTGTTATTTACGCTAATCATTGAACCACTAGCAGAAGCTATACGAGCTGATCCTAATATAGTGGCCCCGAGGATTGGTACAGGTAAACATAAAATTACCCTTTATGCAGATGATGTTCTTCTATTCCTCAGTAATCCTCTGATGTCCATACCTCGCCTAATCCAAGTTATTAATACATTTAGCGCATTCTCGGGCTATAAAATTAATTTTTCAAAATCGGAAGCTATGCCAATGGGTGGCCTTGCTATGACACCCCACTTAGTGGGCGGATCCCTTTTTCCCTTTCGTTGGTCCCTGGAGGGCTTCTTATATTTAGGCGTTTTATTACTCCAGTATTTGGTCAGTTGTATAAGGCTAATTTTGTGCATTTACTGGAAAGGATAAGGCAGGACCTCCAGCGATGGGGAGACCTTCCAATTTCCTGGTTGGGTAGAATAGCACTAATTAAAATGAATGTCCTGCCCCGTCTCCTATATCCTATGAGAATGCTTCCGGTGATGCTGCCGAGGATGGCTCTACGTAAATTATATGGCTGGTTGGGTTCCTTTATCTGGAATCATAGACGGCCCCTCATTAAGCTGAAGAAACTACAGCTTCCACAGACAAGGGGAGGATTGGACTTCCCAGATTTTAGGAAATATCAGTTAAGTTCCCTATTAATTTGCATAGCTGATTGGGTCTCGTCTGATCCACAATCAATCTGGTTGGACATCGAGGCCTCTCAAGTAAAATACCCACTTATTAACCTTTTGTTTTCAGACAAGAGGAAAATCATTACAGATCACTGTAAAAACCCTATAATACTAAACACAATTAAGGCTTGGAATATAATGCGGCAAAATGAGGGTAATTCATATAAAACATCCCCCTATGCACCGATAGTGGGAGCATGGGGATTCCAACCGGGGTTAACAGATGCCACTTTTAAACTCTGGAGATCCAGGGGCATCTCATGTCTAGGGGATCTATTTAAAGATGGGGTCCTGATGTCTTTTTTATAGCTGCGTCAGAAATTCGGATTACCTAATGGAGACCTCTTTCTATACTTCCAAATTTGAGACTATATACAGAAGAAGACTACGTTATTAGATAGTCTTTATAAATCAGATAGAGAATGTAGTGTCCTACGACCAGTGGGGGTATCTTCCGTCAGTACTATTTATCATTTACTACACTATGAAGTATCGGGAGATATGGATAATCTGCTTAAAACATGGGATCAGGATTTGGGACTAGAAATCTCTATAGAAACATGGAATGATATTTGAGATAACGCTAGAAGAATTACTATCTGTAACAGAACCCAGGCTATCCAGCTGAAGATACTTCATAGGGCCCATATAGCACCGGTTCGATTGGCAAAATTTAAGGCAGGAGCATCTCCGATGTGTCCAAAATGTAAAATAGAGGTGGGCAGTCTTGTACATTGCCTATGGACCTGTCATAAGATCCCTAGATATTAGACTAAAGTAGCAAGTACCCTGACAGAAATTTTAGAAACGGAAATTAAAGTGGACCCTGTATCTCTCCTTTTGGGCTTTTCGAACTTTCCCTCCCTGGACATGTACGGGAAGAGACTATTTTCTATTCTCTTTTTCTGTGCAAGGAAAAATATTTTGGTAAACTGGGTGGCTGAGGGCCCCCCTGGACTTTCAAATTGGCACAGATTAATTATGGAATGTATTCCCCTTGACTTCCTTAAAAATATGGTGCACCGAAAGACCGAATTATTTTATAAAATATGGCAGCCCTTCTTGAATTACCAAAATACAGATATTTCGGCTATCCTAACAAGAGCTTTTATTTAATTGAGATTACGAACCTGGCTGGTCCGGGGTCCCTTAGGAGAGGAATCCCGCACGAATATGGGTTTTATTACATTTGATGTTAACACATTCCGAGCATGTAAAAGGCTTAAATATACACTCTGGTTAGTTGTAGGTTAGATTAGTAGACAGTTGAGTTTTGTTTTTTTTTCTTTTTCGGTATTTTTTTTCTTTTGTTAAATTTTGGCTATTGTATATTTGATTTAATTGTATATCAATGTTTGTATTTGAGAGTTTTGTTTATTTTTGTAAACTTGTAAAAATGTTAAATTTCTAATAAAAATATCTATATAAAAAAAGAATAAACATAAAGCTTCAATTGTCCCCAGTTGACAGGAAATGTGGTAAATGTGGAGGGGTATTTTCTCTACAGTGTGTAACAATTAAAATATTCCTCATTGTCTGAAAGATTCATTGCAACTTACAAAACTGTCTGTTGAAAAACACTCTCCTGCTCTTCCCCACAATCAGTCCCTTGCTGCAGCTTCAACTGGGGGTAACCCACGCACTGCGTTCCCTTGCAATTTATTTTCAACATTTGTCTTTTTCCCCATTTAGCTTCATTTTAAACCTGATCAAATTCAGTTAAAGCTTCCATGTTCCAACCTGACTCAGTGACTAAGATTGTCAGCGGGCTCCCAGTGTTTAATGATCTTCATTGAGTGCACCCCAATGAGAGCATTCGTGAAAGTGCTGCCTCAGCATTGAACTGGCTTCCCCCAGTTAAACAGAGCACGCTGCTGTTTTATTGTTTTTTAAGCTTTCATAACTTAGACTTTTCAGCTGAGGTGTTGGAGACTGGAATCTGTCAAAGGAGAACATGTTATTGCATTGAGGAAAGTGAGCCCTTGATAAAATGGTAAATTAGAAAGAGGTGGCCTTGGCCGCCACAGCCAAACTTAGTAACCAATGTACTTTTTATAATGCAAGAAGTAGTTAAATGACCTCACAAGCTGAATAGAAGTTATAACTTTGGACTGCTTTTGGTTTCTGCCCACCTTGACTTCCATGTTTAAAACAACATGTCATACTTCCCAGAAATAGTTTGGAGGAGCCAGTGTTGGACTGGGGTGGACAAAGTTAAAAATCACACACCAGGTTTTGTCCAATCTGTTTGACTATAACCTGGTGTGTGTGATTTTTAACTCCTCCCAGCAAAATGTCTGAACAACCACACAAACGTTGCATGCCCTGTGGGCATTCCTCCTTTTACAGACTGATGGCGAGAAGCTATGAAGAATTCTAAGATATGTTTATTTGCTCCACCTGTAAAGGAATGTTCTCTGGCACCGGGGCAGCATTCCATTTAAGAATGTTTGCACACTACTTTCTGCTTAAAGAAGGGGCCCATCATCAAAGGCAACAAAGTCCAATTTTCTTCACAATGTAGATTCATTCTTCAAGGCATCGTCTGGCTGACTCCAGAACTGGAGCGGAATTTGAGGATGGCATTGCCAGTGTTGAAACCATTGCACAGACATAAAGACTAAAAGCAGTTGGAGGGAAATGGAATTGTTTTCCTGGACATGCTTTAATCACTCGGAAATGAGTAAAATTGTTCAGAGGAAGGATGTACCTTTTGGGAAGGACAGGGGAATGCTTTCGAATTGGTAGCTTTGTCAGATTCAATCAGCCTTCCAGGCAATTAGCTGATCATATTATTTTAAATATTCTGCACTGTAAGAAAACAGCAAGAAACCTCATGGTGGAATTGCATCATAAAAATCGCCCAAGAGCAAAACTACTATTAAACCCATTTCAAATAATCCCCAGCTCCAATGAAAAGTCATTGACCCCAAAACATCAACTCTGCTTCCCTCTTGATAGATGCTGCCTGACCTACTGAATACTTGCAGTGTTTTCTGATTATAGCCCCATCCCTGGTCACTGAGTGAGTTTTTAATCTCCGTGTCCTGATTATCCCTGAGCTGAGGTGCCGACCCAGTCCCTATCCTGTCACCCAAGTTGCCTATTTCCACCTCCGTAATACCACTCATCTCTGGCTCTCTTTTAACCAATTGCTGCATCCCAATGCTGTACTGGTTGGCTTAAACCAATCTTCATCGAAATCTCTGCTGCTCTTGTTCAAACTTACACTATGTCCTGTTCCTCATTGCTCCTGGCCTGTAATGGCCCCAGTCCAGCAATGCCTCAAACTTTGAAATTTCCTTCCAGGTTCAAGGCTTTATTTGACTGTAAGGTGTATTTGAAGTAGTTTTGAGTCTGTGAACGACTATGGCCAAACTCTTCCAGTCAGGGTCAGTACTGAGTACATTGACTTGACCTTCGAAGATTCTTGCCACCCTGTCATTTTATGGTTTTCTGGGTCATATCTCCGGATCTTGGCTAAAGTGTCAAGGGAACACTGTCAGCTCAAAAACAGACAGAAGAAGTGAGGACATGGCCCCCATTTTACAACCACTGCTGCTGGCTTCAGGCAAATTTTTAATGGTTAAAGCCTTTCAGCAAATGAAAGAGCTAGTGATTGAGTGGGTGGTCAGTTTGGATTGTAGTTTGGTTTTGTTCACTGAAGAAAGTTGGAGGTGACTTGGGCAGGGATTGAGCAGAGGAATATTTTTGTCTACTTAGGGATGTGTGTAGTGGTACAACCAAATTTAGTCAGGGCGGGTGCCGGTTGGATCTTAGGCGAAAGTGAGGACTGCAGATGTTGGAGATTAGAGTGGAGAGTGTGGTGCTGGAAAAGCACAGCAGGTCAGGCAGCATCTGAGGAGCAGGAAAATCGACATTTCGGGCAAACAATCTTCATCAAAAATCTTGTCTGGGGTGGAGGGTAGTAGTGGGACCTAGTTGTGAGGAGGTATTCACGTCTAGGCGGGGTGTTAACCAGGTCTGGTTGGGCGTATCACGTGATGTTAATCACTGCCAACATCTGCTTAGGTGAATAGCTTTCACTACCCTCATTTTTTGACAGGGTTTACAGGGCTTACCGTGACTAAAGTGACAGAGAAAAATCACCTGGTAGTGTAATGCGAAAATACTCTTACTGCATGTGTGGTATCGTCTATTGCATGATAGCAATCATTGGTACGATGGACATTGCTTCAAAGACTATGAGGTGAACTGGAAAGTATGTTTGCCTGACATTAGATTGCAAGGAGTTTATATTTCAGTATTCTCCTTTTCACAACATTTACCTTTTATAGTA
This sequence comes from Chiloscyllium plagiosum, assembly GCF_037043375.1. Classification (NCBI taxonomy): domain Eukaryota; kingdom Metazoa; phylum Chordata; class Chondrichthyes; order Orectolobiformes; family Hemiscylliidae; genus Chiloscyllium; species Chiloscyllium plagiosum. Next base: position 59,422,938 of record NW_028270143.1, read on the forward strand.
GGGGCCAGTCAGGGGAGGTGTATTGTGGGGATGTTTAGGTAGGGTGCAGATTGGAAGTGTTGGAATGGATTAGTTGGGTCTGATAGAAAGGTCTGGTTTGGTTTAGAAAGGATACTTGGGTCTGATTGGGGAGGGGTTGTAATAATCTTGGGTAGTTGGGAATAGACGCATCTGATTGGGTCGTTGAACATCGTTAGTTAGATGTGGCTGAATTGATGTAGTCTGCTCTAGTTGGGGAGTGGTATTAGTTGGGTCTAGTTCACCACAGGAAATGGGGGATGTGGTTGTAGTTGGATGATTAGAGAATAGTCTAGTCCAGGGCTGATTGGGTGGTTGATAGAGATTATCATTTGTTTAAGGTATTAAAGTGTGTATCATTTCCAAGGTAAGTAGCTGTGTGTGTGTTTGTACACCCAATTTATACCCTATCTCCTATGAGACTGAATGATTCGGGCCATTACTCAGATATCCTTCTGCTCTTTTAATCAGGACGTAAACTCATGTATTTGAAATGATTTACCATTTTGGTAAAATAATGGAGAGTAAGACCACAGTAAGCCTTGTTTGCACTGTTAGCCTACGCATAATGTCAGGGTTATTATCTTTATTAATTACGACCTGCTTACTTGAGGTTCTGAGAATTCTGACTAAACAGCTGGACTCAGTTAACAAAATGAATGCCTTCAACACAGCCATTACATTATATGTAGTATGATTTCAATCAGTGAGCATTGAATCCATTGGTGCTTGCAGCTAGCTTGAACACACACACACACACACACACACACACACATGAAATCCCGCCCCCTTGTTTACATTTTCCATTGCCATATTTGGCCAGTGTGAAGTCTCATGCATATCTTGTAAGACCAGTCACCTTGAGTGGGAGGAAAGCGCACAGTATAATGAAAAATAAGGGCCCCATTCCAATGCTGTTATTGCACGTAAGCCTGGAGTGCAGAGATTGCTCCTGAAGCTGCACTCTTTGAAGCAACTTTGAATACCTACAGTAATGAAACACAGTGTGAGAGGTAAGATGTTTTTGGATTAACATGGGTAATGGATATTAAAGTTTATGTTCGGAGCTAGGGAAGACAAAGAATGAGACCAGCCAAAGTTTTTTTTAGAAAAGCCACTTATGAAAAAGGAATGTGGCGCTGAACAAGCCCAGAGTTGCCTCAGTGTGCAGTATTTCTACAAAGCATTTGGCATAGCTGCTTTCTTTACACTACCTCATCGGATCAGTTATTTATTCTTACTGTGAGTATTATGCTGGTTGCGAGTAGGGACAGCATATGGTTGAGGCCCAGATGTGTTTACCTAGCTGGAATCAATATGCTCCTACTTTTACTTGTGTTGAATGAGTGACAGCAGGACAGCCAGCTGCAGAACATGTTTTCAGTTTGAAACGCATTTATCTAGTTTACCTCTAAATGGGTTTTGTGGGAAGACGCCCCAGACAGAAAAGGATGAAAGCAGATAAGAGTGTTGTACAGAAAGAGAACTGATTTTTATTTTTATGTTTAATAATTAATTTCAGTCTAATGCTTTTACAGCATTGAGATCAATTTCTCTACTTCAATGCAACAGACGTGTTCTAATATTATTCACAACGTGGAGACCTCTGAATCTGGTTAATTTGTAATTAAGGAATTCCATTCGGCAGGCTGAATTGTGAAAGGTGCATATTTGAGAAAGAATTAACCATTTTTACCATGTCTCTTTATTTATCTTTAATATTTTGCCATGCCATAGATGTTACTTAAATGTTACCTGTGGGCATAAAAGACAGTAATATTCTTCTTAAAGCCCTGTTAATTTTTTTGTCCCTGTGGAATGACCTTTTTTGGAGGGGAGGAAAGCAATGGGATCAAAAGAGAGAAATGTAAGAATGCTGTTTCTCTAAAGAAACTAGTACAAATACCTTACAGAAAATGTGTCAGGTTCTCAATGTGGAAAACCCATTTCCATAGAAATATGTTAATTGTTGTGCTTGCCAGGAGCAGGTGAAAATGACTTTTATGTGTCTAATTAATAGTATTTTTAAGTGAAATATAAGTTGATAATCCTTGTAACCTTTTTAAACTGCAGAATAATGCCATCTAGAGGACAGGTGATATTTACAAAACACACTGAGCTCATGTTCCTAAAATTGTAATTAGGTCACATTTCATGGAGGAATAAGAAATAATGTTTTCAAGGGAAGAACAGGCTTTGAATTAATGTATTTCTTTGCTCTTGTGGTTTATGGCAAATCTACTCTTTTTATTTGGATTTCTACAATTTCAATTATCTCCACTGTTTGTAATACCCATGCAGTTTGGCAATCTTTCAATATTCCAATTAAGTGGTTGTTCTTCTATGAGTTTGGACAGTGAATGTTAGAAGATTCTTGGGGTGTGTGCAGGATATCACTGTTGAGTCTTGTCATCAGCTGGTATCGAATGCACAGTAGGAATCGGACCTTGCAGCCTTCTGCTATATATGCTTGTTTGCTGAGCAGCAACTTTTAACTCAATAAGCCTGTGTAGTGTTGTTGTTGTTGAAGGCACCAAATACAGGGCACCTCTGTCCAACCTATTACATTTGAGATTTGCAGCTGAAGATGATCTTGAGTTTAAGAATGAAACCATAACCCTTGAGAAAGTTAATATCCTTGCTACAGTGCTCGTTTTGGGCTTTATAGTAGCAGTTACATGCATTTGCAGGCAGAGAAGTGAATTATATAGCAAGCAAGCACAGTGCATAAATATTGCAGATTGTATAGCATTGTAAAGGGCTGCCTGTTACAGGTAAGTAAATAGAAAATAAGATGCCATCTAGTTGTAAATATTGCCATCTCCAATTTTATCAGGAAAGCTGTACTTTTTATGCAATGCCATAAAGCAACAATGATAATGCCCTCCAGCAGATGTGTCTCCAGTCATTTTTGCTGTTGTAATTCTTTTGCTATGGTGCCTTGAGGGGAAGAAAAGGTTAGTTTGCTTGTCATTTTGATTGTATCTTCCGTACAAGAATCAGAGAGGATTTGGTAGCAGTAAGATATGATAACTATCTATAATCACAAGGTTGGCTGGATAACTCATGTACCAGGAAGTCCCAAATAAATTCTGGTGAGTTGCACAAATGAAGATATCTGTTGTAGCTTGTTCCCTTCTCGGACTGTTTTGATTCTAGGTACATTGTACAAGATGAATCCAACCTTTTCTGTTTCTGAATGGCATTTGAAAATTTTGTTAAGGTGTGTGAGCTTAAAATGTGCAAATCATTGCCAGTAGAAATATTTTTAATAAGAAATGAATCAAAGGTTATAGCTCTGAGTAATGTTCCAGCCTTGTGTTTAGCATATACAAAAGTCTTCTACACATGTGCCTTCCCTTTTGCAGAGTGACCCTGTTGAGTATGTGGAGTCAGTTAATGAACATAGATTTAAAATCAGCCTGGAAACTTTAAAACAAAATACCTTTGATAATACAATCTTTGTCTACCGTTAAAATGGAGTGTGTTTATTTACCTCCAATTAGTTTAAGCTAATATTGGAGCAAGAATTCTCGGCTGTATCTTGACAAATTGTGATAATTGTTGGGTTAGTGCGATTAGATTTGGTTAATAATTCTCCTTTCTTACCATAGTGTCACACACCCAAGGGCCAATTGATGGAAGTTTGTACGCCAAGGTACGAAAGAAAAGCTCATCTGATGGTAATATCCCTATTGGCGGTGCTCACGCAACTACAGGACCTGACCAAATTGACCATACTCTGTCAGTCAGCAGTGACTCTGGGAACTCTACAGCCTCCATAAGAACAGACCGGACTGAGGAGCATTTGCCACCTGGTGTTAAACGAGGCCTAAGCCTGCAAGAGAAGGCTGAGTTGGACAGGCTTTTAAGTGGATTTGGGCTGGAGAATTCTGTACAGTTGAAGGATATGACTGAAACAAGAGTGAAGTACAGTGGAGTACGTCACATTGTACCAGTTCAGGTTCATGTTAACGGTGAACTGAAAGCCAAGGACAGGGAGACTGATATTTTAGATGATGAAATGCCAAATCATGATCTGCATAGCGTGGACAGCATAGGGACTCTTTCCTCTTCAGAAGGTCAACCATCAAACAATCTGGGAAACTTCAGTTTTCACAAGAGCAGTCAGAACTCTTTACTATCTGATGGTTTTGGAAGCAACACTGGAGATGAACTGCATAATGCTGTTGTACCTGACCTTGGAATAGGCACAGAAACAGTGTATGACAGAACATTTGTTGGAGTTACTGAGGGGAAAAATGTCTTTCAACGACCAAGAAACCCTTCATTGTCAACACAACCACAGGGTTATAACCAGAGCAATTATTCAACTCAAACCTGGGTGCGACAACAGCAAATGGTTGCTGCCCAACAGTATGCCTATCCAGCAGAAAATGACTTGAGGTTTGCAATGGTGGGGACTGGTGAAGATCAGAACAGAACACAAACAACATCGAAACTTCCTGATACACCTGCAAGAGGTTCTAGTAGCAGAGATGCTGTGCAGAGAGGGCTTAGTACATTATCAGGAGATAGTAAGTTACAAGATCATCAGGCCTCTGAAGTCTTGTTTGAACGTGAAAATCAGGGTCTCAAACCTTCTGAGGTTAATCAGACTGCTGAAGGTGCAGGATTGGGATCGAAAAAGCAAGATTTGTCTACTTCGCCAACTTTGGATATCGATCAGTCAATTGAACAGCTCAATAAACTGATAATGGACCTAGATCCTACATTTGTCCCGATTCCTACACGTGTCAATTCTACAAGTAAAGGTGCTCTTCTCAACAAGGGCATCATTCGACAAGGAGAGGCTCAAGAACAAACTGAAAGGATCACTAGAAGTGACTGCCAACAAGGTAAATTAACTGGATAAGTATCTTATAAAGTACCTTACAGAGGCAAGGCCATTGCAAAATATCTAACTGCCCTCTATTAAGCATGTCATGAGTAAAAGTCCTTGGGTCACTGTGATATTCCAAGCTTATTAATGAAAGTTTCCTGTTTGGCATCATGACAAAAGCCATAAACACAGACTAATATACCAAACAGGACAAAGCTCAGAAATCCATTTATGGTATCCCTGCACATAATGTAAATTTATTGTCCCCACATGGAGGCTTCACCACTGGAAGTGTAATTTGGAAACTCAGATATATACATCTCTGCCATTAAGGTAATTTCTGGAAGGGATTACTGGATCCTTTTGGGGTCACCAATTCCCTTCCCATAATTTTCTCCACCTTCTATATTTTTCTTGTGAAGTTACCCAACTTATGTATGAGAATTCCTCAAGAGTCAGTCAGCAGCCTGTTGAACCATGAGTAGTGTCATAGCTGAACCTAACGGTATCCACAAAAAGTTTGTATAAATATTCAGTCGAGACCATAACTATCCTGTTTTTCCGAGGGCGAGGCTGTGTTGGTTGGTTCTTTGAATGTTCAGTGCTATTTGTGACACAAAGATACTGTGAAAGTTAGAACCTTCAAAATGATATTAAACAAGTTTGAAATGCATTTGGGAATCATTTGGAATACAATTTACCCAATTTTTATGTAAAAGTTTCATTATTAGGTTAGTTGCCAATAAGCTATCCACTATAGTACTAAGCTCTATGTGAGCCTCCTAATCTCTTCCATTAATTGAGTTCAGGCAGTTGGTTGCGAAAATATTAGTTAATCTCCTTTAATCATAAGCAAGGAAGGTGGATATGTGCCAGAGTTCCTGCATTTAGTCAATAACCAAAAAGCTAACTGAGAACTTTGTGTGCTTTGGGGGAAGCCAGCATTGAGCTCATCTATAATGTACCATACACGCTGACAGCATTCCCGGCTGAGAAAGACCTACCTGGGTGAGGAATTAGTGGCAGGACGTGGAGCAATGCACGACTTAGTGTCATTAAGAGTGACAAATTGAAAGTTAGGAGCAGTATGTTTTCCAAATCGTAAGGGATTGAAAATGACTACATCTCTGATGTGTAAATAATGCAGTTATACGACAGTGGCTCAACCTCTTTCCACTTTTCAAAGATATCTGGAAAATACAACTATCAATGTATTGTCAAAAGTACTATTTGGGGCCATTACAGAGGATACCTCCTGTTTATTTTAGGTTATTGTAGGTATTTTTAGTCTCCTTATGGAGTACAGCTTATATGGCAAGTTTATATCAAGCTATGTTTGTCTTCCAAAGCTAAATAGCACCCATAAATTGGGACGATTGTCATCAAAGTCGTGACTTCACTGTAAATATGACAACTGGTTGGTTAATTTAGTACTGGATTGAACTTAGACATGACAAAACTTTCTCAATGCTTGTTTTCGGTACAGTGTTACAGGCTGAGGGATGACCTGATAGTATAGAATTCTGAGAGGCATGGCTAGGATGGGTAGTCGACACCTCTTTTCCTGGATTGAAAAGTCAAATACTAGGGGTCGTAGGTCGGAGGTGTGCGAGGAATTTTGTTTTACACAGAGGGTGGTGGGTGCCTGTTTATGGATGTGCAGGCAAATGGGACTAGTTTGGAAGAGCATCACAGTTGGCACAGACATTGTGGGTCTGTGCTGTGTTCTGTGTTCTTGCAGATGCAGTATGTTTGATTAGTTTACAAACTGTGCTGAAAGAAACATGCAGAGCAGTTTACAAATTTTTTCTAAACGTGGTATAGTACAGCATTGAAATAACACCATTGAAGTTAATGATTTATTGTGACAGTCCTTCCTTTGTCTGGCAGACAGAGTAGCCTTTCCTTGAAACCTCGACTGGGTACCACCTGTATTATTCAAAGCTTGGCTGACAGGATGGGTATTGCTGCTTCTGTTTCTCTTTTCCCAAGGTAACATGTTATCCCTCTGAGGGGTTCATTCAGTGAAAATGTCAGGCTGTGAGGATTACTGAGTTTACATAGTATTACAACCTGGAGTTCAACTTGATGTCCTGGGTTAAAAGGGAATGAAAAATGTTCAGCATTTAGATGTTTAGAGGCTTATTGTTACTGCATGTCATTTCAGTCTTGTGCTGTTTTTAGAAATGATTGATTGTAAATACTCTGTGTTGAACATGAACACAGTCATTGACAAATATCGTTTGGTATTTATGGTTGTGAAAGAGGAAGCAAAATGCTTATGTTCGTGTTACATGCTTTTGCGCATGCATATTGCCAGTTTAAAACCACAAATGGAGTTGCAACAGGATAAAGTGGTTTAGCTCTTGACTTAAAGTATTCACTCTATGATAGTGTCACATCTTGGATCACTGGTTGTGGAATTGTGCATTTGCAATTGGTCAGCAGTTCTGATAGTTTAATTGTATAATCCCACAATGTAATTGTGACATATTCATTATTTCTATAAATGATAATACTTCTGAAACTTTGGAGTGACTGATTCAAAATCAAATCACAACATGACTCTCTAGTTTCAGAAAAACACTTGGGATGTGGTATTTGCTGGAGAGGCAAATGTTTACTAGCCATCCCTATTTTCCTTGAAAAGATGGTTGTGGGCTGCTTTTTAAACCACTCTTGCTGAAAGCAATCCCATGTTGTATGCTGTTGGGTAAGAAGTTCCAGAATTTTGTCACAACAGAACTGTAACGCTTACCCTTAAATTGGGGTAAGTTGGATATTTGTTTGAATTTTGTGTGCAGCTTGTAAATGATTTAAACTATTGTGAATTGGACAGGGCCTGTAGGCTAGCAAATTGAAAAGCAAATGTGATATTCATGAGAAAGTTGGGACTCTTCCATTTTTAAGTTGAAATGTAGCATTAGGTGTGTTGGATGACATGTATCCACTCATGCCTGCAGCGTTATCTTATGTTTCTTATGTTGCTACCTATGCAAGCGTGATGTTGCATGTGTTATTCGTGAATTCTTATTGAGCAAGCTGAAAACTCTTGTCACTGGTCAGATCTTCCAGGATTGGACTATTTTCAGAGTCAAAAGTTCTGGTGCCATGTTTAAAAGCCACTTGGATAGCATTTGATTTGCTGCAAGTCAGTGATCGCTCCCAGAAGTTCAGAAATGGCAGCCTATAACTGTAAGATGGGCACTGAGCTTTACTGATGCTGCCCTCCAGACAGTGCTAGACAAGGTGATTGAAAGAAAGTCTGTTGTCCTCCCTGTTGACTGCATCAGACAGCCATGATATCTGATTTATCAAGTTTGATTCGAGACCACAGTGGAGGTCAGTGCCATTGGTTCCCACACAAGACAAGGTAAACAGTATACGTAACAATTCAGTGACCTCCTGAGCTCCGTGAGGGTGTGTGGCACCATCTCTAATCAGCTATCTCTTATTCACGGGGACATTGTTCAATGTTAACTCTGCTACCAAACACACATCTCCAAAGGGTCAAAGTCTGCAGACATCAGCATCATATGCCACCTCATGCTGTCAGGATATTATCCTATGCTGTGCACTGTCCTTCCTCCTCCCTGACTGAGTATACCTCAGCCATCTGGTATGGTCATGTCTGCTCACAAACTGGACCTTTCCCCATCCCATCACAGACAGTCCTTATCCATTATCACGAAGTAGCAAAGATTAGCAATGTCTCAAGCAGCCATAGTCATTTTCTGCACTGGCTCTGTCACTTGCAGGTAGCTGTACCTATACATGCAGATACAGTTCTGTGCCAGAGCTGTCCTCTTCTGTGGTAGATCTTGCCTTTGTGCTTCTCCCTCCGGAGGCCTGTGTGGCAACCAATAGCAACTGTTGTTGCTGCAGATGCAGTTGTCTGTGTTCTGTTCTAGTGTGGTTTCTCTGCAGTCATAAAATGGCAAGATAAACATTTGGATTGCCCTCTGCAATTCTTCTTTAACTTGCCACAGATCTTTGAGATTAGCAGGAAGTGAACAACCTTAGCACAGGGACAGTTCACCGACATCTTCACAATATATCGACAGGTGGCAGTGTCATACCTGGGCAAGGACCCAGCAGCATGCACTGCATTGCTGTGTGTATTGAAGAGGACAGCACCTTGCCACCAACCTCTCAGCATCTCGCAAATATTTACTATCACAGGATTTCCTTCAAGCTTGACCAACACCTTCCAATACACAGTTGAAATTCTGACCTCCTGTACGGTAGCCCAAAAAGGTGATGGTCTGGCCTCTTAATGAGGTAGCTGCCAGGAGGCCCCATGTCACTCAAACCCCACCACAGGAGTCATGTGAGAATGGCTTTGTCTTGTGTATGAAGATATGGCAGCTGTAATATAAAGGTTTGCAGTCCTGGAGACTGTGGTGGGGAAGATGAGCTATTGAATGAATGTACTTTGCTCTGTCAGCACTTGGACAAAATGCGGACTGCAGATGCTGGAGATCAGAGTCGAGAGTGTGGTGCTGGAAAAGTACAGCAGGTCAGGCAGCATCCGTGGAGCAGAGTATCGATGTTTCAGGCATAAGCTCTTCATCAGGAAAGCCCTTCCAGATGAAGGGCTTATGCCCGAAATGTTGATTCTCCTGCTCCTCAGATGCTGCCTGACCTGCTGTGCTTTTCCAGCCACAGTCTCGACTCTGTCAACACTATGTTAAGCTTGAAGATCATAAGATCCTGATTGACATACAATGTGTTCTCAATTACCTCTGAGAGTAAGTCAGAATTCAGCAGTATGAAGAATTTTCTTTGAATGCAACTGGGTGTGCTATGACATACCTTCATAATCCTCATGAGATGTGAGGCTTGAACTCTGACCTTTTGGCCCAGAGGTAGGAAGAAGCCACTGTGCCATAGGACACTTTAATATGTAACAAACAAAGCAAGCAAAGCAACTTTTGCTCCTACTTGCAAACTGAAGGATTGATAAGATATCTGCCAGTTTTGAACTGGGGACTTTTCATATGTGAAACAAAAGTGATAACTACTAGACTGCAGCAACTCTGCAAATTAGAAATATTATAAGCTCAGTCGGTGAGATTCAAGCCTGCTTGCAGAGACCCCAGTGTGTTTCAAATTCATCATTTAACACTCGGTCATGACGACAGGAACATTGAATTGGTATGAGGAATGTTGACATTCTCAAGTGTAAATTGAAGGCAGATATATACTCTGTGTAATCTCTGGACTCCTGATGACTGCGTAGCCCTTTTGGAGGCCTCACATTCCAGCCCTGAACTCCATCTCCTTTCAATAAAGCAGTTATTCACATCTCCCACACTGGTTGCTGTTTTTCAATGTCAAAACATTATTGCACAGTTGATCTTCAGATCCATTTGGTAATATTATGACATTACATTATGACTTGCAGCTTTGGTCTGTGACCCACATATTAGTTCCTGTATGGTTATCTTTGTGATCCTGATGATACTGCACACTCTCTGCATTTCTTTTCAGCCTCTTCACAGGACCATCCATGTCTCTGCATTATCCTGAAGTTCCAGACTAACAAGATATTGATCGCCTTGCTGGCTCTGCACCCATATCAAATCCAGACTGACCATGACTGGTCTTGACAACACTCCCATTCCCCCAGATACCACACCATCTCTCTGATTAACCACCAGGTCCCACTCTACTATCCCAGTTGCAACCTGTCATTGTTACTATTCCCTGAGCCAATGAATACAACCAAGCCAGTCCACAGATTTGAGCTACCCACCACTTTCATGTCACCGAGGATTGAGCTTTAAACCTCTCTGGCCCAACACCTGAACAGATTTTGTAACATGTCCCAAACTAAGCAACCAGAAAAGCCTGGGCTGGTTTTGCTTAGCTACCAGGATTTGACCATTGCCCAGTCCGCAGACTGAAGCAACACAGAACCCCGAACTTTGCATTAGATCAACTGCCTTACTGATTGTGGGTAACCCTTCATCATAGACATAGTCCAGCCCCACAGTCGCTGAGGTGGTACTCCCTGACTGACTGGTCCAGCCTTGTTTCACTAAGTATGCTTCCCCTATGACTTCCACATCTTGTATGTCACTCACCGTGTGTTTGCCATGTGTAGTACTTGCACAACCTGGGATATTGGCACAGCACAGCACAGTGTTGTGCATCGCCATATCCCTTTGCTTTTGTTGTTACTTAGTTGGGAGTAGCAATGGCCCAGGGAGAGATCCTGTCTTAGTCAACATAGTCATGCAGTGTTCCAGAACGTGAGGAGAAGGAGCATGCCTAGGAAAGCTGTGTATGTAGCTGGACTGGAGACAGAGTACCCAATATAATGAGTACATGCTTTGTTTTTCCAGTCAGGTTGTGAAGTGAGGAGTACCTCGATTTAGTACTGAGGAGGTACCTCGGTACCTAATTTTATTTAGTTGGATAATTAATGTGATGAAGATATCAGCTGCTTGCCACTTGATGTTGAGAAAGTGATCTTGCTGTCCACAGACAAAAGACTTAATTGGAATAGTTTAACTCAACTGCCAGAATCTAATGTTTGGATTCCCATCCAATTAATTCATCACACTTTTCATTATTCTCAACATCTCAGGAAGGGGAAGTTCCAGAATTTACATGATTAGATTTTTGAACAGCTGAGGAATCTTTGAACTTACAACATGTTTTCCAGAATGGCACCCTAAGCACTTTTAAAAATCATCTACGGTCACAATTTCATGAACTTGGGATTAACGAATTTGCACAGTGACTTTCCGTATCCACTCGAGTAATATTCACTCTCATGTAAAAGTCGACACCCTCTTTTTGACCAAATAACCGGGAACTTTCCATGTATCTCATGTAAAAGTTGCTCCGAGTTCTTCAAAGATCAATGTTTATGAGTCAGTGTGCCAGCCATCACATCCTGCTCCAACTTTCCAGTCTGCTGGTTGTTCCGCTCCACTCCTGGTCTTTCAGCCCTCTGGCTGTTGTGCTCCACTCCAGGTTTTCAGAATTACCATAACTTATTTTGTTTTTCTTTATTCATTTAGAGATCAGTTGGGCTTCTGCTAATGATAATGTATGAACTTTGACGAATATGAATTTCAGCCCCTTAAAAGTAGTATCCATGTAATAGTTGACCCCATAAATTTAGCCTTAAAAAGTTAGATTAGATTAGATTCCCTACAATGTGGAAACAGGCCCTTTGGCCCAACAAGTCCACAATGACCCTCCACAGAGCAACCCAGCCGTTCCCCTACATTTATCCATGACTACTCCACCTAACACTATGGACAATTTACCATGGCCAATTCACCTGACCTGACAGGAGGAAACCGGTGCACCCGGAGGAAACCCACACAGACACAGGGAGAATGTGCAAACTCCACACAGCCAATTGCCCGAGGTGGGAATCAAACCAGGGTCCCTGGCGCTGTGAGGCAGCAGTGCTAACCACTGAGCCACTGTGCCATTGGTCAAAAGTTTGACTATTACTTGACTAGGTATGGTAGTTATGCAATAAGGCACGAATCTTATGTGAGGAATCAATGGCCTTTGCTAGTTCAGTCTTCAGAAAGCTTCAAATAAGTAGTTGGGTTAATTTCTCCTTGGGATAATTTCTCACGTTTCTCCCTTCCCACTAACCACTACTGATGCGAAGGGAAAGGATTTTTAAAAAATATCAAAACTTAGTTTTATGTGATCAGTAGATAATTTGTACGTATCTGTCTCTTTGGTTGTGTGCAATGGTGTTCCATCGAAACTCAAATTATGGTTTAACATTTCTGTGCTGTTTTAGTTAGAAGCTGGGATCCAATGATAAACTGTGAAGTGAAATGTTTGCACACTTTTTGGAAGTGTATTGCAGTGCCCTAGTCCAGTTGTGTCCATGTGTACCGAGCCCAAAGGCATGACAACTCCAAAGTTCTTCCAAACCTTCCTTCAAATAACATTTACAAGTTGAATAAAAATGCAACTGTGGCTGGAGAGAAACAGTGAGTGATATTTTAAAAGATATGTTTCACAAACAACAAATAGATGTTGGGCTTAAAAATACTTGGGAAAGACCATTAAACCCACACAGTCCAAAACACTTTTAATCTACCACCATCTTGTCATATAATTAAAAATTAAATGTTTTGAAAATCCATTGTTTTCTTTAAAATTCATTTATCTGCTTAAATGACCTTGGATGTTAATTATTCCAAGTCAGTCACCTTTTAGATTTGAAAAAAACTTCAACCTGAGTTTACTTGTTGTTCTTGACTTTATAGGTGCATGAACAAATCAATGTGAATAACAGATGTTGAGCACAAATGATCAATTTAGATTAGATTAGATTACTTAGATTACTTAGTGTGGAAACAGGTCCTTCGGCCGAACAAGTCCACACCGACCCGCCGAAGCGCAACCCACCCAGACCCATTCCCCTACATTTACCCCTTCACCTCACACTACAGGCAATTTAGCATGGCCAACTCACCTAACCTGCACATTTTTGGACTGTGGGAGAAAACCGGAGCATCTGGAGGAAACCCACGCAGACACGGGGAGAATGTGCAAACTCCACACAATCAGTCGCCTGAGGTCAGAATTGAACCCAGTCTCTGGCGCTGTGAGGCAGCAGTGCTAACCACTGTGCCATCGTGCCGCCCACATTTACACCGTTTTTTTTAGATTTTTGCCAGTTTTTCTTTCACTTTGCCTTCCGTTTTCTGAAATTGTTGATCCTTTGTTGCAGCGCAGATACTGGGTGCCCTCCAGTATCTCCTCTAATATCATGTAACCCTTGTCATGAGTGTCAGCAGGTTCTTCCAATGTCAGAGGTTGACTTTTATTTCTGACCTTGTGCAATACCCTCACGGCCTTATTTCGTACAAATACCACAAGGTAATGTTCAAGAGTTAAAATCCTGACTAGGCAAAAGATAAAGTCTTTCTAGTTCCAGAGGACCGTAAGGCTGCTCTCTCATTGGAGAGTGATAACGGATGGTGGTTTAGTCTAAGGATTACCAGTTCTCTGGTGAGATTGAGAAGAGTCCTTTATTGCTTCCTCGGACAGTGCAGGAATTGAATCCATGCTGTTGGCATCAGTCTGCATCTCAAATCAGCTGTCCTGCCAGCTGAGCTATCTGACCAATATTCACATCCCCTACCTATTCTTTCTTCTATCCAGGGCCATTTCTTGCTCCCCTTTGTTTACCCCAGCTGCAGTCAATAAACTCAGTCTAGACGGAGATTGAATTTGGCTGAACCGTAGGTGGAGTAAATTCATGCAGCTTGAAGCCAACTTGCAATGTTGTAGTGTAAAAGCTGGAGACCGAAAGAAAAATAAACCCTCCAGTCTAACCTGTGACATTTTAAGATATCAATGGGACAATTTCCAACTCCCCAAGCAAGAATATTAGGAAATCATTGGCATGCTGCCCCCACGCTCTCAGTCACTCATTTCTATGGATTGGAAACTGTGGGCAGCGTGCCACTATTTTCAGGTCTGCCTACCATCAGGCAAGGATGCCGACTGACAGAGCAAATTTGAGGAATTGACTGCTCAAATGTCACCAATGCAGACATCAGTTAAGAAACCAGGAACCGCTGGTTGTTGGTAATTTGCCAGGATCTTCGAATGCAATGTTGTTATAATGGAAGGTTTTTCAATGAGCTTTTGGCTGGTGCCTGACCAAATTCTCTTCATTTCCTTTCTTTTACAGCTGGCAATAATTCAAATATTAACTTTGTATTTTGTTATAATGAGAATTATAAATTAACACATTAAATGGAAATTAGAAAGAGATTTCTTAACCTATCAGATGAACTGCTTTTACATGGTGCATAGGATTCCTCCAAAGATCATCAGTGAAATAATTAATGTCATTCCTGGGCTCTAGTAAACAAACTGAAAGCTATTTCATAACATTTACTTCTCAGTGAGGTACAAGTATACTAAAATAGATCTTGAGGTTTTTCATTATAAATATTTATACCTTTAAAGTTTGGACTTCAGTTAACCGATATCTCTTAAACAAGACTTGATGACTGAATATTTGTCAATGTGTATGCAAAAAATAATTGGAAGATTGCTGTGCTAAAGACATCGTATAATAAACTCACCACGTTTGCTATTAGTGCAATGGCATCATAATATTTCTGCACTAATGCATAGTGACTGACTTCAACTCTGCATTTCCTTGGTGTTGGTTATGGTATGTAAATTCATTAGGCATTCTGGTTGAAATTTATATTGCATTATCATTCTGGAATATGATACAGTAAGATGCTTAGCGCCCCATGGGACTACATTGCTTTCTGATGATTAAGAAATTAGTACATGGTAAAGATTCAGATGTTTAGTTTCCTGAGCAGATGATGCTTGTTCACATCAAGCACATTCTAAGCTTGATTATGTACAAAATTTAATTCGGCTGAAGTACTGTGGCTTCCATTCCCATGATCTGTTTTGTACAAAGGTTTCGCAGAATTTATACTTTCAAAACTCTTTTCCCCTTTATCTGCCCAACGCAACCAATCCAGGGAATCAGTGAGGTCAGATAGGGAGCTGTACTGATATCACTCAGAGGTTTGCTGATTCATTGGGCAGTCCGGCTAAGTGCTCAAAGTGGTGGACAACAGTGAGTCCTGAGGGTCGGCCCATTAAATGTCAAGATGGGATTATTAGGGGCTACTACTGTAAAAGAAAAGCTGGGAAAATTAATTGCAGGGATTGGAGGTAGCATGCTGGGATGCTGAACGGATACAATTTGGAAGGGAGTTAACTCAAGATAC